>NC_143014.1:369734357-370052709 GCF_055824585.1 Amblyomma mixtum | reverse complement strand
CCTACAGGAACTCATCAATGAACTGCCAGAACCATATCTAGTAGTCGGGGATTTTAACGCTCACTCCCCTTTTTGGGGAAGTGAGCGCTATGACTCTAGGGGTCAAATAATCGAAGATTTTATCCTCACAAATAGTGTATGCCTTTTAAATACAGAAAAAGCCACATACTGCTCCCCTGCCTCAGGTAAAATGACCTGTCTAGATTTGTCTTTTAGTTCACCTTCTGTTTTTAACGATTTTAGCTGGGACGTTATTGACAACCCTTATGGCAGTGATCACCTCCCTGTACTAATCACTTTAACATCCACACCGGAAATAATCCCCACAAGGCCACGGCGCTGGAAGCTTCACCTCGCCGACTGGTCGCTTTTTAGAGCAAATGCAAATTTAGAAAATATACTTTTAGATAATCTCTCCATCGACCAAATAAACGAAAAGTTCACTAACTGTATCATAACTGCCGCACTCACAGCTATTCCTCAGTCGTCAGGAGTAGCGCGACAAAACCATAAAGTGTGGTGGACAAAGGAATGTAAAGAAGCAAAAAAACAGCAAAACAGAGCGTGGGGTAAATTCCGCAGATATCCGACACATGAAAATCTCTTGAATTTTAAAAAGGCAAAAGCTAAAGCTCGGTACGTCCGTCGCAGTGCCGAGAAAGCTTCATGGCAAAAATATGTTTCATGTATCAACAGTCAGATCCCATCTAAAAAAATGTGGGAGCAGGTTCGAAAATTAAATGGCACCTTTTCACCATTCACAATTCCTTTTTTAACAACACCCGGCACACAAACAAGCATAGAGGAACAGGCAGACATATTAGGGGAACATTTTGCTGCAGTCTCAAGTTCATCTCACTATACACAGTCTTTCTTAAAATACAAAAACACAGCCGAAAAACAAAGACTTCCAACTAGTGGAGGGGCAAACCAAAAATATAACAGTGTGATTACCCTCCAAGAAATAAATACAGTACTGTCTGCTGGAAAAAAACCGCTCCAGGACCCGACCAAATCCACTACGAAATGCTAGCCCATCTCTCTCAACCTGCCGTAGAAGCACTTTTAAGGTTCTTTAACACAGTTTGGATATCGGGAAAAATACCTGAAGCCTGGAAAAAAGCTATTATTGTGCCGCTTCTTAAACCTAGTAAACCCCCAACCTCTCCTAGCAGTTATAGACCCATAGCCCTGACCAGTTGCCTCGCCAAATCCTTCGAAAGTGTTCTAAATATACGACTAACCTTTGTTCTTCAATCCTGTGAACTTCTTGATATCCACCAGTGTGGTTTTAAAAAGGGATGCTCAACTACAGATCACCTAGTCCGTCTCGAAAATACAGTCAGAGAAGCTTTTATACACAAACAACACTGTCTTGCAGTCTTTTTTGATTTAGAAAAAGCATATGATACAACCTGGAGGTTCGGGATCCTCCAGGACTTAGCTGAACTTGGCATCCGTGGCAGAATGCTGAACTCCATTAAAGACTTTTTGTCTAACCGCTCATTTAATGTCCGCCTAGGCTCGACCCTTTCGAGGGATTTTATTCAGGAAAATGGAGTGCCTCAAGGATGTATTTTAAGCACAACTCTTTTTATTGTAAAAATGAATTCTCTTAACAAAATAATACCAAAGTCTGTTATGTATTCACTTTATGTGGACGACCTCCAGATAGCTTACACATCCTCCAACATATCAACATGTGAAAGACAAATACAGCTGACAATAAATAAACTGACAACATGGGCAGACAAAAACGGTTTCCGATTTTCACCACAGAAAACAGTGGCCATTCCGTTTTCACTCAAACGAGGCTTACAGGCAGACCCCACCCTACACCTGAACGAAATAGATTTACCCGTAAAAAATGAACATAAATTTCTAAGCATAACATTTGACAGAAAACTCACTTTCCTGCCTCATATTAACGCGTTAAAAAAGAAAACTTCCCGATCACTAAACATACTCAAAGTCCTTTCGCATAAACACTGGGGTTCTGACAGAGCAAGCCTTCTAAAAATTTATCGTTCCGTGGTACGATCCTCATTAGACTATGGTAGTATAATATATGGTTCAGCAAGACCCTCGTACTTGAAGCGACTTGACCCAGTGCACAATTTAGGTTTACGTCTTTCAACTGGTGCTTATAGGACGTCGCCTATAACCAGTCTTTATGTTGAATGTAATGAACCATCACTTACAGACAGACAAATCATGCTCACATGCTCATACATTCTAAAAATCCGTTCCCTACCGAAACATATCTGTTACGAAATAGTTACAAAGTGTCCATCCAGAACACTTTTTAATAACAAACCACAAACTACCAGGCCACTCCTCCTGCGTTTTGAAGAGATGTGCGAGAGTCTCGGGGTACTAAACACGTTGCCTAACATAGCGCTCAGAGGAGAGCCACTACCTCCATGGTACAACTTTCCTCCAATATGCGACTTCACTCTTACACAGTTTCACAAAACGCAAACCCCACAACAACATATAGTACAAGAATTTCTCGCACTCGAGGTAAAATACAATGGTTTTACGGACTTTTATACGGACGGTTCAAAAACAGATGCCTACGTAGGAAGTGCAGTAGTACGGGGTCATGAGAAAGAAATATTCAGACTTCCACAGCGTGCATCAATTTTCACAGCCGAATGTTATGCTGTAGGCTTAGCCGTAAAAAAAGTATTAAATGAAAACCTCAGAAACAGTATAATTTACACAGACTCTCTTAGTTTACTTACAGCTCTCCATTCTAGAAATGCAATTACTCCGATCCTCGGTGACATCATACACAACATAGCAAAAGCCATAGCTCAAGGAAAAAACATAAAACTTTGTTGGGTGCCGAGTCACGTCGGAATTAAAGGCAACGAGAGAGCAGACCTCTGCGCTGCGCAGGCTCGTAGCAAGCAAATAACGAAAGTAGATATTCCCTTTAAAGATTGCATGAACTCGGTAGTTTGTGAAATAAAGAAAAAATGGCAGTCTGCCTGGGACAATGAAGCCAACAACAAACTACACTTCATAAAACCAGTTTTAAGAGAATGGAAATCCTGCACCCACCAAGAACGCTTCAAAGAAGTCATTCTTTGTCGTCTTCGCATAGGACACACTCACCTGACACACAATTTCCTACTGACAAAAAAAGATCAACCTATTTGCGAGGAATGCGGAGTTGAAGTTACGATTAACCACATTTTATTCTCTTGTACGAAATTGGAAAAAATAAGGAAAAAGTACTTTACTCAATTTTATAACGAATACATCCCTTTTCACCCTAAACTGCTTTTAGGAGATAATGCAATTGTTGATATATCACATGTTTTTAGCTTTCTTAAAGAATCAGGATTTCTTAAGTGTCTCTAAATGTGTTTTACCCACTGGTCTGTTTTAATTTTAATGCACCTCGGCCACTTTCTCACTCCCGAGAAGACTTCTGAGGTCCCTATTCCATTGGTTAGGGACCTCGAGATCCTTGCACAGCCAAGGATGGCTGCTGAGGTGTCTAACCCTCTTTAAAGCTTTGACCATAAGTCACTTCTAAACTTTTGTCTTACGTTTATACTAGGTTGCATGAATTAACTTTTTAGGCCCTTTACACCACCGTTCATTTAGTCTTTTGTATAACATCCTATATAAAACAATTTTCTTTACCCCGAGCTTGGCGCATGATAGCCTTAGTTGCTTATGCGCCATTAAACACAACACAACACAACACAACACAACGCACAAGGATGGGGGCGACTGTGATTGGCCTAAACTCTCCAGGTTCCTTTGCATTTTCCTTCTTCGGGATAAGTATAGTGCGCGCACCTTTCAAGCAGATGGGGGAGTCTTCCCAAAAGCATCAAGAGTGTCAAGATGACCTTCAGCAACAGTGCTGGAACGCCACGAAGATCCTTTGCCGTCAGCCTATCAGGGCCAGGGGCGGAGTTTAACCTAGGCATTGCTGCCTTTATCTATGCTGATGACACTGGCTGGAAATGGAGATCTTCTCTTCACTGCTTGTCTGAGGGGATCCAAGACTGCAAGGAAGTGGCTCTGTTTCATAATCGTCTTCCAGCAGCCGAGGAATGTGGCAACATCTTCCACATCAGCTTGTTTCGCACCGTCGAGGACTCCTCTTGCAGAACGCCCCTGGCACTTTTTAAGCTCTTCTTGAAGCTTGGCATACTCCATGCGACATCTCTTCCGTTTACTCAAATTCTTCGTCTTGCCCTGCGGTTTCCTTTGTGCTGGCCTCGGTGGTTCGTCCCTGAAGAAATACTAACGCAGCTAGTTGTTAAAAGCGACTGAGATGTGTTGGTTGTCTAAGTACAGTTTTCTAAGCGTCCAAAGTGGGTGAGCCCCGAATAAACGGGGGCATGGCCTATTTAGTAGCGATCGCAGTTCCTCCAGATTCCGAACATGGTCGGACTGGGAAACTTCCTCGGGTTCAGATAGTAGAACCGGATTTCTAAGTTACTGTTGGCGTCGGATGGTTCTGGTAGCGGATCAGTTTTTTTAGCCAAAACATCTTTCACAAGTTTTTTATAGGTGTCCTGACGCCGGTGGGATTTCAAACTGTCGAAAGTTCGATGTCTGAAAACGGCGTGGAGTCTCTCGTTCATGTTGTAGATATGTATATTCTCCTCTTTGGCCTGTTTTAGCATCTGAGATTCCCTATGCGCCATCCGATAGTTTTCTTCTAGTAATCATCTTGGCTTTACTTCGCTCACCACAATGTCGGCATTATACGCGTCTAAATGGGCCCTCTTCCGATGTAGGCTGAGGCCAATCTATGTATGCGTTGTGGCTTGCCTCAGTTGCAGAGTCGTCAGAATCACTGCTCATAATTTTTCTGAGCTCCCTAAGCCGGTACTGCCTAGCAGTAGATGGGCCAGGAGCATCGGACTGCGCATCGCCGACCACCGCATCACCTCCTTCGCTACCTTAACTAGACGGCATCCTGCGCCTAGCGCCGCAAGGACGCCTAGGCACAACACTATCAACGGGTACATCACAAGTTGGCATCCTGCACCTAGCACAAGGATGCCTAGGCACAACACTATCAACGGGTACATCACAAGTTGGCATCCTGCACCTAGCCCAAGGATGCCTAGGCACAACACTATCAACGGGTACATCACAAGTTGGCATCCTGCACCTAGCACAAGGATGCCTAGGCACAACACTATCAACGGGTACATCATAAGTTGGCATCCTGCACCTAGCAGAAGGATGCCTAGGCACAACACTATCAACGGGTACATCACTATAGTCGGATACAACTTAAGTCTCCAGTGAAGCTCCGCCTACACCCTCATTACCGCCAGGCACTGTTCCTCCACGGGGTTGCAAAATAGTCTGTTGTTCAAGCTTTCCCTGTAACCTAAGTAAAGATCTAATCACAAAAAAATTATACAGGCATAAATTTTAACATTTTGGCTCGATTATTACAGTGGCACATTGAAAGCTTATTTCTTGATTGAGCTCAAATTAAACGTTTGCAACGCAAAAACGCGGCGTGCGCCACGCAACATCGCAAGAGGCAAACACCATAATTTGAAACATTTTGTGCGGCAATGCAAATGCTGTAACTTTCTTCAATAAAAATTAATATATATTAACTGTCACTACTGTTTACAGCGGTATAAAAAATTGTTTGTGCTACAGGTGCTAAACGATTCGGGGCTTAGACATTCTTCTGTTTCCAACATGGATGTCATTCCTGAGGACGCGTTTCTGGCTGAGCATAATTACGCTTCTGCCGTTCCTCCAAATGCTTCGTCGAGCTCGCCTTCATCGACTGCGGAGTTATCAGGTACGCCTCAGCAGCTCCAGGACAGCGCGACGACACCGAAGGGGTTATTCAAAAGAACAGAAGTGGAAATGCCCTCTGCAGTGGCGCTCAGCAAATCGTGCTGAATGTTTACATGAGGCTGCGGGAAGAGGAACCGAAAGCAGTGATCACGGAGATCTGCGAGAAGGTGAGCCACCTAACCGGTGTGAGCTTACGTAAGGTTTTCGATGTCAAGAGCGCTGCGAAAACAATGGACGGGGAGCTACGGACGCCTCCACGGAAGCGGCCTAAACGTGACGGCTGCAAGAGGCGCATTCATACGTATGACAGCTTCGTATTGACCGCATTAAGGAACTGCGTGCACAGCTTTTCCGGCGCAACGAGGTTCCAATAGTGCAGAAGATTGCTGCAGAATTTACATCCGCGGACGCCTCAGAAGAGCTGCGTACACTTCAGCCATGGACCATCCGCCGCCTCCTCCTGGACATCGGCTTCAAAAACGAGAAACGTGAGCGGAACTCCTTGCTTATCGAGTGCGAGGACTTGTTGCGGTGGGGATATAAGTACCTGTACGAGATCGCCCGCTACAGGGAAGAAGGCCGCAAAATATTTTATCTCGATGAAACGTTGGTAACCACTGCCACACAGTGAGTAAGGTGTGGTCTGAGAAGACAATTGAGTCGTCACGCGACGCGTACTTGCGCGGCCTGACAACGAGGCCCAAGCAGCCGTCAGGAAAAGGCCAGTGGCTGATTGTGACTCACATCGGTAGTGAGGACGGATTTGTTGATGGCTGCTTGGATGTGTTATTGGGAAAAAAACAGGTGACTACCACGAAGAGATGGACGGCGACCGTTTTGAGACGTGGTTTAGATCTGTCATCGATTAGCTGCCAGCGTGAAGTGTTAGTCATTGACAATGCGTCCTACCATTCCGGACGCGTGGAGAATGTCCCGTCACTCTCGTGGCGGAAGGCAGACATTCAAGGCTGGGTGGCCTCGAAGGCGATACCGTGCTCCTCCACCATGACGAAGAAGCACCTGCTTGAAATTGTAGCCACCGTCAAGACTCAGTTTGTAAAGTACAAGGTTGATACAGCTGCTGAAAGTGCTGGGTGTGCTGTCCTCAGGCTGCCTCCCTACCACTGTGAGTTTAATCCTATAGAACTTATTTGGGCACAGATTAAGAATGGAGTGGCAGCGCTGAACACCACATTCAAGACGAGGGATGTGCAGGCTCTTCTGCTTGCGGAAGTGCAGAAGGTCACGGCAGAAAACTGGGCCAATGCTGTGCGGCATGTGAAGGACATCGAAACGCTGTTCAGGGAGAAGCGTGGGTTTAGCAACAAGCTGTAGCCAATCATCATCAGCTTGGGAAGTGATCACAGCACTTCCGAAACCGCGCTTCCTGGTATTGAGCCGTTGCGGTGACCTGAGCAATGTCACAAACGGCGAGTCATGTGCCTTTATCACCATAATGTACGATCTTGCTTCAATGCCCCCAGTTCTGCCATCTGATTGGTTTAGGGGGTTTAACGTCTCAAAGCGACTCAGACTATGAGGGACGCCGTAGTGGAGGGCTCCGGAAATTTCGACCACCTGGGGATCTTTAACGTGCACTGACATCGTGCAGTACCCGTGCCTCTATAATTTTGCCTCCATCCAAATTCGACCGCCGTGGCCGGGATCGAACCTGTCTCTTTTGTGTCAGCAGGCCACGAAATAAATTTTACCCATTGTATCACTGGTGGGTACCCAATTATGCCACCTCTTGATCCTACCTCTGCATCACCAACCACGAGGCTCCTGAAGCACAAGCTCACTTTGCAGTGTTGTCCTGGAGGCCTCATCGTTTCCATATCAGACGAACTCTTTGATGTCAGCGGTGCCCCTTCGATCGCTTTCAGTGCAGTGAGAGATGCAACTGTAGGAGAGCACGGCGTGCCTCTTTTAAGTGATGTTCAATGTTCGGTGTTGCTTGGTGACGCTGGCCCATTGCGATAATCTCTCCTTTGAACTCTCTCTTTGAACAGTTCGCATTAACAGAGGGCAGTCACTGTGTGGATGTAAATGTTCAAGTGTAAATGCAGTGTATGTGTATCTCTATATGTGTGAATGTCATCCCATTCTTATACAGGCTCTTTCATCTCCCTGAAGCCACTCAGTCTCTGCTCTCTTCCCTCGAATCATCCTGGCACAACACCACAATATTGTGTATTAAATTCAGCAGCAAGCATGAGGTCTTTCTGCTGCCCATGTCTCATAGATGTTTTGCCGCAACTCGAAACACTGAGTTAATACAAACAGCAGTGAAAAGTTGATCGAGCAATATTGCGTTGTGGACTCCTATATATTGTTGTTCAGCATAAACCAGTTTTGTTGCAGTAGCTGATTATTAAGCATTACCTGTTCATACTACCCAGCTGCTTAGTGCACCTAACCAAGCAAATAATTTGAGCACAAGAGCTTTCCACATTTCTAATCATATGCAGCTTAATGTTTTAATATGCAGCAGTATAAACTTGATAAGAAATTTTTCCCGGTACTCCCTTTATGGTCTTTACTGATCAAGCATACTAGGCCTTTGACATCGGGTGCTGCTATGAACATCTCTATGTCCTGTTATGTGTACAGTGGTGAGCAGCCTTGTCTAGAGCGCTTGAGCAGTGCGCACTTGGTAACAAAAACCGAAATTAGAGAGCAGCCCCTCATTACAGGGCAAAGTTTTCGTGCCTGCTTTGTTTACGAGGCTATCTGGCGCTACTTCCGTGCAAGCGTTGCAGCTGGACCCTAGAGGCTGCCACAAAATCTGGATTTGTTTGCAAGGAAGTGCACCGCCCGAGCGCTCTAGACAAGGCTGCTCACCACTGTACAGTATGGTATGGTATAACGTCCCGAAGCTGCACATGGGCTATGTGACAGAAACGTCATGTGGCAGTTTAATATAAGGCAATGCTGACAGGGCGTTCATTGCGTCCGGTTCGGGACTAGCGAAACCTACGGGAGATTGAAGTGAGGGCACGCTGAAGCCTCGGCTAGCACGGAAAGTGCGCAGTAGACCGTATTGGCAGCACAGCACTAATCAACTTTTCAGCAGACAATGAGGGAAAAAAAAGCTCTGAGGGATTATACCATTTCAATCTTAGCAGCCGCGAAGCCGCGTCTTTAAATCAGTTTCAAATTTCATTGCACTGCACAGCGAAGATACCAAATATCTGTGGTTTAGTGCCTCTCGCATGTATCGCCACGCAATTTTTTTAGCCGCACCCTGTCTATAATGTGGAATGGCCACTTTAATGCATCTCCTGTGAGAATTTTGCAATCATCGTTGTACTCCTGAAGGCAGGGCCAGATCATTTCTGGCGTTGCTGTGAGGGTGATCACTGGCGGCCTCTACCGGCACGTTTGGTCCCTACTCAATGATCACGTGGTATTTCTTCGGCCGCGTGCTACCGTAGGCGACCGCGGGATGCGCAGGTCGCCCATTATACAGTAGGTCGTGGTGGGTACGCCCCCAGCAACACCCTGCACAACATGCTCAGCGACGGGCGGAACGGAGCCCGCCGCACCGTGAGCCAAACACGCAGGGGACTTCTCCCACAACTCACCAGTCAGGGTAGCACGCCACACCACCGCGGCGCCAGGATTATTTCTGATCCCGCCATCCTGGCCCGCAGTTCGTGCACCCACAGCCGAGTGGTGTGTGTCGGGGTACTCAGAGGGCTTCCCTCGCTTCCCGAACCACCGTGGAACCCGGAGTGTTAAGTTTGGCGCGGTCCGGCCACACAGTTCGTGCTTTCACCAGGAGTTCTGCCCCCCTTTCCGCCCTCGGCGCTGACACCTCTCCCCGGGATAGACTGGCACCGTACCCCGGATCCGTCCCAAGGACAGCAACCTCGGGCCCTAACCTCGTTATGGCGTCGAGGTCGAGCATCCTGTACTCTGCATGGGCCGAAGCCCTCTGCACCCTTTTCACATTCTCGGACTGGTCTGCGCATGTCGTTCCAGTTTCCACCGTTCGGTGAACTCCTAGTTTCAGGCGGGCCTTAGCCCTAATCATCATCGGTTTGTCATCGTTGTCATCGGTCATCAATGGCTGTGTTCTGCATCCAGCCCGCTTCTTTATGGGACGGCTGTCCTCACCCTTGGAGGTTCCTGCACCCTCCTGGTGGCGCCCCGTTCCACCAAAACCTCGTCCTGACTTCAAAATGGGCCATTGGCCTAGCCACCATCGGTCCCTGATTGTAAGTAGTGGTCTTCTTTGATGGCTGTGTTCTGCGGCCAGCCAGTGGTGCACACAAAGGCCCAATATGGCCTGGCCTGCCGCTGATCGCCTTAGGATGGAATCCCCATCATCTTTGGAGGTGCCTGCACCCTCCTGGTGGCGCCCCGTTCCACCGCAAGCTTGTTTCACTTGCTCGTTTTTATGCATATTGCCGACATGAATCTGGAGACCTTTCTCCGAGCTAAAGGTTTTGCTGCAAATGCTGCACTTTGCAGCGGGAGCCCCAGAGCTCCTTACAACTCCAGAGGGCACCTCCCTCACTTCGCCCGCTTAAGTTTTTATCTAGTTTTGTTTCCATAGCGCCAAGATTTGACGACAAAGCGCTTGCTGGGCCCAGTGCCGCTTGTGCGCTCTCAGATAGGAGCCCTGGGACAGATTAGGGGCTTACCACCCAGGTACCCCGTTCCTTTCCTTTGGTCCTAGTCACCTTTAGGTGGCCAGGTTACCGTGGTGGACGTGTGCCGAAAAACGGACGCGGAAAGGCCAACTGGCCTTATCTAATTTTACCCGGTAGCAGAGTTTTGATCTGTCACCACCAAAAGAAAGTCATATTTAATCTCGCAGTTTACCTGCGCTTAATTGAATTTCTTCACGTTGACATTCAGAGCACTGGGCAGAAATCACATTGCGTCAGCACCGTTACGGCAATCGCAATGCTTTGTTTTAATTAGAACTGGCACGGACCGGGGCAATCCGACTGTCTGAGTTGGCTGTTTTCTGCTGGCCAAAGAGTTTTCCGCCGGCCATACACAGACTAGGCGAGAGCCAGGCCACTTCCCAAGTACATGTCTCTTGCACAGAGTGCATGGTGCGCCCCCACACCAGAGACTGTTTCTTGCACCAATTTAGGTTTGGTCTTCCTCGGGCTCGAAAGCCCTCCCATCGAGTATGACGGGCTGACGTACTACTGCCACCCCGATGGTCGTGTGTGGGTCCAACCCACGAGCTTCGGAAAGGCAGGGTCGCTACGCCCCGTGGTGCACCTCTGTGATGTGCACCCCTGCAAGATGTCGAAGCGCCCTCGACTTCGGGTAATCTCTTCGTGCCGCACTGCAAGCGAGAGCCAGATTCTACCAACACTTAGTAAGCGTCTTAGATTTGACGCCGGCCCTGGCAGCAGGACCTACCGCCTACGTACCACACTGCGAGTGTGGGCTTCATCCCACACCCGTAACGGTCTCACGACGGTACTACTTACACACTCTCAAGGGACGCAAGCGCCAGTTCTGCTTTCGCTTTGCCATCGTTCTCTTAGCCTACTGAGACGCCCAAAGGCCTCAGCGTTTCCCAGAGATGGCCCTGGTTTCCCGGAGGGGGAACGAGGACAGACCCAAGCAGCGCTCCCGAGTGACGCCCCTACCCATACACAGGGACGCCGCTACCCCTGGTGACTTTATTCAGCCGGGATTTCCCTGCAGCAAATCTGCTGGAGACTTAGCCGCAGCAGCCTATCCCTAGGCTGCCGCGGCGTATGAACTCTCTCGCTTTAAGTCCTGGGACAGGGCTGCAGTAGAAAAGACCGAAGCGCGGCCTTGTGGTAGAGAATCCGCCTCGCATTAGGTGCTGGGTTCGGTCCGCAGTGCCGCCTGGTACCCACCGGTTTCTTTCATGGGTACAAATTTCCCCTGGCCTGGTGCTCGGCTCTTCTAGGTTGAGATGCTTGGAAAATGGGTCTTAGACCACAGTTGCGTTGACGGATCAGAGATAAGTTCCGCCGTCAAGCAACCCTAAATCCGCCTCGTGCGGTAGAAGCCCAACTTGTGGCCCTTTTTTTCTGTGACTCTTTGCCCACAGTGACGGGATTTGAAGGCACAGCCTCCTTTCCCAAGCTATGCAGCCCTAGGAAGCCGAGCACCAGGCCGGGGCATATCTCGTACCCATTTTGAGAAAACCGGTGGGCACCCGGCCGGCGGCGGGAGTCGAACCCACCACCTCCCGAAGCCGAGGCGGGCGCTCTGCCAGGAGGCCACGGCTGATGGAACCTTGCCTTCCAAGTACTCGATGAGGCGTTTTAGGACGGGATGTGTGAAATAACGGAACGCAGCCGACAGCTACTGGCCGACCAAAGAATGAGCTTGGACTTACTGGCTTAATAATGAAACCGCAAAGGTCACGTGACTGGTCATGAAATGCCAGAGTGCGGCTCATAAAAACCATTTTTCTCAGGCTATACGTCAGCACGCGTGCCTGATAACACTACATCCCTTCCCCTTAAGCTGGAGTAAGTGAGACGATCTGGTAATTTCCGTAGGCGAGTAGTCGAACAACGTGGTGGTTGTTGGTCTTCGGCTTGAGAGCTGACTTCCGTCCCTACGTACCTTGATGACCTTTTGAGTGCTCGGAGCTACTCTAAGCTTTGACGTGGGTCCAGATTTGGCTCGGCTTGCTAGGTGACGAACCTGTGTCCAGCCGTGGCCGGAGTTGGTCTACGTGACGGCGCTGCTGTCCCTGTGGTTTTTCCAGTCCACCTCCGCGCAGACTGAAACTGGCGCGACCATACATGGCTTCCAAATTGAAATTGTGTTGGTGCTCTTGCTGGTACTGGGACAGGTTCAGCGAACCATCACTTCCTGACACCTTGGTATCTATGAGGGACGCTATCAGCTTGGTTCGGGGACAGAAGCCGATCAGCAGCTCCGCTGGCGATTTTCCTTCTCCCAACGGTGTCGTTCTGTAATGCAATAAAAACTTGATTAGTCGTTCTTGCAATATACCTGCCGGATTCTGACATAAACCTTCCTTTATTGACTACACGGCCCGTTCCGCCAACCAATTTGACTGAGGATAGTATAGGGTTGTTCTGACGTTTTTCACGCGGTTTTCCTGCAAGAAGCTGGACATGGTAGCTCTTGAAAATTGTGGTCTGTTATCCGGTACTAAGCAGTATGGCAGGCCAAAACTTGCAAAAATACCCTGCAGTACCTGAATGGTTGTCTTCGCTGTGGTCTTCAAACGAAGGGCCTCAGTCCATTTCGTCCCGACATAAACCAAAAAAACACTTGGCAGCCATTGATGGGGCCAGCAGAATGCATATGCAACCTTTACCATGGTTTGTTGCTCGCCGGACATGCAGAAGGAACCTCTGCAGCCGGCATGGGCCAGCACTGTTTACAATGAGGGCAACATTTAGCGAACACTTCAGCGAATCTAGTATAGGATACCAAAACAACACTCGCGCTGTGCGCTTCATGGAACTGATACCGGGTGACTATCGTGCAGTTCCTTCAGCATGTATCGTCGCGCTGCACCGGCCAACACTATTCGATGGCCCCAGTAAATAAGATCGTAACTGGGCACGAGGTCGTTACGAGACAAGTATGACATCAGGTGTTGGTGGGGTGCAGATTAGTGCCGCGGTCAGCCGCATGAGATCCACTCCCTGGTCTGCTGAAGCGTATCGTCCGAGCGGCTTAGGACCGATAATTGCGGAGCGGAAAGGCTCATGGAATTTAGGCCGTGCGTATAAAGCACGTATTCCATTGGTTTTTCATCTCCTCGGTCAACCTAGCCCGGCAGCGGTAGGTGACAGAGCGTCTGCGTTAGCATTTAGCGGTCCAGGGCGGTACCGTACTCGAGATCATAATGCTAAGCTGGCAGTAGCAACGCCCACCATTGAATTCTTACTCAGATCGGCCTGTCCAAATGAAACAGTCCACTTAGTGGCTTGTGATCCGTACCAGAGTAAAATGCGGCAAAAAGTAATCTCGAGATTTGGTCACACCGAACACCAAGGTCAAAGCTTTTTTTCTCCAATTGCGAATAGTTCCGCCCACCCGGTATCAGTGCTCTTGAACGGAACAATATAATTCACAATAAATACAATACGAATAATTCACAATACGAATAATTACAATAAATACAAGCGCACAGATTCCCCAACATTGCTTGCAGCTTCATCCGCTCTCCAAACACTATCCGCAAGAGCAAAACAAGCGCGCTTAAAATTTTTGTTTCAATTATTACACGAGCAGTACAGGATAGATGTGAAAAAATACATGACGTACTCACAATCGCCACCTTCACGGCACAAACATACGAACACACTAACCGAGTATGTGTGCCATAATGACACGTTTAAGCATTCCTTTTTCCCTCTCTCCATTACTGAATGAAATCGCTTGTTTCGTAACATCACCTGCACTCAATCCTTATCATCATTCGTGTCACAAACAGAGCATTTGTCGTTATGCACAGTGGCGATGCAGCAACCGTGACCGGAAATCTAGGCAAGAAGACAACCCCTTCTAACTTGTCATGTAGGCGATTTTGAGTGCATTCTGAAATTGTGCCTACCATTGTCGAAGATCTGTTCTGTATACACTTTTGCTATGGCCAATTTCCCTACCTTTGCTTTTTTACCATGTTTGCTGCCTTTGAATAATATGTTTATATTTGTTTTCTTTTTGCACTGTACTAATTGCCCCTGCTATGGTCTTGCAATAAGACCAGCAGTATTGTAAATAAATATGTGTAAGTCCCAGTCCCAATTCGGTGTGAAAGCACTGCGCCGACCCCCTCTGGCGAAGCATCGCATTCAAGCCGCAACGGTTTTTCAGTGTCGTAGTGTACGAGAAGTTCTGCTTCCACCATAGCGAGCTTGGCTACCTGGAAGAATTTCTCGTGTTCGGCTCGTCATTGCCATCGCGCTCATTTAGCTAACAGCCTACAGAGTGGAACCAGCGTGGTTCTAAGGTTAGGCAAAAAATTGACGTAATATGTGATTAATCCTAAAAAGGATTTTAGCTGGCTCACCGCCTCTGGCCTTGGTGCGGCGGTGATGGCTTCCATATTCTCAGGGGGCTGTGGGCCTATTGCATCGATCTTGGGGCCAAAGAATGAAACTTGCTTTTCGCTGAACCTTCATTTGTCATGGTTCAACTTGAGTCCGTTGTCGCGCAGCCACTCGAAGACTTCCGATGAGTTGCATCGTCATTCTGCTTTTTGGCAGCAATAATGTCATACAATTACACCTTTACGCGAGGCAGGCATTGAAAAACGAAATTCAAAGTGGCGCCGGAACAAAGCTGGAGCCGATGCGGTGCCGAAAGCGAGGCTGCTGTATGCAAACAACCCTTTGTCTGTGTTCAACACGGCAATTTTTCTTGCCTTGTCGTCCGTTGGAAGTTGATTATACGAAATCGAAAGTGGTGAACACCTCCCCTCGTACAGAGATGCGAAGATATCCTCAATTTTCCGCAAGGCGAACTGTTGCAGATGTGTCGCCGGATTCGCGGGTAGCTTGAAGTCGCCGCACAGCCTAATGTCACCGCTTCGTTTCCCTATGCGCTCGACAGACGTAGCCCACTAGGAAACTCTCACTGGTGAATGCACTCCTTCTAGTACTTAGCGGTTTATTTTCTGTAGACACCTTTTCTCGAAGCGCGTAGGGCACTGGTCAAGCCTTGAGAAAGTGTGGTACAGCGGCCTCTTTTTTTGGGTAGTTTCATGGGTGGCCCCTTGCCACAATCAACCTCTCCTCGAAAATTTCCGAAAATTCCGTCGAAAACTTCGCTGTCGCTGTGGCACCGTGAACAACTGCACGTTCTGCTACGAGCATTCTTCCAGAGACGCCATACCATCATTCCGAAAGACTTGGATTTTGTTCCGGCCACACAGTAGAGGCCCGTTGCAATCCACTACAACCACTGAGCTCTCCCTTCCGTGTTCCGCATTCGACTTTAATGGCCACACGGCCAAGGACAAGAGACGACTCCACGAAGCACGTCAGGCGCAGTGCAGTCTTCTCATGTGTCAGCCACCATTCACAATGATCCTCGAATACCCTCTTTGGAATGACACTGATGGTGGACGCTGTATCCACCAACATACGTAGGTTGTGGCCTTCCCAGATGAAATCCCTTTCGAATGGCCGTGCGGACTGGTTAATAGTGTAGCTGTGAGCCACCAAAGCGTCGATCATTTCTTCTCCACTGCCATCTAGCTCACTCACCGAGTAAGTTCCTGAGGGGTTAGCGCGAACACTGGAACACATCCCTGCTAGGTGTCCCTTCCTGCCTCGCTTGTTATAGGTCGCTTTCTAGAGTCTGCGCACCTCTGAAGCATGGTTCGAGCCACATCTCCGCATTGCGTGGACTCGGTCATAGGTACATGCTCACGTCTGGACTTCTACAGATTAATTCTGTACTTCTGAACGAAGATGGCCACACCATTGTCATTAAACCGGCTTTCTTGCATTGCTCGGAGATTCGTATATGTGGGTTCCGCTGCTAGAGCAAAAGCTTCTGCCTCCACCAGGCTCAAGTTCTTCTCAGACAATATGTGCCGTGGAGCTTGTTCGTCATGAATCCCGCAGCCATTTCGATCACGCAACATGCGGTTGTAAAGACTTCTGGAAACCACAATCCTTCTCAAGACATCTCAGGTCGTTGATCCAGACCCGTACCTTTTCGCCTTCCGCTTGGCTTCGCATGACAAAGATTCGCGGCAATATTCTTCCCTAGAGGCATCAGCGTGCAAGTGGGCCAGCGCGGCCGAAGGAAAGATCCGCGGTCTTCACTCCTCTCCATTCGAGCCACCCTACCAATTGGTTTGGTTTTATGGGGTTGAACGTCCCAAAGCGACTGCGGCTATGAGAGACGCCGTAGTGAAGGGCTCCGGAAATTTAGACCACCTGGGGTTCTTTAACGTGCACTGACATCGCACAGTACACGGGCCTCGAATTTCTCCTCCAAAGAAATTCAACCGCCGCAGCCGGGATCGAACCCGCGTCTTTCGGGTCAGCAGCCGAGAACCATAGCCACTGAGCCACTACGGCGGCTCACCCTACCAATTCGTACGCCCTTGTGAGTTTGGGTAGACATATTTGGTCTGTGTAGCGTTCCGCCGAGTGCATTATCTCTGGAAGTAAGTTATAAAAAGATTGTATTAGTGCATTTTATTGTGCTCTTAGTAGAACATTATACGCATTTTATAGTGTGCAAGATTTACACGGAGCGCACTTTAGAATAATTGGTGACATTGTATTTTGCATTGTACCGCGAGGGAGAGCTACGGTCGCGTCATCAGCTGACTGTCGTGGCGGTAAGGTAGATAGTGTAAATGGTGTGACCATTGGCGTCAACAAACTGGGAGTGCGCGATTTAAACGTCCAACCCGAAGGTAGCTACTATTCCTCGGGTTCAAGTTCCTACGTGAACGCTGATCGCGTGCTCCACGATAGAACGAAAGTGTTTCTGCCGATTATGCTCATAGATCGCATCGTGCAACGGGCGCAAATTGAAGTTGCAGTGCTGAGGAACCTACTTTTTAGAAATTCGGTGCTTCTTAGCATCACAGCTGTGAGTGTGCAAAGCGTGCGGGAGTGCGAGCAAGGAAGGCAGCCGGCTTCATTGCCTGTATGGCTACGATGCAAACAGGAAAAGGTGCTGGCGATGGATCTCACTGAGTAACTTAATGAAAACATCAGAAAACAAAAAGCTTGTTTATTTGTACTGTTTTGCATATAACATTACGGGATTGCACACCCTTGGTCACTTTCGTAACAAACATCTGATCGTGCTAGTTCAGAAGGCGTTATTAGCATCACGTAGTGGTGACTGCAGTCCAGCGAGCAGGAAGACCGCGAGAATGACTTCCAAACGAAGCTTTATTTGGGCTCGCTTGAGCCCGCAAAGAACTGAATTACTCGGCGGCGGTGTAGTAACACGCGTGCTCGACGGTCGTCGAACAGAATGCCCATCGATCTCAGCCGTGCTCAATTTAAAGCTGACAAAGAATTTTCGAGCTACAGAGTACAGGATAACAACAACGGTCTGGTACAACATAGAATCACTCTAACCTGCCTGCGATCCACCCAGATAAATGTGGTCGCGTTTTGCATCACAAATACAGTGATAAAGCGGCGTGCCGGCGCGTTAATCACGAGTAAATCAACAGTACAAAGCTCTGCTGCATTACCTTCCTCTCAATGAAACATCCACGCGATGCTTAAGAATGAAAGAAATGTGGGCAAATATAAACAGTAAAAATGCAAACGTAGAGTCTCTTAGCGCTCATAATAAGTCTTTAGGCATGTCACATGTACAACTTCTGGGCGTGCGCGGCGCCGCTGTGACGGTGTCGCTCCGTCGCGGGCAACTTCGTAGTCAAGCTGCCCAAATCGATGAATGATCTTGTTCGTGCCGAAGTAACTGCGCCGAAGGTTTTCACTCAGTCCGCGGCGACGAATAAGCGCCCACACATATAATTGGTCACTTGGCTTGTATTCTGCGTGGCGTTGGCGTAGGTTGTAGCGGCGGGCGTTGTTACACTCTTGGTGTTTGATCTGTAATCGGGCAAGTGGCCTGGCTTCTGCGCAGTGAAGGTAGGCGGTGACGTCGATGATTACTTCTTCGGTAACGTGTTGCAGCATGGCGTCAAGTGCTTCCGTAGCCTCCTTGCCATAGGCGAGCCTAAAGGCGTCGTCTGTCTGGTATCTTGCACCGCTGCGTTATGTGTGAATACCAGTTAAGGCACGATGACATCCCAAGTCTTGTTCGGCGTCGACATACAGGGCTAACATGTCTGCTATAGTCTTGTTCAAGCGCTTCCTAAGGCCATTGGTCTGCGGATGGTACGCAGATGCTCTCCGGTGGCTTGTTTGACTGTAGCGCAGGATGGCTTGCGTCAGCTCCGCCACGAATGCTGTTCGCCTGTCTGCAATGAGCATTTCTGGGGCGCCATGTTGAAGAAGTAGGCATTCCACGTAAAATATGGCTACTTGTGCTCCTGTTCCGTTCAGCAGGGCTTTTCCCTCAGCGTAGCTCGTCAGGTAATCAATCGCTATGACCATCCACTTCCTTCCAGACACCTTGCGCTGCCGTAGCTGCTTGTGGTTTTGCAGAATGTCAGAGAAAATATCGCCGTGCGGGCCTGCTGCAGCAGCATTCTTGCTGCTATACTGCGCCGTCGATTCTGACTCGGACGACCAGCCGCCACCGCAGAAGAAACCGCGTTTCAAATGGATGTTGGACTGGCTGCGAAGGGCGCCTGAGCAAGGCGTTTTCGGAAACTTGATGCGAGAGTTTGCCCTTTAGAAGATACAGAGGGTCACCGCCGCTGGGTACGCATGGACACCATCTAGTTTGAAGAACTTTTAGCCCGAGACCAGCAATTAAAAAAAAGATACTAATTTCCACCTTGCCATTCCTGCTGCAGAATGACTGCCCATTGGACTGCGCTACATCACCACAGGTGAGCTCCTAGCTAAAAATATGGCGTCTGCCGCCGTTTCTTCTTTTCGGATGACCGTTACGAAAGCTTCTTTGATGTTTCCTCGTGCGCTGTTGTACTTACGCGAAGTTCACAGTCCCAAAGCAATGTGTCCGCTTGTGGCATGAGCGATAGTCTCTCCCTTAACAGAACTAATTTTGGGAGTGTTCTGTTATTATCTAACCGTTCTATGAATAGATCTCAGCTAATCTGTTGATCTTTGACCTTGTTTTCAGGAGACAGTCAAATGTCCATCCAGTGGTAGTTCAGAAGAAAACGCAACAAAATCTCTGGGATCATGCAAGATATATGCAGGGCCATTTATGCCGAACTCAAGGAGGATTTATTAAAGGTATATAAATGGTGTGGTTTCTCAGCTCTGTGACTGAAGTGAGACTATACAGGGTGATTTATAAACCAATTTTTGTTTTAAAAACTGACTGACAGGTGAGTGCGTTCTCTGGAGATGAATTCTGCAGCGAGACAGACATTATGTGCCTGACAAAGCTCCGTATTAATCAAATTACTTAACTAAAATGAACCCGTCAACTTTCTAGCTTTGACTGCAGGGGGCAATAGTATATTGCAATATTCAAGGTCGTCAACATCAAAGATGTGCACAGTTTTTAAAGTTTTTGCAGTAAGTGTGTTTCAAATTTTCAAAATTATTATTAGTTATTTTATTAGTGCAAGCGGTAATAAAACGACAGGGAGAAGACTGGAGAGCTTAAAAAGTCAAAATTGCGCATTTCAAAGCTGTTTCAGTTGCATATCCCAAGTCGCTGTGCGTAGTATCTCCGCTGAAATCACGTTAAAGGCCGATTAACACGACGGACCGTTCGCCCGCGGCCCGCGCACTACGTGTGCATACGTCAGCACTTTGAGAGGCGCGCTGGATGCATGGATGGATGGCGGCCGACAGCGCGCCCCTCAAAGTGCTGACGTATGCACACGTAGTGCGCGGGCCGCGGGCGAACGGTCCGTCGTGTGAATCGGCCTTAACTGGTTGTACGCCGTAAAATACACAAAGTACGTCTCTATTTGCTGCATTAGAAATTCTATCGCCTCCTTTTCATATATGTGCAATGTGGGAAAGCCAATTCAACGCCCTTTCAGATGCGTATTTTTGACGTTAATATTTCGAACCACATTGCCGAAAAACTGGGCTTACTGTGGATGATGACGGCCTTCAATTCTGCAACGTAACCTTGTCTCGTAAAATAAAAAATTGACAAGCTTATTATTTTTTTAGGTAAATTATTATTGGGGTCTATTGCGTACATGCCTGCCATGCTGTGCAATTCACTTAAAAAAACCGCCCTGACGTAGCTGTAAAATTTCTAAATATAAAAATCTGTAAACGTTAAAAAAACCACCTGGCATTTTCTTGAAATTAACCTATGTAAGATGTATTGGTTATACAGAATAATTTTTGTCAAGATTTTATATGGGGAAATTTATGAATGTATTGTATATATTTTTGAGCGATATTTTAATGCAAAGTTAACATACTGCAATTCCAAATCGTTATCTAACCTTACACTTCAATATACTTATTAGTAGAGGTAATAAGAAATCATAAAAGTGTAGTGGCAGCCGCTCTGGTTTTTCAGCTCTAAGAGGTGTCAACGTGATGAGTTGCAGGCGCGGTGCTTATGAGACTTCACTTGGCTTCATGGCTTCCATCGATATCTCCAAGGCTTTCGATCGGTTAACTACTGAGGCCATCCTTGGTGGCTTAAGAAGGAAGAAGTTGGCGACGCCATTCCTTCGGTACATCAAAAACTTCTACGGTACTGCAACGAACCTTTTGGTGTTTGAAGGTGTTACCATGCTTGCCCAGCCAACGCGAGGGATTCGGCAGGGTGACCCTTTGTCTCCTCTGCTGTTTAGCTTTGCGCTTGATGAGTAGTTATCTAATTGTCCTGCAGAAATTGGCTTCCGTTGTGGCAACATGGCAGTGAATGCAATGGCTTTCGCGGATTATTTAGTCATCCTGGCCTCGACACCGCAGGGTCTCCAAGCGCAGTTGTAGTCTCTAGAGCTACCTGGGATCGAAAGGACTGGAGATTAATAGCCAAAAAAGCGCCACCCTCTCTTTGGTCACCGATGCGAAGCAAAAAATAACCAAGGTGGACCAAAATGTGACTTTCAAGCTGGCAAGTCAATGTGTCAAAGCAGCCCATGGCGGGACGAGCTGGAGGTACCTCGGCTTGCAATTTAGCTCTGCAGGCATTGTCACCCCTCAAATTCAGCCAGATATGAAGTTGCTTTTACAAAGAGTCACAAAGGCTCCACTTAAGCCCCGACAGCGATTGGTGGTTTTGAGGTGTTAGTGAATTCCAAAGTTCTACCACCGTGTTGTCCAGGGTCCGACTTCCTGCAACATGTTGATTAAGCTATCCAAACTGCAGTCAGGGGTTGGCTTTGCCTTCCCCACGATTTCCCAAAATCTGCGTTTCGTGCTTGCATCAAGGAAGGGGTTCTTGGGATCCAAAGTTTTCGGACAACTGTACCATACTTGAAGTACCGTCGGCTGAAGTCTCTACAAGGTTCCACCAGCGAGGCGGGTAGGATAGTGTCCGCAACGGATTGTCTGCCAAGATAATTATAGGACACAAAGGATTTGTTTTTTTAAAGTCATCCAAATCAAGAATCGTGCAAGTCAGAAGTTTTAGACCTCATCTCAGCACGCCTCGAATGATGGCCGTGCTCTTCGGCTGACATCGAATGCTCCCGGCTCTACGACATGGATGGCTGATGGTACCTCTCTTGTTACGGGCCGTGATTTCGTCAATCTTGTAAAAATGCGTTATAACGCATTACCGGTGCTGATAAGGACCAAGTGTGGACAGGGTGTCCCAAAGACTTGGTTGTAGGGCCCCGGAGGCACTGGGATACGTTCGACAAATGTGTCGTCGAACGAATGCCTCGAGGATAAAGAGACATCACACTCTCGTCCGTTATGTGGCAAAGCGGGCGGGCCAGTTGGGTTTTGTTGTTGAGATAGAACCACACTTCCGAACAACCCTGGGACTGCGCAAGCTGAATCTGCTCCTCAAAAGGGAGGGACAGACGATTTTGCTTGATGCCCAAGTGGTGGGGGCTGGGGGAAGCCTCCAACAGGCGCATGAGGCCAACACTGAAAAGTACATGGAGAAGGATCTCCTGGCACAGATACCTGGCGACCGCCCGATTGTTTCCAGTATAACGATGCCATACTGAGGTGTATGGGCTCGATTGACAGTACGTGTCCTTCGCGATTAGGGCTTTTCGCAGAATTATTTTAAATTATTAACCATTCGCTGCCTGCAGCGAAGCCGCACTGCGAAGCTGCACGTTCTTGTGCTTTGACAGCCTGACTATGGTGCATTTGCTGCACTTTTTCGCTCTTCATTCCCACTTGAAACACAACAAATATTACGCAACGTAACCTTGGTCCTCAACGCAATCTCACCAAGCAGTTTAGTGGAAGTGTAGGCTTATGCAATGCTCAAATTATTTTCTGTTTTAACGATTGGTTTATTCAAAAAACAGTAGAGTGCAGCTTAGGAAGGCATGCTAATCGCAAGAAAGTTGCTTGAGTAAGCTGCGTTGCCCTGACACCAATAATAGCACAACAAACTGGACAAAAAATTATCCCCTCCAAGTATGATCTTTTGCTACTAGGCTATGTAAACTGAGTATCTGCTTTGCATTTTATGAAAAGAGATCTGCAAAAGCACTATCTCTATATAACATCACAAAAGCAAATCAAAGAGGAGTAACATAATACACATTGTCCCAAAGCCCTTCATGCTTCTTCCACATGTCTGTTGAATTTACATAAATTACACAGATACGACATGCACTGAGATAAAAATGGCTCGCTTCACACAACGAAATGACATACCATAACATCTGATGATATTGATGCTCTGCGGGAAGTTATTCTCCAGAACTGAAGTGTTCTTGTTCAGCATATAACACAGTTTAGAAATTTCCTTCACCATGAATTTGGGTTTCAGAACAATTATGACATGCAACACCGTGTTCATTTAGGCACATTTGTGATTTTCCTTGGGTTTGCACTCAGCCTACGTTCCTGATCATTCATCTGCATCCATCATTCATTCATCTGCATGTATTACTTTCACTTGTGCGCTATACAGTGTCATGCAATACTTTACAATCGCATCATATCCTGCTAAGTACGCCATTTGTCTCCGGTGCCCTTCAGGCACCTGCCGCACTGCATTGCCTGTAGTTGCGCAAAATCGTCGCACTTATCTTTTTGCCGAGCTGAACTTGCAGACTTGTTTAAAGCATGCACTGCAGCTCCCAGAAGTAGCTTCTTCTCGCTGCCACAGCTTCCTTTCTGCTTTCTTTTCGCAGGCTCTCTCCGATGAGCAGTGAATGGAGTGGTTAAAGCACCCCTCGAAGTGTAGCCATTGACTGCAGGCCCATCGTTCTCCACGACCGCAGTGCCTCCTGCCTCATTTTCTGTATTGTCCACAGGCTGCTGCGTCGCATCTAAGCACAACTGAGAGCTGTCCATGGATCTGACCTCTTCATTCTCTTTTTCAACCTGTGACTACGAAATAAAGCAGAAATGGGGCCGAGTTTCCCTTGCATTCAATTCGTTCAAGCTTGCTGAATTGTTTATTTTTGGCTGGGCTTGTCGCAGAAGAATTTATTTTATTTCACTATCTTATACAAAACGCCCCCGAGGTCGAGTTAAACAACGCAGACAAAGTATGCCTCTTGATGGGGCCTACAACCCCGATTACATATTGTGACACTGGAGGCAGAACGGGAAAAACATATTATAACAAAACGCTTTTCCAATGAGCGTACACTGCAGTGAAAAAACCAGTTTAAGGCGCTACGATATTATTCAATAGCAAACAAAGCGATTTTCAAAATAAATACAACAGAGTAGGAAAATGAAAGGCGCTGTGGAAATACAGCATTATTAAAACAAACAGTAACAGGACAACGCAAATTAATCCGCACAATATCAACAATTTCTGGCTTTGATAAAAATTAGAGCGGATAAAAGATAAAAGCTATAGAGAGGATAAAAGCATCTTCAGTTTTTCTAAAGACAAACACACTGGCACTTTGTTGTGCAGTTTCTACAAGAGACGGGTACAACTTCCACAGCGTTGCGGTGTGGCTATCTGCTCTTTGTACTCCATAGCTAGCTCTAGATCTTGTAGTGGATGGGGAAACCATGTAAATCATATCATATATTCCTAGAAAGGTAAGTATTACGGAAAGAAATGAAATCGTGCTTGATTTTATAGAAAATATGGGCCACCAAACTGAAGCTGTTGCAAGGAACAAGGTTGCCAAAATAAAAAGTTTCAAAATATTTGCACAGCTAGAGGCCTGTACACAATGCATGTAGGGCTCTATTGTTAAGCGAAAACAAGTTATAATATAGTAGGTCCGTTATTCGTAGAATGGCGCTGAAGAAGAATAACATCGCAAAATAAGGGGACTGCACGCACGGGGGGAGGCATGCCCAGACATCCATGCACAAACTATGGCAAGTGTTTATTTCTCAGGCAGAGTTCAGTGCCCAAGAAAACTGGCTTCACTGAAGCCCAAAGTTGTGACTTACACTTTCTGATGCCAAATTCGACCGACTGTCACGCTTCGGGCACCCGCTCAGCAGAAATACCAGTTCCCAATAATGGACCCATCTTTTCCGGCTCGCGCTTTTTCGCTCGCTTTCACTTCGTGGTTTTCGCGCTGGAAGTGCGAGCGCAGGTCTCAAATCTCGCCTTGAGTGCTGCGGCTGCAAGAAAATAAGACATCACCTGTTTAGAAATCTTGAAGAACAATAGACACAATGATGGCCCGCACGACACCACACCTAATTTTATTTATATACAGCACTGCTAACTACATGTTCCAGCTGTAGCAGAGTGGGGTCTACACATTTACACAAAAAAAAATAAGAAGGCTAAACGAAATCGCATCACGTCAAAAATACGACACAAAAATGTTCGATACAAGGCAGAACCGAAGAATCACAATTGTAACAAGCATGATAACTGCGCAGTACCAGCGCAAAAAACGGAACACACATAATTAAACAGGAGCTACATGCGTCTACTGTGTGTGTCCTGTGTCCACTTCTACGCATTCCGTATTTTGCGCTACTGTACCGCAGTGCATTACCACCCTGGCCGGCTTTCCGCCCAATTAAGGAATAATAATAAGACGCATCAACTTAAGTACATTTCACAACAAATCACGCCACAATCTCGGCAGATTCATCGACTTTGTTCCGCCCTGTTAGAATAAAAAAACGTACAATTGCACACATCATTCTTTCAATGAAACGGGAACTCAGTTAAATTATTCTGATTGCGATTTCATAAGAAAAAAATGCAGCGCTGCTTTCTTGTTCATCTCAAGTTCAAACATAGCAGGACAGGTAACTCGCGCTTACGTGTGAAATCCGGTCCCAATTTGGTAGCGACCTCCTGATAAAAAGATTCAAGTCACGCCGATGGTAATTTGGGTCTGTTATATCCCATAAAAAGCGCCTGTCTTCAAACATCGCGATCAGGTCACTTTCCTTGTGGCAGGAGAATGACGATGGCATGTTCACGCGAGCAACTGGAACACTGGTCTGCTGCCGCCCCTTACAAAAATGAATTTTGAGCTACAGTTGAGGTCTTGTTGAGCTCAAGTTGAATCAACTGAAAGCCAATATGGACTCAAAGTATGTTGAGTTCACTCAACTGTTGCTCAAAAGAATTTCTAGGCGCTCTTCGCAATTAAATTTCTGTTGGAGATTTTGTGTTGATTTTCAGTTGTGGTTTTATGGAGCATAGAAATAGATAGTACATCCGAGCTTTGGCCTAAACGTGGACATGGACACATTTTGGCATCTGATAGTGTCAAGCCTTCTACTATATGAATTTATATCAATATATGGGGTATATGATCCCAAACAAGTGAAAATTATGCAAAAATTGCAGGTTATTGAAACCTGCTGCAATAGGTAAATGTTGATCTTGGGAAGAACAATAAAAAATAATCCAAGACAAAGGTCGCCCCAGGAGTTATTATGTTAAACGTTAGAGTAAATAGGGGCTCGTTTTGAAAATATCTAGTTATTTATATTAAATCTAAAAGCAACTGTCACACCAGAAGAAAAGAATGTAACAGTGACAGTAGTCTTGGAGGCATTTTCAAACTTGAAAACACGCACTACTATATTTTAAATTGCTGCACATGTGGCATAAGGTGGCATGAGGGCAACTGTTTTAAACTTTTGGAAATACCCTCTTAACTGTATGACTTGGAGAGCCATCTCAGAGACTTTCCTCTACCTTCAAAGATGGTCAATGTATTCATGGTTACTGTTGCGCTGATTCCTTTGTTCTGCTGGTTTATTGGCAACATTGAAGTACTTGTACACAATAGCTTGCGGCAGCAACGATGGCTTTTTCACCCTCCTCGCCAGAGAGGGGTGCCTCATAATGAGAGCCCCTGCTGCTACTTCTGGCATTTTATTTGCTTGGCCTTTCACCGCTTGCTTAATTAGCTCAAGTCGATTATTTTTCTTAACTCTCTCAGTCCAGAGAATCCGGTAGAGAAATGAAATTGTAAATATTTCCTTGACAGACAGAAAACAAAAACAACTAGACTGTTCATTGCTTCACGAAGTTACTTGTCAAAGAAAGGGTAATTTGTGACAGCAAGGTGCTAACTGTGGCT
Source organism: Amblyomma mixtum (assembly GCF_055824585.1). Lineage (NCBI taxonomy): Eukaryota > Metazoa > Arthropoda > Arachnida > Ixodida > Ixodidae > Amblyomma > Amblyomma mixtum. Next base: position 370,025,705 of record NC_143014.1, on the reverse strand, counting down.
GATTAGTTATACACACTGATGAATTTAGCACGCTTCCAGTGGGAACATATTTGTCCTTTGTAGCTTCCTAGACATAACAAATGATTTTTAGCGCAACGGGGACACGACACAAGAAAGACAACAACACGGGCGCTTACTCCAGCTGTTTAATCAAGAGACAGAATACGAAATATATAGCCCTCCCAGCGTATGCGAACGCGTACAAGGCACCCAGACACACGAAGCATCGATATTATCCAAGTAGGCGCGGCAAAAAGTTTTGCTAAAAACAAAAGTGTCACTAACACAGCTCAGACCCACATTTTTTATATGAAAGGCTTCTAGAATTTCACGAGCCGTCTGATGTCTACCTCTCCCAAAATCTTCACCTCGCAGAACCGTGGTTTACAATTGGTACAAGCACTACAGTGCTCAACAAGTCGCTGGCCTTCATTATTTTCAATATCTCTTGCGTGTTCCCTAAGTCGGTCATTCACGCATCGTCCCGTCTGTCCAATGTAGGATTTTCCGCAGGACAACAAAATTTCGTAGACAGCGTTGGTGGCACACTTCACGAAACGCTGGCCATGCCTCTTCTAGCAGCCGATCTTTTGGCTTTCGCAAGTTATGCGACGGCTGAGCTGCACAAGCTTGCGGGGGGCAGAGAATGCAACCGCTACTTTAAACCGGTTTGCCACTTTCTTCAGGCCCTGAGTGGCTTTGTGGATGTAAGGTACCCCTGCAGGCCTCTCATTTCCCGCCGGTTAATTTCTGCAAGCGCCAGCCTTCATCTTCTTCAGGAGCGCTTCCGCCGCAGGGAGCAAGACCGACTCAGGGAAGCCGGCTTCAACAAGCCTGTCGAATTGATTATTAAAGCTAGCTTGCATCTCATGCACGCAAGATTTCTGGAGCGAGGACTCCAAGCAGAGGGTTGCGATGCCCCTCTTCACAACCTTTGAGTGGGCAGAATGATACATCAGGAGGCCCTCTTGAGCACGAAGGGAATAAGCGCAGCAAACGTGTCCATCTAAAAACTTTAACTGTAAATCTAAAAACTGAAGCATGCGATTATAAGGTAGTTCAAAAGTAAAAGTTAGCCCTTTACCGATTTGTCTAAAACTATCTAAAATACTATTCACCGTTGTCTGAGTCGACAGAGCCCGTCGCTTCTTTAAAACAATTAAAAAGTCGCCCACATAACGGAACACTTTAAGGACCTTGTCACTGTTAGTATGGCTAAAACTATGGTGTAAAGAGCGATCGATAAATGATAAAAAGATGTTGCAAAGTATGGGGGCTATGCAAGAGCCGATGCAGATGCCTTTCTTTTGCAAGTAAGGTTGCTCGTCAAAAGAGATAAAAGTGGTACTAAGATAAAATAGTAAAAGGCTAAAAAATTATCTACCGTGATACCAGCAGCATTTTGGAAAGAGACAGCGCCGCTTTCATCAATGCATGCTTTAACAGAAGCAAAGAGTTCAGGGTGCGGCACTGAATGAAACAGGTCTTCCACATCAACAGAGGAGGCAAAATTTAAGTCATTGCTATGTTCAAAAAACTTGCCTACATCTCCTGAACTTTTGTAAGCAAAGGATCAGTTATAGCAAAACCATTCAAACTTCGCTAAAGGAACCTACTGACTCAATGTTGCCAGGTCCCACCTTCACTCACAATTGTACAGAAAGGGGCTTCGGGCTTTTGTGTCTTAACTCTTTCCTGTCCGCGCCTATTCCCATCGATAGCCCGCTATCGATGTTTTCAAGTTCGTACTTTCCCGCTTTTTGAAGCGTTCCTGGACAACTATTGCCATCCAGTGTGAAATAAAGGAACTCTTCTTTCAGTTTCGCTTTTGGTTTGACTTTTTCTGCCAACCGGTGATTTTTGAAGCCCCTCCGGAGTCAGCTGATCGGCGCTCCTTGTTTCCACCATGGCGTCGACGTCGCGCGCTGCTGCTGCGCCGAAACCGCGCGTTTCCACAGAAATTGATGCTCCTGAGAGTTCGTTTTTGGATGAGAACAGCAGCAGTAAGGATTCAGAAGACGACTTCGGCTCTTCAGACTTCAGCACCGACAGCGAAACTGCGTCAGACCGACCCGGAACGTCAACAGCCATGCCTCGGTAAGTTTCGCTTTCTCCCCCGAAATGTTCCGTTTTTGCTGCGCGCTTATCGGAAAAGATCAGAGTGTTCTGAAGGTCATAACTCTTACCTGCAGGGTGTCAACGTCTTTCGGGCGGGATTACTTGCCGCCGGCAGCGCAGAGAGTTGTGTTTTCGGCTCGAAGACAGCCAGGGGTCGACCTCGGCGTTGCGCGCCGGAGTGTCGCACGGCGCTCGGCGGCGCGGTCGTCAACAGCTTCATACTTTTTGACGCGCATCGCCAGGAGCATCCCGAAGCGCCAGAATTGTCGAGGACATCAAGATTTGATCAGTTCGCGTTCAGACTTGAATTGATCGAGCAACTCCTCGGATTTGATGAGCCACATCGTGAGGACCCCAATGTTCGCCCTCTGTTTCCGCCTCGTGATTCACCTCAGGGGCTGCAGCACAAGCCGCAGAAAATGCAAAGTACCGGAACTGCAAATTGTGCTACGAAGAAAAAAAGGTGAAACAAAAAACAAATGTTTTGTGTTTGACATGTGCGGCCAACCTCTGCTTCACGGCAACAAGGAACTGTTTCGCGCGGTGGCACGATAGTCACTAGGACTACTGTTTCCTTTCCTAGCCCAGCTAATACTGTTCGCAGCACACTAAAATTTGCTGCAATGTTGCGTCGATCCCTGTTGTAAAAAATGTATATTTTGAAAATTTTTATGTTTTATTTTTGTGACGAAACTGATGTTTTTGTGCGTTTTTTTCTTTGTAACTACAATTTTCTTTCTGATAATTTTTTTCATCTCTTACTCAACAAACATGTTGACTGTGACTAATAGCAATGTGAAGAGAATTTCCTCCTCTACAATTCGGTACCATACACTCCTGTACCAAGCAAGTTTTGTTAAAGAAAAAAAAATATTAATGATATGACCTGAAAACCACCATTTTCCCCGCGGACAGGAAAGAGTTAACGCTGAAAAAGACATTTAACGGCCCGCTTCCGCTATTATAAATATCGTTAGCAAGTCTTTGCAGATCCAGACTTTTACACAGTTCCATTGCTTTACTTTTGATCCTTGTTTGCCTTTTTTTACAGGTACAAAGTTTTTGTTTATGGCCTGTGCTGCCTTAAGTTAGTACATGGCTTTAGGCAAAACTACAAAGCCACCAACCTTATCAGCCTGCAAGACACAAAGCTTATTATCCCTGAAGAACTTGACAACACCACAGAAAGGGTGTCTAGGACAGTTCGGTTCAGTCCGTGTAAACATTCTTGGCGAGACAGTCCATTCCGTCCAAGAGGCAACATCCTCGGTCCTCTTCAGGGGCCTTTTTCACCACAAGCCTGTTGAGGGCCGTCAACTCGTGTAGAGGAACACATTTCTCTAGTCCAAACTTCGGGCCTTTCTCAAGAAGACTAGAAATGTTAGAAAGAATGGATGCGTCACCCATAACGTTAAGACTACCATTTTTAGGTTGTGGCTTCTTCAACTTTCCCATAGCACCAAAAAGCCATTTCAAATTCCAATTCCACCAAACCTCTGTGAGACGGGCAGCTTCGCTTCTGAGGTAATGGAACCTTCTTTGAGTGATCCATTCCGGGTACTGAGCAAAACAGGTTACTCGCAGCCAGTCTGTGTATAAAAGAACTTGTCGCCACAGTTCCGATCGCCAGATCTTGCAAACACTCTTCACATGACCCCTTGAGGACGCCAAAGGGCCGAACAAAGCACTCACTTCCACCGGCGTGACAGATTTCCTGATTCAGTATCCCAGGTACTTAGCACGGCATGTCGCAGAAACAATGTTTGTCAGGAGCGCGTTGACGTCCTGAAGGTCAGTAGAAGGAAGAAAGGAATGCGAGCTCGATGTCGAAGAAATATACTTTAAGAGGGTTAACAGCTGCGCTAGTTGGCTTTCAGACATAATAAATGATTTTTAGTGCAGCGGGGACACCACACAACACAGACGACAACACGGGCACTTACTCCAACTGTTTAATCAAGAGACAGCATACGAAATATATATAGCCCTTCCAGCTTAGTAAATTGTTGTTACTGAAAAAATACAAAAAAATTTCAATAATTGCAATTGCAATTTGCAATAATTGCAAAAATTGCAATTTTACCACTATGCCTCTCCCTCGCCAGACAGGATTCTGTCGAACCCTTGATTATGTCATTGCAATATTGCCATTATATTGCCATCACCATCAAAGCAATTCTTAGCGATGACGTGGCTGTCTACACAAATCAATTCATGTAAGCTGCTTGACAGTTGTAAAGTACAGCTATTGGTACACAACTGACCTCTTGCCAATCAAGATTTTGGAACGTGTTGCTTCATTGTGTTTGTATTCCTGATATTTAGGGCCAGAAATGTATCACAGAAACACAAAAGGCACCCATTAAGAATGTGAGTATTATGAAAATATTCACTTCTAGGTGCATTTTATTTTCTGCAACTCGGTGATTTCATTCAGACACAATTTTCATACCATGTTTGCACTCAAACGAAACTGATATGAAAACAGGACAATTGGCACATGGATTCCTGAGTCTAATGAATATTTAAAACAGCAGCAGCTGTGCAACAAATGTGCAGGAAGACAAATGGCACTCTGAATAATTAAACTAAATTATCTGAAATAGAGGGTCGAACATTACTGAGGTTCATTAACCAGCACAGTGAACTGAACTCTCATCCATCCAATTGTTGCTATAGTGCAAATGGTTCAGACCAACAAACCAAACATACAAAACTGTTACAAAACTATACATACAAAACTATACAAGCATATCAAGAATATTAATAATTACAGTTGCTACAGTGACACAAATGCTGCACTAAATTAAACACTCGCAGCATTCGGCTTCACAGGTTTGGTGCAAAAAACGGTGACATATGAAACACAGTCCCAATAATCAGATGGTCATGAAAGATCACGGTTTTGGTGGAATCATACAGAAAGCAGGGAAATGACCTCTAACTTACACAGACTCGAGGACCAGGTTTGCATGCAGTACACACAAGTTAACAGACTCACCATTGGCTAGACAAATGCACTTTTGCAGGCAGGCTGCACTTACAATAACGTTTTCACTGGTCCACTGTGGCTCCACAAAGTCTAAAAACTTGTCAAGAACATGTGCGCTGAATAGCCTTTTTGTTACGCTCAAAACGTTAATGTGCACGTTCACTTCACCACTGCTCTCCAAGAACACAACTCGCACAATGCGCCCAAAAACACCATTTGCACACACATAAGCGTTTTTTCTCCTCGATTTGTCCAGCCGTGCAGTGCAAAACTTAAATGATCCAATCACAATTTTTTGGAACTCTGTCCCTTCGTCTTTCTGCACGCCTTTTCCCAAAAGTAACATTGGTCCATTTTGTTCAAAATGCTTTCGCAGGGCATATCCTATCAGCAAGCATTTGAATGCTGATCCAAGTGTGTTCTGCATATTGTGAACGGAATTTGTTGCCCATAGCTTTGTCAGTGCCTGCAGGACACAAAATTTCTGTGCAATCAGGAAATGTGCATACCGTGTGCCTTGAACAAATTTAACTAGGGTGCCATTCATCGCTTCAAGAGGAAAAAGCGAGTATCTCCATAATGGGCTCCAGTTCTTCACACTGCCAACTAGGTGGAGGAGCTGAGTATTGTATTTCATGTATTGAACACCATACAAATGTTCATATTCGATAACAAATTCGGTCATTTCTTTCTGCATAGTGACAAGATGTTCAATACAAACAGATGGGCCAAGGAGATAATGCATTATCGCAACAAACCGCATCCAATGTTTTTATTGCCGTTCCGGAATTTTGTCTTTCAGTCTCATTGGGCGCGGCGGCACTGCAAGCATGCGTTACGATAATCCGCTCGTCTACTTTTGCAGATAGCTGTCACCTTGCTGATGGTGCCAGCAACCTACGGATCGCAAGGCTATGTGACACAACCATCATTAACTCGACTCTTCGACGAATCTGAACACCACTTGCTGACGGCTTTCCCAAAGCTGGACTGCCGCGGCATCGACCATGGCTATCCATCTCCGGAACCCAGAGCGCAGACTCAGAATTCGGCACACCCCTGGCGGCAAACCGGACGCGTATAAAAAAACACCACATGCATCATGGAAGCATTGGGCGCGGCGACACTGCAAGCATGCGGTGCGATAATCCGCTCGTCTACTTTTTGCAGGGGAGCAAAATATTTGCAAATGTATTCGTTCAGATGATCCATTCTTGGTAGTGCTGCCGTGCCCAAGGCTGCTGTGTCCTTTGTTGTATGATTTGCTATCTTATGTACGAAAACAACTTCTGTTGGCTGGAGACATCGAGTCAAACCCTGGCCCCGACATGGCCCAAGTGATCAAACAACTTCAAGAAATAGCGACGGACCTCAAAGAAATCAAGGAGAAACGTCTAACTTCCATAGAGGAAAAATTAGAAAATCTTACCATCCTCGATAACAAGATCTCGCGCTGTTTGAACGAGGTAGCCAGCCTGCAGCGGGTGGTTTCAGACCTTGAACTGAAACTTGAGGATTTATAAAATCGCTCTAGAAGGAACAATTTAATAGTTTACGGTGTCCCGGAATTTCTCAAGAGAGCGACGACTCTCTTGAGAAATTAGTGAACCAAAGAATCTTTCACAAGCTCCTCAAAATTAAACCTGTAACAATCGAAAGGATACATAAGCTAGGAAAGCCAGGAAAGATGAAGAGCAGACCAATAATAATGAAACTCCTGAACTTCTGGGATAAAACCCGGGTGCTGAAAAAGTGCCGCAAACTAAAAGAGAGTGACTTTTCAATTGCCAAAGACCACTCGCTACGAGTACGCGATATCAGGAGGAAACTATGGCAGTGTGCAAAACCAAATGAGGATAGCGGAGACACAGTAAACTTGGTATACGATAAAATACGCATAAACGGAAACCTTTGCCGTTGGGATGATGCAACAAATCATAAGGTACTCATTCAAACAGATTCACGGGATCCACAGGAGCCTGATTCACCCCCCAATGAAAAAAACGAACAGGCAGATGCACCAGCGTCGCGCACTCTTCGCCAAGCGCACCGTCTCAAATAAGCTTCATAAACATAAATGCCCGTACTATTATAAACAAGACTGACTCATTGGAATCCTTGCTTCTGTGCCTGGAACCTGATTTTGTTGCCCTAACCGAAACGTGGCTATCCTGCGATGTCCGGGACGCTGAGATTACGCCACCTACGTATGCTGTCATACGTGAAGATAGAACACTACGTGGCGGCGAAGTGGCTATGGCTATCTCCATCAAGAATAAAATACTATACACAGTCTTGCCGGACGTCAAAAACGTCGAGGCGTTATTTTGCAAACTGATCTTTGGCTCACGTAGCATTACTGTGGGATGTATTTACCGCAGCCCTACAGCCGATCGTGACTGTATGTGGTCTCTCTATAATTATATGCGTCGCTATGTTTATGGGTCTAGATTAATATTACTCGGCGATTTCAATCTCCCTGATTTCAAATGGCAGACATTGGAGTTTAATTCTTCTTTCTCAGAAATTATTATTGATTTCATGCTCAACTTCAACCTATCGCAAGTAGTGATTCAACCCACACGATCACAGGGACTCGCATAGAACATCCTTAGCTTAATATTTCTCAGTGATAATTTTCCTAATGACAAAGTTCAAACTGAAACCCTAGATAGTATATCTGATCACAAATTGGCTATATGCAATTTTCCCGTCCATGATGCCGTAGTCTCGTCTCAAACGCAAATGTTGTACTCTCATTTTTGTAACGCAGACGACACCAGTATTCTAGATCACCTCAATTTTGAATTCTCACGTTTCGAGGTTTTATATTCCCACGTTTCAACAGACGTTGAAATGTTATCGCTTAGGTTCAAAACCATTGTATTAAACTGCATTCAATGTTTTGTTCCAACTGAAACAAAGAAAACAAAGAAACAAAATCTATGGATTACGCGGCACATCATTCACGCCAAGAAGGTGAAAAGACTGTGAAAGCAATTGAAGTCAAATCTACAAGCCAAAAATCAACTTACAACAGCCATCCAAACAATGAAATCAAAATTCAGAGCTGCTAGAACTAACTACTTCGCAAAAACCCTTCCTAAGTTTTTCAAACGCTCGCCGCGGAAATTCTGGAACTATATAAGCCATAAAAAGAGTAGGCCTACTCCATAAAGCTGGTATGCTTACATTGCAGAAGAGAGCCAAACTAGCACGTCTTAAGCCTCGTATACATGGAGCCCGACGTTGCGGGTCGGGTCGGGGTGCGCCAGATGTCGGGCTGACCAGCCCGACCCTACCGCGTTTACATGAGCGAGTTTTCTGTCGGGCAGAGATCGTCGCTACCCCTAGCGTCGAGCAAGCAAACTACACGCATGCTAGAGGAGGAGGAACACCCAGACGAAAAGTTCCCTTTCCCGACTTCTGCTCTTTCCGGTTGGTTGGTTCGCCCGTTCACGTGCGCGCTGTCTTCGAGGCCGGCAGCGGCTCGCTTTGATTTCCAATGGGTGTCTCCGCTGCCGGAAAAAATATCTCCGAGCACGGCCGGTCTCGACGCGCGCGCTTTGTCGCTCTCTTCTTACGGCCTGAGCAGGCGCCGATAGAACAAAGCATGGTGAACACCACTATCCAAAGCCGGGGTTTCTAGTGATTTCGGCGATTTTTTTGAAAAGGCGGTCAAGTATCTCCCACGAGCTAAATTCTCGAAGTCTTGTGGCTAATCGTTGAACCACATCTAGAAGATTCACCCGTCCTATGCTGCCCGGAAGGGGTTGACAGAAGCCACACCAAATGATTAACACACCTCATTTCTGAGAAGTTTCTCCGAATTCTTCTCGTCAACTACACAAAGAAATTGACAAACCAAAATGACAAGCCGTCTGGTTTCATCCACAAGCCAACGCGAAAACATTTAAGGCTGTAACTGACATCCCTTGAACTGCGAGCCGCACGACAATGTTGTATAGGTCATTACAAGCAGCGCCTGTTATTGTTTTCAGTCCTTCTAAGTATGTGAAACGATATCGGAGTTCCAAAGAGCAAAGGATCTTTCTGATCTGGTGCGTTTCACGCAGTGAGAACAGATGGCACAGACACTTCGATTGTTTTCGAACGGCAAGTGTTATTATTTTGTTCATACATTTCCAAGTATCGACAGAGACTGTGCCAGCCAAGATGACAATAAATGTTTTCCTAACCGTGGCTTCGCACTGTAATATCTTGCCTCACTTTTATTCCTGTTAGTCGGAAATGATACAGCCCTATTCACTAATACTATGCGCCATCATTGCATGCCGACTTCAATGTTTTGAGAACCGTCTACTAGTTCCCTGCTTTGCGTGCCGATAGCAGTGGCTGCATAAGATATGGTTGTCAAGTTCTTGTTCAGTTCTCGGAGCAGCCGTTCAGCAATATGTGCAAAGTAACCGAACGAGCCCCCGGAGAGTTGCGGCGATAGGTAGCAACTGCCCCTCATGCACAGGCCGTAAGAAAGAGCGCGCGCGCCGAGTGCTCCGAGTTCCTGCACAGCGCCAGCCAGAACGGAGAGGAGGCAGGAGAGGAGGCGCTAAGCCGATGCGGCAGCGTATACATGCTCCTTCCAACCGGGTCGGGAAGAGCCAACCCACCCCCTGCAGCGGGCTGGCCCAGCTCGACTCGACGGTCCCTTTGCTCGACCCCTAGCGTATACATGAGCCCGACAACCGGTTCTCGGCCCGACAGCCTGCTTAACCCGACTTTTGTCGGGCTCATGTAAACGCCCAGTTAGATTCATGCACCAGTTACTCAATAATGAGCTGCATATTGAAACTTTCATATATTTATCCTTTACAGATACGAGGCTCACATGCCATAAGCACTCTCATACCTTAAACGAGTACACTTTCCGGACCGACTGCTTTAAACACTCATTCTGCCCACTAACCATACGCGAATGGAATACCCTTGACCCAACCATCACAAGCTGCTCATCATTAAATACTTTTGTAGCCCTCGTCGAAAACCAACTGAGCACGGAATAAATGCTTGAAGTATTTTTGAATATGTACCCGCCTTCCAGGTGAGGCGCAGATCGTGCTCATTGTGTGCTTATTACATGTTCTTCCGTTCCATTACCTTCCATTTTTGCCTATTATTTTCGAAATATTGAATCATTGTTTTCCAGTGTCTTTTCTATGTTCCATGATTGCTCCGTGCATTTGAAAGTTTATAACCTTTTACTTCTATTCCTGAGTACTTCTTAAACATCTTACTCTCACAACTCTGAGTGTTTACCTTTGTATTATGCTAGCTTGCCTTATTGTGCTTATTTATTAGACTTCAACATATGCCCTTGCACATTTATTCATGCACTTTTTTTCTTTATATCCTGCCAGTATATGTATATGGCACTGATTTCGACCTGGTGTATTATTGTGATGTAACGCCCCCCCCCCCCCCCCCTATGTAATGCCCCACCACCCAGCGGTCTTTAAGGGTCAATAAATGATGATGATGATGATAATCCCATATGGAATTGACAGTATGTGCCAATAAAAATGGAGAGTAAAAGAGCATCCAATTTCTCCACTTGGATGCCTTCCATACTTTCCTGTCATGCAAGGACCGAGGCAACCTTGAAAGTTCCCATGTTGCAGTGAGCCTCATTAGTTGTCTGTCCACATCACCAAGGTACTGGCGCAATTGAAAGCCCCGGCAGCGCTCCGACGTAAGCCACATGTGCAGTGTTGCACGAACAAAGCCGGAGCAGACTGCATGTATGTATAGTCAACGACAAAGCCCGCGGCAATTGTGAAGAATTCCAACAAACTAAGTACGCTGGACCCTTTGATGCCGCAACTTAGGTGTTGTTTTCCTTTCGCCTTTTGTGCACGTTTTAGAAATGAATCCTATGTCCTCAACTTTAATGCCGAAGAATGTGAAGGGTAGACCCGACAGAATCCATTCCCTTTAGGCACGACCTTGCCTGGTGCCTCACACTAGGCACAGCCATGGTGTCCATTACACTGAGCCATTTTCATTAGCTCGCACCTGGCAATACTGTCTACAGCACACGGGCCAGGGAACACCTTTGTTGTGAGAATTTGTTCCTCATTATCTTTCCATGTTATTCCTCTGGATGAAAAGTTATTCGTAATTTTGACAAATGGCAGCATAGAACAGTTAACAGCAGGCTTCCTTGCACTGAGCCACAACCCGGCCAAAATCAATCTTTGAATGCGTTGCTTCTAGGGAAGTTCATTAACCAATACCAGGAGTGGCCACATACTAACCTTGGAGCTTTCAAAAAGAGTTACACAATCTGTGATGAAAATTAGTGTAATGTCCTTGTTGCGAATCGGGCGGACGCGTCCCCGACTGCTGAAGGGGACGCTTTCGCGTGCAGGTTCGAGGAAAGAAACAAAGAAATCAGACAAAACAAAACGAAGCCGTGTTTATATTTTAAAGGCAAGGAGCCAATCAAAGATACGAAAACATCAAGGAAAACACACACTAGAAACGCGTACAACACTAGAGACAAGAAAGGAGAGAGTTCACCGGATACAAAGCGTCCCAGTTGGAGCGGGAAGGCCTTGCAGGTGACACAGACGCGGGTTGGCGAGTTGCGATGCGTCACTGGCGTTGCATCCAGGGAGGCGGTGGTAGAGAGCCAGGAGAGGAGGAACGGAGATGACACGGGAGACGCTGACGAACTCTTGTCAGTCGCCCTCAAGAACTGGGCAGCTGCAGCACGAGAACTGTAGCCGGGTCCTGTCGGCGGCGTTCCGCATACACCGTAGGCTTGTGCAGCCTATCCAAGGAAACCGTGGCAGCAAAGTGGCGATCGCAATAGGCCTGCGTTGTTGATTCAAGGGAGATCCACGGCAGCACAGACCTGAAGTCTGACGGCTGCCGCCTCCACGCTTGAATGAGGCTTAATGGTCTTGCGTCGGTGATCCAAGGGAAGTCATTGGCAGCTCGAACCCAACGTCCGACCGCTGCCACTTCCACGCTTGGACGACTAGACTTGTGTTGCGGTGTCTTCCTTTACACCTCGGTTTCCTGACACGTAGCCTTACGCTCCTCGTGCCTGCCTCGCGCACACCACTCGCACGCGCACACGCGCAACGCGGGGCTGGCGCGCACGGCGCTCCGATGTCCGACGCACCACTGCCGCGTTCCAAAAGTCCCTCGACAGTGTGGTGTGCACATCACATTCTTCTTTTTTTAAGGGCAACCTGTGGTACTCCATGCGCTCGGTAATATCAGCTGCATCATATGATAATGATGCGCGGCTTCTTGGAACCGCTCCAGGCTCTTCTAGCATACGTAGTTGTCAAGTCCAGAATAAGAAAATAGGATGAAGATTTTCTCAGGCTATCAATGGAGTATTCATAGCTGGAGTTTTTACGTGAGACATTTGTGCCTCCAGTAAGCTCTCCAAAATATTCAGTACACTCACTGCAGTAGAAATGTTTTGCATACTGTGTTTCTACTGCACAAAACTGCTGAAAAAATGTATAATTCGAGGCTGGGTGTGACACTCCCATCGGCATATGTGCACCAATAAGTTGAACTAGGCTTTCGATGACTTCCTTTGAACATCCATGGCGCAAACTGTGTGCCATGACCATTAAGAGACTTTCTGCTCGTGTAAGCCTGGCTCCTAGAACGAGGGCGTCATCCTTGAAAGTGAAAGACAGCATGCAATTCTTAGGATGTAATAACATGACAGTGACATCGCACGCTTTGAATGCATAGTGGGAAATCTCAAACAGCACAAAAGAAATGAGAGGAGGCTTGTCAATCTGACTGGAGGTCTTCATACATTTGAACAAATATTGAGCTGGAAGATAAACAGTTCAAATATCTTTTAGCAAAAACAAGCTTAGGGAATGTCATATGTTTGTCTATACAATCATGGTTTCCTGGCTAACACTCATTGTAGATGATCCTTTACCATTGATGGGCTCTGTTTAGTCGGTATTGAAGCTTTTCTTTTAAGAGTTTGGCAACGTAGATTAATGATGCTCCACTTCCCATGAAAGTATGCCTCTAGCTAGCTCATGCACCTAACCCAATGTTCCTTCCACTTTTGAAAACACCATGCTCATATTTAACTCTTTTAGAAGGGCCAAAAGCTTCATTACACTATATAATCGCCTCACCAGCCTGAAATCCTCTGTCCTAAGATCTGGGTAGAATTTTTTTAACTGCGAATCACGTGTAGGTATATATCAAAGAAGAGAACAGCCGTTAAAAGCATTCAAAGCATTGACAAGAGCTTTTTGTCATACAGTGGTGCTAATAAGAGTGAGAAATAAGCTGCATATTCACTTCAGATAGGGTAAGAAAAGACAATCTTGTGCAACGGCGCAACTTGAAGCCACGACCTTAATTTCACATGCAGTGCTCAGCCAACTGAGCTACCGTAGCTGCAGCATCCAAAACTTGAGTGTGTTCACTAGTGCAGTCCCTGACAGTAATGATGGATGTGGTGTGTCCTGTACGAGCACTACATAGAACATGATCAAATGGGGAGTGTGGCAGCTGTGTGACAGGCCTTTAGTGGTAACTAAGACATCAAGACAGTCAGAACCTAGACCTCCACTATGCTATTGAGTAGACAAAGGTTGGATAATGAGGAGCTCATACAAAATACGAACCTCAAAAAACAAGGAAAGCACAGGCTCTCTATGTTATGCTACATGAAAACATTCGAAAGTACCCACTGAGACAGGAACAGACAGCTCAGTTAGTACATCATTGCACGCTACATGTGGTCGTGGGTTCAGATCCCACTGGCGGCATGGGGTCGCCTTTTTTTCTTTCTTCTGTAAAATTATCTTGTATCTGCATAATCATGCAACTGAGTGCCTACTCTTATCAACACAGCTAAAAAATAACTTTCCTCTGCTTACCTCAATTGTTTTCAGTAATAGATTGCTTTTTAAAGCATGCAGGGCATTCCAGCTGTCAGCATTTAAAACAAACAAGAGCGTTCTGAAATCGACCGAATGTTGTTAACAGTCATGTAAAGTACCGGCTCGTATTTTTATAGCTTAACACGCTCAGGTGTTTAAAGCTCCATAAAGAGCCAAGCGCCATCAAAATGCTACAACCTAGATGCTTCCAACGAGGTAGCACTGGCATAACCAAAACCAAATTCATAAAGTAGCACATGAAGACAAGTCCAGATTCGCGCCTTCTGCGCTGTGCAAGACGACTTCGTGTTGCTGCTGGTTTTGAGATAAGTGTCAGCGGCTACTGACAGCGCGCTTACTCGGGCGCACGGAGCATGCGTGGTATTTTTCAAATTTCGATGGATTTGAAGCACCCGAGCCGCCGCGGTGGCTCAGCGGTTATGGTGCTCGGCTGCTGACCCAAAAGACGCGGGTTCAATCCCGGCCGCGGCGGCTAGAATTTCTTTGGAGGAGAAATTCTAGAGGCCCGTGTACTGTGCGATGTCAGTGCACGTTAAAGAACCCCATGTGGTCGAAATTTCCGGAGCCCTCCACTGCGGCGTCTCTCATAGCCTTAGTCGCTTTGGGACGTTAAACCCCATAAACCAACCAACCATTTGAAGCACCCGAGTCGGATCATTAATTCACGGCACTTCAAAACTTTCCAATTCGCACCTAAAATTTCTAGTCATATGCAGTTCGTTGAATAATGTCGTTTAATTTTTATGTAGTCGGAATGAAAACATATTGGCTGTTCCTAGCCGCTAACAACAATCACTTGATTTCAGTTCGAGAGAATGCACTTGCTTTCTTTAAATCTTGATCCATTTTAGGCCGGATAACCTGTATATCGTAATAATGCCTCTCGTATCCCGTACTTTATTATCGGACGCAAGGGGGCGGGGATGGGAAAACTGAGGATTGCAGTGCTTTACAAAAAGCCCTGGCCGAAGTGTGATGAATGGGCAGGCACATTTTCACAACCGAGCTGTTAGGCACCGAATCCCAACAAAGTGCACCCTAGCACAGCTAAACGGCATAAGTGCACTCGCTGAAGTGCGTTCACAGAACGCTTCGAGGGCCGAGTGCGTAGTCTCGCCAATAACCAAAGAACTCACAAGTTTATTTTACTTGCTATAACATTGTTTTCAACACATTTTTTGTTACAGCTACAACCAAACCAACACAAGAAAGGACTTCAGAAGCAACTCCTTTGCGCGCCGCCTTCTTGTTTGTTGTCAAAATTATGAATAAACTTGGCTGGTGTTGTCTTTTCTCTATTTCTATTTTTCTCCATAGTTGAAAACTGTTTAAGCCCGTTTATATTGCTGCCACGTAAAAAACAAATCAGTTTTGAAAAGTTCCTTTTCTTTTCCTCGCCCTCTTCAAAATTTCCGCTCATTATCTGTCGCAACTTTTTTAAATACGACTGCACTTTGCTTTCCCCGTTCAGCACCGCGTAGATTATAAACACCAAATGTGTCACTCCAGATTCCGAAGCACACTCGCCTTAGTGCACTTGCGCGCTTGACTGGATTACGCTTGCAGAGAGAATTTTCGCGGGTGCATCAGATTCGCTAGGTAAGGCACGAGGCTACTGCAATGTTGCATATGCAGAGACAGCACATACTCGACACAAGTATCATGCACTGTCTGTACTGTTATGGGCGATTGTTATCCAGTACGAAAGCAGCTGCCATGAACTTAATATAAAAAAAATCTTACCAGTTCGTTTGTCTGGTTGTCACGGGAGGGCTGGTCGCCTTGAGAACAACCGGAAGCAGAACCAGAATCAGATTCGAAGTCAACACTTTCATCTGACGAGTGCCCAGTCACATTCTGCTGTTGCTCACATGGATGCGGGGGGCTGTGTTCGTCGCCAAGGAGTTCGTCGTGATCCTCGTTTCTAGCATCGGCATGACGAGTAGACGGAATTACCTTCTCCACATCCAGCTCCCTAGTGCTGTGACAGGAGCTATCGTCGCTCGAATCAGTGTCGGTTGGGGACCCCGGAGACTCAGGAGGTGAACCTTGCTGCCCAAACCGGTGTTTGGAACGGCGGGGTACTTCGACTGACGAGTCCCATAGATACTGGTCGACTTTTGTCTTACGCGGCCTCTTGACCAATCATGTGATCATTCGGTCACGTCGACCTTAAGCAGACTGCCAATTAATGCACACGTAATGCAGACGGTACACAGGTCACTTCATGCATGCGTGAGATAACTCGGTAAATTAGCACTGCAGGAATGCAAGGACTGCGTGGGCTACTTGTAGAATCTACAAACGTATTCAGTCTGGCGAGTCGCGGAGGTCGCGGAGGTCGCGGTTTAAATAGATTTACTACGCGTCCTCCCCCGCTTTCCTAGTGGTTCAGGAACCGTGACACCATGTCACCTTCCACTAGCTCTCTTCCCACGCGCCAGGGACGTAGCCAGGGGGGTGCTTATAGGGCTTCAGCACCCCCCCCCCCCCCCCCCCCCGATTTTCTTTAGAACTGTCACCGACGACAGCACGTCCCAAAGTACATATCGCGACTTCTGCTATCATAGTTTTGTGTTTGGCAGGATGGTCTGTCTTTCCGTGTGTAAAGTTTACTTTCTGTGATTGCGCAAGATGCTTATTTGCCTTGTTTGACGCATTATTATATAGAGTGACTTTTGCTTAGTTAAGAAGATTTAATGGAGACATAGGTGTACTTAAATATCTTATTGCGAGGTTTTGTGCATACATACACACAGTGACTTTGTTTCCAGTGGCACTTTTTTGTCCTTTATCAAGTTGTATCTTCGCATTTCTAATACTCCATTTTATCTTCGCGCTTCTAATGTATGTTTTGCAAAACTCCTCGTTTATACATGTGCTCGTTGTTGCGACTAAAATTTTGGTGCAATTACTCGCAATACATGACCAGTGACAGCTGCTGCTGCGCAGTGCACTGGAACGAAGGACAGCGTCATTGAGATTTTTCCCTGGCCGTTGCATATGTACAAATATGTAAAGGTTCTTAAACGGCAAAGATTCCTTAAAATATTTGTTCTCTACAGGCTCATTTTATAGCCTTAACGTTTTTGATATCAGCGGCTTGCTCTGCTTTGCTGGTTTCGGATTGATACGAGTATAGTTCTAGACTTCGTGTGATATTTCATGGAAGCAGATCTTGGAAGCATTGCTATCAGTTATGTCTGCCACGGTTTTTAAGACATACGAATGCATTGTAGTATATTTAAAAAATGCATATTTCACTTGTCTGGACAGTGCGTAGCGTTATCTAATACACAATGGCATTGTCAGTGGCAATGCAGTTAATATTCCTGCGTTTGATCCCTCCACAAATTGTATGAGGAGGCCGCGCTGCAACATGAGGCGCCTTCGAACAAAATTTCTCTATTTGAGCTTCTCTGCAAGGTTCGCTTTCCAACGAAAGCTCGCTCCTGCAAGGCACTCGCAATGTTCGCGGAAACCAAAGCAGGCATTTAAGATGCAGTTAGTAGGCTGCCTTCAAGATCTCATAGTTAAGGGGAGAGGGAGATCCGGTAATCGCATTGATGTGTGCAAAACTTCTTGGAAACTTCGTGCGGCAAGTACGAGCCAGTGTGTCCGTGGACGTATCTGTTGTGCGGACCAGTCCATATACATGCAGTGCATTGTATCCTCCACTCGCACTCTAGCTCTCCATTTCCATCAACTCCCACGTGCAGAGTGGCGGGACAGGGTGATGTAATGGTTACCCCTTGCGGACCTCTGTACATTTCCTCTCTTTAAACTACTTTCTAGAACTCCAGCTCAAGAAGGACAGGAGAAATACAGCTATTTTCGGTAAGCTCTTTGAGCTTCTCTGCAAGGTTCGTTTTCCAACGAAAACTCATTCTCAGACCACGCTCATTCCGGACTAAAAACGCCCGCTGGCTTCCGAGATTGCATGCACCTGCAGGGAGCGTGGCCGCGGGCAATTGAGATTGAACTACCGTATATACTCGTGTAAGGGCAGCACGTTTGTAAGGGCCTCAGCCCAAACTTAACGGCGGGTAATTTAAAGAAAAAAGTATGCCAAAACAATTCCACGCGTGCACAAGTTTGGTTGCGTGGTTCGCTAGCTCAGATACCTGAGACAATCGATAACTGCCTGCGACACCATGAACGCGTCCCACGCGCTTTGGCTCAGCATGGAACCGCGCGGGAACACGCGAACACGCCTCAGCGCTGCTAACGCGTGTTGTGCGCTCGGCGTTTGCACCAGAAAGGACAAAACGTTATGCTGTCCAAAAGCTAAACTGGGGTGGACCCACGAAGGCGGCGCGCTGCTTTGTGGCGACGCGCCGCCCGTCATGCTTGGGCGCTACGCGGTCTACATATGAACATTTAAAGCTTAACATTTCACGGTGTCGCCAGTCTTAAGGACAATGTTTTCTGATGGCTGCGACCCTCCTGCTGAGGATCTGCGAGGATTATAGCCGTCATTCTGGTATCATTGTAATTATCCCTTAATGCTCTCTTTATTCAAGTGGAATTATTGCTTAGTAGACGTTCGCTATTTTTTGATGATTATTTTACTTGGTACTTCTCATTTTCGGTGAAAATGGGCAATATACATCCTCTGCAACAAATTTCATTGCATCAATTTTCATAATTCTGATTCAGTATAGCCTTCGGTGTGTTTCTTAGGGATGGGGTAAAAATAATTCCTCCAGCACTTGTGGTTCCTGAGAAACCGAGTCATTTGTTGCAAAAATCTGTTTTCAGATAATTGGCTAGAAGTTTTAACTAAAAAGAAACTATAAAATTGCGGTTAACGAAAACACATTGGTGCATGATTTCAATAGCCGCCAACTAGGTATTCATCTTTACACTGAATATTTGTCTTCTTTGCCAGCTCCCTTCATTTTCGGGTCTCTTTTGTGATCTGCTATGAAGCCCATTGCGTGAAGTAAGCCATCGTCGGTGTGCCTCGGGCAACCATTTTTGGGACAAGAAATGACATGAAAACATGTCCGCTCAAGCGACGCTGCCTGCGTTTTTTCACCTGGGTGTTTTCACCATTTCTTTGTCTGGGTGTTTTCACCATTTAAAAAGCAGTACGCACATCCTTTGCAGCACACTCCCAAAATAAAGAACTTTTGTGTCTTCTCATGCAAGAATTCTTGTATAGCCAATGTAAATGTACAGCCAAGGTCAGAAAGTCACCTTTAGCTTGTCTGTCTGTGCTGCCGACAGCGAGAAATATTAAGAATAAGAGCTTGCGTAGAAGACACTACCTACCATATATAAGCGGCACCCTGTGTCGGACGGCGTTGCGAGGATTCAACAGCATATGGTAAGCTGAGGCTGATTATCCAAAACTCAGTGCTTCCGGGACTATTCGTGCAGCGTTAATCAGTCACCCGCGAAACCCAGAGCTAAAAAAAAGATATTTCGAGTGAAATCCTGCTGAAGTAGCACTATAGCTAATTGCGTGCTTCAGGCAATTAAATTGCCCCCATAAAGTCTAGAGCCAAAGTTCCCTAAAAAAATGCTAGAAGCTTTTATTTGTTGTGTTTTTGATGAATGAGCACCAAAAATCCATGTAAACCTGGCGATAATCAGTGCGCCTGCTTTGCAGTTTCTGTTCAACACAAACGAGCTTCACGTTTTAGCCAGCATCAGGTTGAAAAATGAAGCGCACGGTTGCTCCCCACCAGGTTTTGAAAATCCCATTTTTCGTGTTGAGGAAATTGTTCGCTACCAAGTACGAAATTTAATCTTGTGCAGGAAAAGTGAAAATTTCATATCGGGGAAAAAAACTGATATTTAAAAATAATCTGCCTACCCTGCCCCGTGGTACGCATCGAAGCTTGAGCGAAGGCAAGTGCTTTGGACCAAGACACAGAACCATAAAATGTCTAACCTTGTGTTACCAGTTCACCATCAGGCTATGAAGTACTTCGCATTCAAATGAACATATAATTCATTTCTACTAGGCAGCGATGCTCTCGGAAAAGCAGCCCTATGCGAAGGCCACCTCACATCGACTGCCGGGGATTGCACGCGTGGGGCTCCGCTCCAAAGCGTCTTGTGATCACGTATGGTTTGCCAATAAAGGAATGTAATGATCGAACATTAGCAACCTGTTTTAGTTAGTTAGTTATATGGAGTTTTATGGCGCATAAGCAAGCAACCTTTTTTACTCCGGGCGTTTGGTTTTGTTGGTTTATGGGGTTTAACGTCCCAAAGCGGCTACGGCTATGAGAGACGCCTTAGTGATGGGCTCCGGGAATTTCGACCACCTGGGGTGCTTTCACATACACTGACATCGCGCACTACACAGGCCTCTAAATTTTCGGCTCCATCGAAATTCGACCGCCCTGACTGGGATCGAACCCGCGTTTTTCGGGTCAGCAGTCGAGCGTCATAACAACTAGCCACCGTGGCGAACTCCGGGCGTTTAACTTGCTCCGATCGTCGGGCGCATGTCGTATCATCCCTACCTTCAATGGAACGGCCGGCTTTTAAATACTGCTTCTGTCACCTTTGGTGTTCCGCAGGGATCGGTACTGGGGCCTCTACTGTTTTTAATTTATGTCAGTGACATCGTGGAAAATGTTACCTGTCAGGTGCGCTGTATGCAGATGACGGTGTCCTATATCGTTCGACTAAAGCCTCATGTGACACAAATAATCTCCAGCAGACTTTGGACCGCATTCAGCGGTGGTGCGAGAAATGGGACATGGCTCTGAATGCTGAAATGTTACTATAGTTCTTTTACGCGCAGGCGTACTCCTGTTTTGTTTGACTATGTTTTAAACAACCAGCTATTATCTAAAATAACAGATTTTAAGTATCTCGGGGTTTATTTTCCGGCTGACCTGACATAGAGAAAGGCATCAGGAATGCTAATTAAAAAAATGAATTTTCGGTATGCTCCTCAGAAGGTTAAAGAACTTTTATACTTCACTAACATATGACGAAGTATGGAGTACGCCTGCGCAGTCTGGGGTCCTCGCGTCGGAACCTAATGTGATATGCTGGAACGCGTTCAGAATCGTGCGGCGCAGTTTGTCACCAACAAATATTGTTTTAATTATCGAAGTAGCAGTATCAAGCAGGAGCTAAACTGGGACTGAGCGCCGTTTACAAATCAAGTTAGAATTCCTATACCACATTTATTTCAAGAAAACTGTTATTAACCCCGAAACTTATTTGCTGCCGCCTCATTTTGCATACAGAAGGCGCGATCACCATTGGAAAATACGTGAGATAAAATGCCGTACTAATCTGTTCAAACTGTCTTTCTTTCCCCACGCCATCAATGAATGGAATAAGCTGCCTCATTGTATTGTTGAATGCCAGTCCGAGGAAAAGTTCCGAGCACTGTTGTCGGAATTGTGATGTGCGCGCATGCTCAGCTGCTGTTTTTCTGCTTTTCCTTTCCTTATCCTTTCCCAAACATTTGAGTGATGTGAATGCGCTGTTGAAGCTCTTTTTCATCATTTTCCATCGATTCTTTCCCATACTGTAGAAATGGTTGGCACCTGTAGCAGGATTGATCATGTATGTATGTATTCCCCCCCTGCAATTATGCCTTCATGGCGCTGCAGAAATGTAAACAAATAAATAAATAAACTATGCATTTCAAGAATTCGCCAGGGCTGTGGTAATTCGTCAGTAAAATGCGTGCCGGTGTAAATTTAACGGAAAAAATTCCGGTCCCGCGTAGGAGCTCCACCTCGTCAAAGTAACGGGAAGAAAAGGCGCCCCGTAGACGAGTACACACGGTATACATCATGCGCTGGTGGTATTCGTAGTATTTAATCATTGTAATAACGCTTCCGTGAGCTCTCTAAGCAGTCCAGAGTCTTTTGAAGAAGAACACGACAGTACCACCGTACTGTGCGGAAATTATTTGTATTGGGAGAAGGCATGTAGGGGAAGAGTGTTCATTCGTCCTTAGGGAGAAGTGAGAAGACATATGGGAGGGCAAGAAAGGGGAGGCCGGCAAGAAAGGACGAGACAGTCCTAGCCACGCTGGAAGCCGGTCATACGGCTAGTCGCAAGACACTTCTGCTTGTAACTTGGCCAAACCTTATAAATTTATGAATTACTTCATGTTTAATTTAGCATTAGTTTAGAATTCAGTACTCATAAATTTTCAATAAGTTGAAAGTAAAAACGCAAATAATAAAGCCTCTAAAGCGCTTCAACTAGCCGTATTTTTCGAGTCTACGAGCGGCTTCGAACCAAGGTTTCTAGCCAAATCCATATCCATATACTAGTCATATGCAGTTAATCCGTCACTGTTGTGTGCATTGTACTATTGTGGCCTCATAATTGTCCTGTGGAAAATTGCCATGTGCCGACTGCTACTTAAGTGCGACTCCCGATTTTGCGAGCAGCATTTGTCGCGCTGCTCTTGCCTTGTACGGACAGCTAGAAGGAGAGCAGCCTCGTTCGACCGCGTATCAAATTGACGCATGTTCTGGTGAAGTGGTGTCCAGAGCCTAAATGGGATATTTATCCTATACGTTGTACAGCGGATCCGGCCATTGGGCTGAGACTTTTAACTGATGAATCTGCTTTCCGAGAGTTGAAGAATACGGTTGTGAACGTGCTTTGGAAAGAAGGCGCACAACCAGAGCCGGCAGAGCTGATTCTCATGGGTAAGTATTTCTTTTGCGTAATTGTGCATGACAGCTAAGCGCATGTATGCGTGCGTTCAGACGTGAGCAGGCTTGTCTAGACCGTTCGACCTGTGGCAGGCGGAGCGAAAGATCAAAATTTTTAATGCATGTAGCGATTTTCGAGCTTGTTCGCTCAAGCGCCGCCACATACAGGCTGTTGGAACGCTGAACGCTCATCGTAAAATGCTTCCGTCGGTTAAGCAGCTCGCTTATTCGCGCTCGAATTGGTCACCGAGCTAGCATACGACAGTCTTCCTTTTTTTAATACAGAGTTTGGACGATGTGTTTTCCACATTTCATCACAAGTAATTATAAATACGCGTCATCTACAACCCGGCGACCCCCCTAACGAGCAGCTTTCGCATAGTGCGCGTTTAGCGTTGTGACACTCTGTACGATAAAATCAGCACGACAGTGACCACAACAAAGCGCTGCGATAAGATTTCGCGTGATTTGTTCCGCAGAGCACGGCTCGAGCGCTCTAGGCTGGCATGCTCAGTTCTTTAGTACACGTAGGTTTTCTTATGGTGACCTTTCTGTGTGTCATGTAACATTGCAGTGCCTTTCATTGTTTTTGACAGGCAAACCAAGCTCGCTTGAAAAAAGGGCACGAATTGTTTCCGCTGCTGGACTCGACCCTGCCAGCAGCTCGTCTTCTGGGACAAGAGCTTTGAACGCGCGTATAGGTGTCACCTCAGTACACGTCGTCATTGGCGTTCGTACAAACAGCCCACGTTCACTCATTCTGGTTTTGTTGACAGTAGCTAATGCACAATATTATTAAGCCCTGGTAATCCATTTTTATTTCTCGCTCATGGCCTCCTTTGTCTATGGGTTCAAAATAATGCCTACATGTTATACTGCCAGTCCGCGATACCACTGGTGAAAAATTACCTCCATGTACACCTGGCATCATAAGTGTATGGAGTCTCACACTGACAAAGATGTTCTGTTTTTTTCCTTCCTTTTTTTTTAGCCAGGGCACGCTGCTTCAGGTTTAGTGCTGCACTCGCCAGGATTGTGCACAGACGCAGTAGGGAAATTAGGTCTGTTAATATTGCATTCCATAAACTCTTTCACTACAGATGTACTTGTATTTAGTGTGCAGTCTTGCAAAATTTCTGTCGCATGATTAGTAAATGCTAGCTTTCCATGTCATTAAAAAGTACTTTCTCTTTTATGGGAATTTTTATTGTGTGGATTGCTTTTTATGCTTGCAAGGGCATCTGGTGCAGTGCCCAATGTCGACCAATATGTCCAGAAAATTTAGTATGACTTCAGTGAAGCAACTGCTTAAAGGAGGCCCAATTCACTTGGTATGGCTGCTCAGTCCACATAGCTACCATACACTGCTGCAATGGTGCTGGTACACTAAAGCCTGCTTCAGAATGATTAGCCTGAACTGCTCTTGTTGATGGGCCAAGAATGCTGTTGGGGATGCCCCTCAAGTTATACAGATATTCATTTGACTATTGGGACACTGCTTGTTTTAAGGAGCATCATGATCCAAAAAGTCTATTTTTTTCAAGGTTTCAGTGGCCATCTTTACAGGTTCTTCGCTGTTTGTGTCAACAATAAGCTCTTGTCGGAAATGTGTAGTGTGCTGTTGTTAGGCAGCTGCATAAAACAAACAAGTACTCGCCTATCGGGCAGAACCATAGAGGTTAGCAAAATGGGTTCAACTTGATTTTAGGACAGTGGAGCAAGACATAGAACAATTATAGTTGTAACATCCCAGAGAACACCAAACATCCTGTCCCCGCAGGGAGGCGTCTGCAGCATGCAGACGTTGGTGAGTGGCGACACCACGGGGTTAACCCGAGCATCCGCAGGGACATCCCCGCAGGGGGATGATGGTGAGCAGTGTGCCACCACGGACCCGAGCATCCGCGCTTAGCCGTGCGTGGCATCGCCGTGTCCGGGGAAAAGGGGATCCTGGTGGTTGAGTCGATGCCGAGCGTTTGGACCTTTAAGGCCCCTCGGCGGAGGCAACACACCACTTTGGCCCCAGCTTCCTGTAGACGGCACCTCCGGCCTGACCCGACCGGGGGAAATCGGCAGTCGCCTTTTCCTGTTCTCCTCTCCATCTTTCACTTTCCTATCTCCTTTCTTACAACTCTCCTGTATCCTCCTCCCTTCTTGGTTTTTTCCTCTTTTTCCTGGCGGCGAGGGTTAACCGTGTGTGACCAACTACCCTGTGTTGAGTCATATTAGGTTATAGTTAAGGTGTACAGCTGGCGTGGGCAGGACTTTCTTTCAAGTTCCTGTCGCGTCCCCTTGTTGGACTCCATGGTGGGTGGCTGGCACCATGACCGAAAAACATCAATTTTTTATGGCTCCCCCCCCTTTCAAAACCTGATCGCCCTCTTAAAAGAGTGCGGAACGAGGCAGCAGACTTTTTTTCGAAAAAAGAAACCTACATTCACAAAGTTTCATGTGATACGTAGCAACAGTGACGAAAAGCAAGCTCGAATAATATCCCCATTCCTTGTAACCAAATGTTTAACAGATACCTTAGGGCCTGGCTACAAGGTATCCAAAATGTCCAGTGGCGACCTACTCCTCGAACTCCGTGAGAGCATCCAATGCTCAAAACTCTCAAACATCGATTCCATAGGGGACATCTCTGTCTCCGTAACTCCCCACCGATCCCTCAACACAGTCAAAGGCGTAATCTCAGAGGCTGACTTCATCCATCTAAGAGAAACCGAAATGCTTGAAGGACTTTCCGATCAAAATGTAATTGAAGTGCACAGAATCAAAATCCGCAAAGACAACAAAGAAATAGACACCAAATACATGGTCCTCACGTTTAACACCAGCAGTTTGCCCGAAACGATCGATGTTGGATACCTGAAAATCACCGTAAGGCATTACATACCCAATCCCCGTCGCTGTTTCAATTGCCAGAAGTTTGGCCATGGCTCACAGAGCTGCCGCGGCCGCAAAACCTGCGCGAAATGCGCATCAAAGGACCACCAGTCTCAGGAATGCGACGCAGCTCTACGCTGCGCGAATTGTGAAGGAGATCACGCTGCATACTCCAGGGCGTGTCCGTCCTGGAAAAAGGAAAAAGAAATCATCACCATTAAGACTAAAGAAAACATTTCATTCAAAGAAGCGAGGAGGCGTTTTGCGCTTACCAATTCATTCTCCTTCACAGCAAAACCAAACTTCGCTGATGTGGTGCGCGGGGGCGTAGCACCACACAGCGCTCCGGCACCTGCCGCGGCCACTTCCACCGCGCCTGTGGCAGTGCCATCCACGCCCCAGGCCGAGACAGCGAAAGCTGCTCTGCCAACTACAAGCCAGGGAGTGCCGGCCCACAGGTCAGCATCCCGCAGGACTTCCCCCCGTCGGGGGAGGCCTGACACCCACACACCCGCGGCTTCTTCGCGGTCGTCCAGCACCTCTTCCGAGGTGATGGACCAAACTCCCAGCCCGTCTGCTTTACAGCGGCGGAACAGCTCTCTTGAGCGAAAAAAGGCAGGGCTACCATAACGGCCCCAGAACATAAGTAAACCTCTCGTTGCTCCTACCCCAAAACATAAAACATGGCTTTTCTAGTTCAGTGGAACTGTACAGGAATATTGAGAAATTACGATGACATAAAAAACATTTTAGGGTCAATGTCACCCGTAGCCTTATGTCTCCAGGAAACCAATCTAGGTCCACAACATATGAACATCCTGAAGCATTATAAAACTTTTAGACGCGATCGTGAGCAGGCAAATAGACTCTCTGGAGGCGTCGCGATTATCGTACAAAGCGGCGTTCCTGCTCGAGAAATAAAACTCAAAACAAAACTTGAAGCCGTTGCGGTCAGTGTCGTCAGCCATAAAACAATTTCTCTTTGTTCTGTATATATTCCTCCACATTCTACATTAACAGTCCACGATTTACAAGAACTTATCAATGAACTTCCAGAACCGTATCTAGTAGTTGGGGACCTTAACGCTCACTCCCCTTTTTGGGGAAGCGAGCACTGTGACTCTAGGGGTCAAATAATCGAAGATTTTATCGTCACAAACAATGTACGTCTTTTAAATACAGGAAAAGCCACCTACTGCTGCCCTGCCTCGGGGAAAATGACCTTTTTAGATTTGTCTTTTAGCTCACCTTCTGTTTTTAATGATTTTAAATGGGATGTCATTGACAACCCATATGGCAGTGACCACCTCCCTATACTAATCACTTTAACATCCCCACCGGAAATAATCCCCACAAGGCCACGGCGCTGGAAGCTTCACCTCGCCGACTGGTCACTTTTTAGAGGAAAGGCAAATTTAGAAAATATACTTTTAGATAATCTCTCCATCGACCAGATAAATGAAAAGTTCACTAATTGTATCATAACTGCCGCACTCACAGCTATTCCACAGTCGTCAGGAGTGGGGCAACAAAGTCATAAAATATGGTGGACAAAAGAGTGCAAGTAAGCAAAAAAACTACAAAACAGAGCTTGGGGTAAATTTCGCCGGTACCCGACACATGAAAATCTCGTTAATTTTAAGAAGGCAAGAGCCAAAGCTCGGTACGTCCGTCGGGGTGCCGAGAAAGCATCATGGCAGAGTTATGTTTCATCCATTAACAGTCAGATGACATCTAAAAAAATGTGGGAGCAGGTTCGCAAATTAAACGGTAGCTTTTCACCATTCACAATTCCGCTATTAACAACACCTGGCACACAAACAAGCATACAGGAACAGGCAGACATATTGGGGGAACATTTCACTGCAGTTTCAAGTTCATCACACTACACGCAGTCCTTTTTAAAATACAAAAATACAGCTGAAAAACAGCGGCTGCCAACAACTGGAGGTGCAAATGAAAAATACAATAGTCTAATTACCCGCCAAGAAATCAACAGAGTACTGTCTGCCGGAAAAAAAACTGCTCCAGGACCCGACCATATACATTATAAAATGCTTGCACATCTTTCTGAGCCTGCCATAGCAGCACTTTTAAGATTCTTCAACACAGTTTGGATGTCAGGGAAAATACCTGTAGCCTGGAACAAAGCTATTATTGTACCGTTTCTCAAACCTGGTAAACCCCCAACCTCTCCTAGCAGTTATAGACCTATAGCCTTAACCAGTTGCCTCGCCAAATCCTTCGAAAGTGTCCTAAATATAAGACTAACTTTTGTTCTTCAATCCTGTGAACTGCTTGATATCCATCAGTGTGGATTTAAAAAAGGATGCTCCACTACAGATCACTTAGTCCGCCTTGAAAATACTGTCAGAGAAGCTTTTATACACAAACAACACTGTCTTAGCGTCTTTTTTTATTTAAAAAAAGCATATGATACAACCTGGAGGTTCGGGATTCTCCAGGACTTAGCTGAGCTCGGCATCCGTGGCAGAATGCTGAACTCCATTAAAGACTTTTTGTCTAACCGCTCATTTAATGTCCGCCTAGGCTCGACCCTTTCGAGGGATTTTATTCAGGAAAATGGAGTTCCTCAAGGGTGCATTTTAAGCACAACTCTCTTCGTTGTAAAAATGAATTCTATTAGAAAAATAATCCCAAGGTCCATTATGTATTCAATGTATGTTGATGATCTTCAGATAGCATGTACATCTTCCAATATATCCACATGCGAACGACAAGTACAACTTACAATCAACAAAATGGCAACATGGGCAGACCAGAATGGTTTCCAGTTCTCAACACAGAAAACGGTGGCCTTACTTTTTTCACTCAAACGAGGCTTGCACACAAATCCAACATTACACCTCAACCAAACCGAGCTGCCTTTCAAAAACGAGCACAAATTTCTAGGCATCACCTTCGACAAAAAACTAACTTTCCTGCCTCACATAAACGCACTGAAAAAGAAGGCGTCGCTAGCACTGAACATACTGAAAGTCCTATCACGCAAACACTGGGGTTCTGATCGGGTATGTCTTCTACACATCTATCGCTCTGTAGTACGTTCCGTTTTAGATTATGGTTGCATAGTGTATGGATCAGCAAGGCCATCGTACTTGAAGCGACTGGATCCTGTGCACAATTCTGGATTGCGCCTTTCAACTGGTGCATACAGGACGTCACCAATAAAAAGCCTGTACGTAGAAACCAATGAACCACCACTTGCAGACAGAAGAACAACGCTCACATGCTCATACATTTTAAAGATCCGTTCCCAGCCTAAACACATCTGTTACCCACTCGTTACAAAGTGTCCATCTCGAACACTATTTACCAACAAACCTCTAGCAATCAGACCACTCCTTCTCCGCTTTGAAGAGAAATGCCAAGAACTAGATATAATGGACAGATTGCCTAATATTGCCCGCAAACGTGATCCACTCCCGCCTTGGTACTGCCTACCATCTGTGTGCGACTTCACATTAACACAATTTCAGAAAAAACATACTCCACATGAACAGATATTACAGGAATATTTAGCACTCAACGAAAAATACGGAGAATACGAAGCATTTTATACCGATGGATCAAAATCGGCGCACTACGTGGGAAGTGCTGTAGTTCAGAATAATTGGGAAAAAATAGTACGGCTACCTGAGTGTACATCCATTTTCACCGCCGAGTGTTACGCAGTCTTGGTGGCTGTAGAAAAAATAATAAATGAAAACATTCAGAACAGTATCATTTACACTGATTCTCTGAGCATACTAACCTCACTTCACCATAGCAATGCAGTGACACCACTAATCGGGGATATCATACACAACATAACAAGCGCGATAATACAGGGACAAGACATAAAATTTTGCTGGGTTCCCAGCAACATTGGAATCGCTGGCAATGAGAAAGCAGATGAATGTGCTGGAAAAGCTCAAAACAAAGAAATCAAGAAAGTGAACATCATCTACAATGATTGTATGAAGTTGGTACAGTGCAAGCTAAGAAATAAATGGCAGTCGCAATCGAATATTGAAAGAAATAATAAGCTACATTTAGTAAAACCCATCCTAGGCGAATGGAAATCATGCTCACACCAAAAACGATTCATCGAAGTTTTTTTATGCCGTCTCCGTATTGGACACACACATCTCACACACAACTTCCTACTTACAAAAAAAGACAAACCTGTTTGTGAAAAGTGCGGAGATGAACTAACAGTAACCCACATATTATTCTCATGTACGGAACTTGAATCTATAAGGAAAAAAACATTTTACTACCTTTTACAAAGAACAGATTCCTTTTCATCCAGCATTGATTTTAGGCAAAGATGCACTTGTCAGTATACCCTGTGTTTTTAGCTTTTTAAGGGAAGCCAGTATTCTTCAAAAACTCTAATTTACTCACCCTGTGCTTCACTACATACAGTTATACACCTCAGCCACTTTCTCAATCATGAGAGGGAGGCTGAGGTCTTTATCTGAGCTGTTGGGAGCCTCGAAATCCTTGCCGAGCCAAGGATGTCTGCAGAGGCGACCCAACCTTTAAAAGTTTCTGCTCTCAGACATTTTAAAATTCTTGTCTTTCATCAGCTAGTTAGTAAAAATAACTTTTAGGCCCTTTACACCACCGTTTTTATCCACTTTGTTTTCAAACTCTGACCAAGCCAATTTTTCCATACCTTGTTCTTGGCGCATGATAGCCTTAGCTGCTTATGCGCCAATAAATTCAACACAACAACAACAATCAACAAACCAAACATCCTGAGGACGTCCTCATAATGTCGCAGGATGGATTGTCCTCAAAACGTTCCCAGAATGATGTTCTCAGGTCATACCAGCGGCTTCGTGGTCCTCAAAATGACATTTTGAGGACCACGAAGCCGCTGGTATGACCTGAGAACATATGTCCTCAAAATGTCATTTTGAGGACATATGTTTGGGAACACACATGCATAATAATTGTCAGTATATATATATATATATATATATATATATTTTTTCATTTTATCCCCACAGGGAGGCGTCTGCAGCTTGCAGACGTTGGTGAGTGGCTACACCACGGGGTTAGCCCGAGCATCCGCAGGGACATCCCCGCAGGGGGATGATGGTGAACAATGCGTCACCACGGACCCGAGCATCCGCGCTTAGCCGTGCGTGGCATCGCCGTGTCCGGGGAAAAGGGGATCCTGGTGGTTGAGCCAATGCCGAGCGTTTGGACCCTTAAGGACCCTCGGCGGAGGCAACACACCACTTTGGCCCCAGCTTCCTGTAGACGGCACCTCCGGCCTGACCCGACCGGGGGAAATCGGCAGTCGCCTTTTCCTGTCCTCCCCTCTATCTTTCGCTTTCCTATTTCCTTTCTTACAACTTTCCTGTATCCTCCTCTCTTCTTCGTTTTTTCCTCTTTTTCCTGGCGGCGAGGGTTAACCGTGTGTGACCAACTACCCTGAGTTGAGTCATATTAGGTTATAGTTAAGGTGTACAGCTGGCGTGAGCAGGACTTGCTTTCAAGTTCCTGTCGCGTCCCCCTGTTGGGCTCCATGGTGGGTGGCTGGCACCATGACCGAAAAACATCAATTTTTTATGGCTCCCCCCCTTTCCAAACTTGATCGCTCTCTCAAGAGAGGGCGGACCGAAGCAGACGACTTTTTTCAAAAAAGAAAAGTATCATTTCCAAAATTTCACGTCATCCATAGCAAAGCAGAAACGCAAGCAAGGATAATATCCCCATTCCAAGTCTCAAAACGCTTGACAGATGCATTAGGCGTTGGCTACAAGGTGTCAAAAATGGCCAGTGGCGACTTACTTCTTGAACTGCGCGACAGCATACAACACTCAAAAGTTGCAACAATTGTATCCATTGGGGACATCCCTGTCTCTGTGACGCCACATCGGTCTCTGAATACTGTACGAGGCGTCATCTCTGAAATAGATTTTGTCCACCTTTCTGAAAAGGAAATGCTCGAAGGACTTACTGACCAAGAAGTGATAGATGTCCACCGGATCAAGATCCAGAAGGATGGCAAAGAAGTGGACACCAAACACCTGATCTTGACATTCAACATGAGCACATTACCCGAATCTATTGAAGTAGGCTACCTGAAAATAAATGTAAGACCGTATATTCCCAACCCACGCAGATGTTTCAACTGCCAGAGATTTGGCCACGGCTCACAGAGTTGTCGCGGCCGCAAAACTTGCGCAAAATGCTCTTCGAAGGACCACCAATCTGAAGAATGTGTTGCTAACCCACGGTGTGCAAACTGTGAAGGCGACCATGCTGCCTACTCCAGGGCTTGTCCGTCCTGGAAGAAAGAGAAAGAAATCATTACTCTCAAGACTACGCAAAACATTTCTTTCAAAGAAGCAAGAAGGCAATACTCTCAAACAAACAAATTCTCCTTCACTGCAAAAAAAAACTTCGCCGATGTGGTGCGTGGGCGCGGCGCACCACACCAGGCTTCGGCACCTGTCCAGGCCACACGTAGTGAGCCTGTGGCGGGGCCATCCGCGCCGTCTGGTGGACTAGCTCACGCTACTCCGCCTATCCCAAAGGAGGGGACGCAGACCCCCGGGTCGGCGGGCCCAAAGACCTCTGCCCACAGGTCGAGGTCAAATTCGAAAATCAATGTGCCTCCTGCACGGTCGTCTAGTGCCTCCGCAGAGGCGATGGACACGACCCCGGGCAGCCCCTCGCCGTCCACGTCAGATGGTCGGCGGAGCTCCCTGGATCGGTCAAAAAGAGACAGGTCCCGAGTCACGGGGCCATAAACAACTTGATCTAGTTTTTTCAACCAGTACAAACAGAAAACTAAGATGACTTTCATAATACAATGGAACTGTAGAGGAATGTTGAGGAACTAGAGTGATATAACTCATATTCTAGGGTCAGTGATGCCTCTAGCCCTATGTCTCCAGGAGACCAATCTTGGTCCACAACATTCAAATATCTTAAAACATTATACAACTTTTAGGCGTGATCGCGAACATGCAAATAGACTCTCGGGGGGCGTCGCAATCATCATCCAAAGCGGCGTCCCGGCTCAAGAAATCAAACTGAAAACAAAACTTGAGGCGGTTGCGGTTAGCGTCATCAGCTACAAAACAATTACAATATGTTCTGTATATCTTTCCCCACACATCACATTAACATGCCAAGATCTAGAAGGCCTGATTGATGAACTGCCGGAGCCATTTCTGGTAGTTGGCGACTTTAACGCTCACTCTCCGTTTTGGGGAAGCGAACGGTGTGACTCTAGAGGCCAAACAATCGAAGATTTTATACTTTCGAATAACGTCTGTCTTTTAAATACGGGAAAAGCCACATATTGCTGTCCAAGCTCAGCAAAAATGAGCTCTCTCGATTTAGCTTTCGCATCACCATTACTTTTTAACGATTTTAAATGGGATGTTTTAAATGACCCCATGGGCAGCGATCACTTACCTACCGTCATCAGGCTCTCATCGTCCACTCCAATCATCCCCACAAGGCCACGGCGCTGGAAACTTCAGCTCGCCGACTGGTCACTTTTTACAAAAAGTGCCACTCTGGAAAAGGAATTTTGTGACGACCTTAGCACAGATGAAATTAATGAGAAGTTTACTGAATGCATAATATCGGCCGCAACACTCGCTATACCACAAACAACAGGACTTGCACAAAAGAAACACAAAGCGTGGTGGACAAAAGAATGCACATTAGCAAAAAAAACAACAAAACAAAGCCTGGAGCGCTCTGCGTCAATACCCCACTGCAGAGAACTTACTTACCTTTAAGAAGGCAAAAGCCAGAGTGCGCTATGTGCGAAGAAATGCAGAGAAAACCTCTTGGCAGAAATATGTCTCCTCAATAAATAGTTCAATAACATCAAAGAAAATGTGGGAAAAAGTTCGTAAATTTACTGGTGACCATACCCCTTTCACACTTCCTCTCTTGACAGCACCCGGGACACAAACATCTTTAGAAGAACAGGCCAACATACTGGGCGAGCATTTTGCTGAGATCTCAAGCTCGTCCAACTACACAGATACATTTCAGAAACACAAAGCAATAGCTGAAAAACAAAAATTTCCATCTGGAGCAGGTGTACACGAGGATTATAACCAGCCTCTCACACTACAAGAATTAAATAAAGTATTATCTTCTGGAAAAAAGACAGCACCAGGACCAGACAACGTGCATTACGCTATGCTTGCACATCTCTCCGAGGCTGCTGTAGAGGCACTGTTAAAATTCTTTAATAAAATCTGGATAACTGGAAATATACCTGACGAATGGAAAAAAGCAGTCATAATACCTTTTCTCAAACCCGGAAAACCACCAACAAGTC
Organism: Amblyomma mixtum; assembly: GCF_055824585.1. Classification (NCBI taxonomy): domain Eukaryota; kingdom Metazoa; phylum Arthropoda; class Arachnida; order Ixodida; family Ixodidae; genus Amblyomma; species Amblyomma mixtum. The sequence continues at coordinate 369,991,793 of NC_143014.1, read as the reverse complement.
CCAGCAGTTATAGACCAATAGCCCTCACCAGCTGCATTGCTAAATCTTTCGAAAGTGTAATAAACATTAGACTAACCTTCGTACTTGAATCTCGGCAACTACTAGATAAACACCAATGTGGGTTTAAGAAAACATGCTGCACCACAGATCATCTTGTCCGCCTAGAAAACACCATCCGGGAGGCGTTCATCCACAAGCAGCACTGTATTGGGGTCTTCTTCGACTTGTAGAAGGCCTACGATACTACGTGGAAGTTCGGCATCCTCCGTGACCTAGCAGAGCTAGGTATCCGCGGCAGGATGTTGAACTGCTTGAACGACTTCATGACTAACCGCACATTCCGAGTCCGCCTAGGAGCAACTCTCTCCATGACTTTCACCCAAGAGAACGGCGTACCCCAGGGGTGCATTCTAAGCACGCCACTCTTCATAGTAAAAATGAATTCCTTAGCTAAAGTAATACCCAAGTCCATAATGTATTCAGTTTATGTAGATGACCTACAAATAGCATGCACGTCCTCCAGTATATCAACCTGTGAGAGACAAATACAAATCACACTAAATAAACTAGGTTCTTGGGCAGACAGAAATGGATTTAAATTTTCTCCTCAAAAAACAGTAGCTGTTCTTTTCTCATTGCGACGAGGCCTACAGGTCGATCCCAGTCTATACCTGAATCACACTGCGCTACCAATTAAACAAGAACACAAATTTTTAGGCCTAACTTTCGACAAGAAACTCACATTTCTACCACACATTAACAACCTTAAAAAGAAAGCTTCTCAAGTCCTCAATATCTTAAAAGTGCTCTCACGGAAGCGGTGGGGGTCCGATAGAGCAAGCTTTTTACAAATATATCGCTCTCTGGTGCGCTCCAAGCTGGACTACGGGTGCATAGTATATGGTTCAGCAAGAGCATCCTACTTGAAAAGATTAGACCCCATTCATAATCTTGGTTTGCGCCTATCATCTGGAGCGTACAGAACATCACCAGTAGCCAGCCTATACGTTGAAACTAATGAGCCCGCTCTTGAGAACCGAAGAATCGCACTAACATGCACATACGTCTTAAAAATCCGTTCTCTTCCGAAACATCTCTGTCATCCAGTTGTCACCAAGTGCCCATCTAAAAGATTATTCATCAACAAACCACATTCTATCAGACCATTACTATTGCGCTTTGAAGACAAATGTGAAGAGCTAACAGTACTAGACTGCTTACCGAATATTGCACAAAGGAATGAACATTTACCACCATGGTACAGCCTGCCTTCAGTGTGTGACCTCACAATGACACATTTAGATAAAAAGCAAACGCCAAACGAGTACATATTACAGGAATTCTTTGCACTACAAGAAAAATATGACACCTACATTGAATTTTATACCGATGGCTTAAAAACAGAAAGTCACGTTGGAAGTGCGGTAATCCAAGGAAAAAATAAACAGATAATGCGACTACCAGACTGCGCATCGGTTTTTACTGCTGAGTGTTATGCCATCTTTGTAGCTGTAGATAAAATAGTAAGAGAGAAGATCAAATATAGCATCATTTACACCGATTCCCTGAGTATGCTTAAAGCACTGCACTCCAGAAATGTAGCTGAACCTATAATAGGAAACATCATACACAACATAGTTGAAATCACAAAACAAAATCATAACATTGAATTCTGCTGGGTTCCTAGCCATGTTGGAATTGTAGGTAATGAGAAAGCAGATGTATGCGCTGCACAAGCCCGGAATGGCCAAATAAAGCAAGTGAACATACCGCACAGGGATTGTTTCAAGTTTATATACAGTAAACTCAAAAATAAGTGGCAGGCTGCATGGCAAGAGCACGTAAACAACAAACTACATTCTGTGAAGCCAATTCTAGGGGAATGGCAATCATGTCGGCATCAAGAACGTTTTACCGAAGTTATTTTATGTCGGCTCCGCATTGGACACACCCACCTCACGCACAGCTTTCTACTAACCAAAAAAACAAACCTCTCTGTGAAATGTGTGGTTCCGAACTCACAGTGAACCACATTTTAATTTCATGTGTCAAACTAGAAGAGCTAAGAAAGAAATATTTTACAACATTTTATAGAGAAAGACTCCCATTACACCCCATGTTACTTTTAGGCGATCGTGCACTGGTTGACATCTCATGTATTTTTAGGTTTCTCAAGGAAGCCAGCGTTTTAAACAAACTCTAAGTATAAAAAGCTTCACGTTTAACAAAAACTCCAACCTTGCGTTTGGCGCATCATAGCCTCAGTTGCTTTTGCGCCATTAAAATCAATATAACTAACTAACTATATATTTTCATTTTAAACACTGACTCCCATTAAGTTTTATTTCCAGAGATGCATTACCGCGGGGCGCTCGCCTCTAAATAGTTTTCAGCCCTTTGACAGCGTGCATGCACAAAGTTTTTTTTTTTTCAACGACAGCGCGCTCAGACCGCAAATTGCTGCGCGCAGAAACTAGAGAAACCACCGCTTTTGGCTGAATACCACGCATGCACGCTCGCTCTAACTGCAACCCAGAGCACGCTTGCTGCGTGCCAACGACACAGAAAAAAAAATTCAACCGCCCACATCGCTGCAGGTCAATGTCCGGCGAAAGTCGAGTTCTGGTCTACAGTAGTTGCGATTGCCGTTTTTTTTCCTGTGACGATACTATCGTGCACAACAAGCCTTCGCAAATCGTTTTCTTTCATCCGTCATACATGACTCTGTGATTTACGCAATGCCGCTAGCTTTTCTTTTGGTGAAGGATCACGATTTTAGCCCGATCACAGAAAGCAGGCTTGAATCCGGGGGCCGTTTGTGTGTTTCTGGGTGGCCAGATTACGGTAAGTGTTTTTTATTTTGCTAAAAAAATTATTTCTACAAAGTCAGTCGTTCCGCAATATTTATTGCCTCTTAACATCGCAACCCATCACCAGCATCATCATCATTACCACGTGTGGCCAATTCACAATTAAGCCAAGACTAGTCTCCATCCGCTACACCGATCGATCGACGCCACCGCACGCACGCGCGCACGCTACTCGCACATGCGCGTTATTGCACGATGGATGCCTCTAAGAGAAGTGAGTGATACCTTTGTAGATTTTGAACCAACACCTGCTGATTTGCACGATGTCGACAGAAAGTCGTGCGCGGAAATTTCGTCGCACAAGGAAAAGGCGGGTTGACGTTAGTTTGCAGCTCGCCGCGTTTGCCGAAGCTGGTGCTGATCCACTGTCAGAACAGTGCAACCAGCTTCAGCGTGATGTGTGTGTGACCGAACGTTTTGTGCCCGAGACTGAGGATGTGCCGACCCCAGACCCCACAAGTCAAGACGCTGAACCTGGGACCTCATCGGCTTTTGTAGATTTAAGCGCCGATCAGGACCTTTGTCCTCAGGTTGATGGCAGGTTTCACTGGGAAGCCGATCGTGAACGCGCTGACGAGGACGAAGCGACTTTCGGGCAGCAGCTTCAAACGTGGGCAGTAGAGTCTGGGTCGCCGCATGCTGCTGTAACGTCGCTGTTGAAAGTGCTCCGCAGCCACAAGTGTTTTTCGTGTCTCCCGTCATCGGCGAGAGCGCTGCTACAAACACCAAAAAAGTCGAATGAACTTGCCGAAATTTAAAGAGGTCAGTACCGCCACTTCGGTGTAGAAGCGGAAATACGACAAATCCTGGGAGAGTGTCGAGACCTGCCGTCGGAACTGAACTGGACTTTTCATGTTGATGGCCTTCCAATATTGAAAAGCTCTAGAGGCCATTTCTGGACAATTCTCGGCGGCATAAGCAATCTCAAGCATGCGGCACCATCTCTGACTAGTGTTTTCTTCGGTGACAGCAAACCGAGAGATTTGAATGAGTTTTTGTACAGCTTTGTTGAAGATTTAAATGTTCTTTTAGCTACAGGAATTGCTGTTGAAGCTTTCACAATTCCTGTAAAGCTAAAGGCTGTGTGTTGTGTGGTGCGTGATGTGTGATGTAGATGTGTGATGCGCCTGCAAAGGCATTTGTTTTATGCGTCAGAAACCACACGGGCTATTACAGCTGCACGAAGTGCACTGTTAGGGGTGCGTGCATTGAAGGAAGAGTCTGCTTTCCAAACATTAGTAGTAAGCTGCGAACTGACCACAGTTTTAGGCACAGGGCGCAGGAGCCGTATCACACTGATAGCAGTATTGTGGAGAAGCTGCCAATAGACATTGTGAGGGATGTCCCGTTAGATTACATGCAACTCGTTTGCCTAGGCGTGGTGCACTAATTGCTTGTATTGTGGTTCCGTGGCCCGAAAGCTATAAAGCTTGGCAGCAAAGTCCGCATAAAACTCTCAGAGAGAAATGTCAAGGCTGCACAGTTTGTTCCTTGTGAGTTTAAACCGAAAGCCGCGTAGTCTCACAGATCTGGATAACTGGAAGGCCTCAGAGTTTCGTTTCTTCTTGCTATATGGGGGGCCCGTGCCCCTCTCATCACTTCTGCCATCACAGATGTATGAAAAGTTTCTACCTTTGCATGTTGCTGTTACCATTCTTTCACTGCCTAATGCTACAAAAATGAAGTGGATTATGCAGGGGAGCTTCTGAACCATTTTGTTAAAGGCTTTACCAAAATATACTGCAAGGATCATGCTTCACACAATGTGCATGGACTATGCCATCTGGCATCCGATGTTGAACACCTGGGGTCATTGGATTCGTCGAGTGCGTTCCCATTTGAAAACCGCATATCTACTCTGAAAAGGCTGTGCCGGAAACCAGAGCGTCCACTTGCCCAGCTCTCTAACAGACTGTCAGAGCAAGGAGCTGTACTTAAGGAGGCTCAGAAGACGCCAAATTTCGCACTGCTCACTGGAGGACATGAGTCTGGGCCCCTTATGGCTCCATGTCAAGGGGCTCAGTTCAAAAAAGTGAAGCTGCCAGGCATCGTGGTCCTTGCCCCTGGCAAGAAGGACAGCTGCTGCATTCTACAAAATGGATCTGTAATTGTAATTGAGAACTTGGCACATCTGTCATCTGGAACACCTTGCGTTGTAGGAAGAAAGTTTATTCAGCTCGATGACATGTACTCATCTCCATGCCCATCATCAATGCTTGGGATATATAGAGCATCACGACTGTCTAGTCTGCGTGCCTGGCCATTAGAGAATGTTTCACGGAAAGCTTTGAAACTCTTTTTTAAACGCGATGCTATTATTTTTCCCCTCCTTCATACAGAAATGTCAGCATAACTGACTGCGTAAACCATGAGTTTATGCCACAGTGGCGGAGGCTGAAAGCGTAATCTGTGGTTGGTGGCATGTTATTTTTAGCAACATAGGATAGTGGGACAGTTGGTATTGCATCTTTAAGGAGCGAAACAGCGCAACTAAAACGAAGGACCGGAAAAAGAGACACGAACACGCGCTGACTAACAACTAACTGTTTTAATCGGAAAACCACATATAAATAATCTCTAATCGCTGCGTCACAGCCTCACGTCGTCATCGCAAATTACTAACATAAAAAGAAGGGAAATAACCATTGCTGAAAGGTAAGCACCTACAGGCTCCCACGCTTTTCCAACAAATATATCTCGTGCTTAGACATGGCCATCGAAGTGCTGCTCGCACATGAGTCAACTTCTGTGCAGATATGATACGCCTCTACTACTTCCCGTACTAGTAGCTTTTAAGGCGATACAGTACAACAGTGTTGTCAAAGTACGGAGTGCATAGGCAGGATTTTCAATATGCAGCCAGTTTTGACGAACAGGAGCCTCGCAAAGAATTAGCGTGTTCCAACAGGCGTGCACCCCACCATACACTTATAGCCCCCCAAAATTGGGCGACGCAATAATGTTCAGGCAGGTTTAGCAAATGGCCTTAATCTCTGAGGTCATGGCTCATGGGCATTTCTTGCCTCTCATACGTTTATCAACGCAGGGCGTTAGTTTATTTGCTGTTGCAATCAATAGCAAATGTCATTTTCCCTATACATTGGACATGATAGTCAGAGTTTATATAATTAGTGCTGCATAGCCCCTAGCCTAGGTCACCATTGCAGTTTTTTTACAGCTGTAGCTAAAAATTTATAAGTTATAGCATAGCAGCGTACTACAATACCGCCACTTTCGCTTCACTGTTTTACATCATATTTGTTTCATACAAATATTCGCTCAAGTGGCGAAATAGTGAATATTTGTGAAGTTATTCTATTCGTACTCTATCAAGTTTTCAGCTTTATTTCCGTATTTGATTCGGTCTTGAAAAATTGGTAAAGTACACCCTTACATAGAATGCAGCTAGGAGTATATTTTGTTCGGCAGTGTTCTAGCAACTCAGTTATTGAATTGCTCCTGATGCTCTATTATTAGCTGAAATGAGCTTTTGTTCATTGCACCGAAATTGTCACTAGTGGCAGTCTGCAGAGGTCAAGGGACTACTACTGTAGACCAGAAGGCAACTACTGTAGACCAGAACTCGACTGTCGCCGGACATTGACCTGCAGCGATGTGGGCGGTTGAATTTTTTTTTCTGTGTCGTTGGCACGCAGCAAGCGTGCTCTGGGTTGCAGTTAGAGCGAGCGTGCATGCGCGTTATTCAGCCAAAAGCGGTGGTTTCTCTAGTTTCTGCGCGCAGCAATTTGCGGTCTGAGCGCGCTGTCGTTGAAAAAAAAACTTTGTGCATGCACGCTGTCAAAGGGATGAAAACTATTTAGAGGCGAGCGCCCCGCGGTAATGCATCTCTGGAAATAAAACTTAATGGGAGTCAGTGTTTAAAATGAAAATATATAGTTAGTTAGTTATATTGATTTTAATGGCGCAAAAGCAACTGAGGCTATGATGCGCCAAACGCAAGGTTGGAGTTTTTGTTAAACGTGAAGCTTTTTATACTTAGAGTTTGTTTAAAACGCTGGCTTCCTTGAGAAACCTAAAAATACATGAGATGTCAACCAGTGCACGATCGCCTAAAAGTAACATGAGGTGTAATGGGAGTCTTTCCCTATAAAATGTAAAATATTTCTTTCTTAGCTCTTCTAGTTTGACACATGAAATTAAAATGTGGTTCACTGTGAGTTCGGAACCACACATTTCACAGAGAGGTTTGTTTTTTTTTGTTAGTAGAAAGCTGTGCGTGAGGTGGGTGTGTCCAATGCGGAGCCGACATAAAATAACTTCGGTAAAACGTTCTTGATGCCGACATGATTGCCATTCCCCTAGAATTGGCTTCACAGAATGTAGTTTGTTGTTTACGTGCTCTTGCCATGCAGCCTGCCACTTATTTTTGAGTTTACTGTATATAAACTTGAAACAATCCCTGTGCGGTATGTTCACTTGCTTTATTTGGCCATTCCGGGCTTGTGCAGCGCATACATCTGCTTTCTCATTACCTACAATTCCAACATGGCTAGGAACCCAGCAGAATTTAATGTTATGATTTTGTTTTGTGATTTTAACTATGTTGTGTATGATGTTTCCTATTATAGGTTCAGCTGCATTTCTGGAGTGCAGTGCTTTAAGCATACTCAGGGAATCGGTGTAAATGATGCTATTTTTGATCTTCTCTCTTACTTTTTGATCTACAGCTACAAAGATGGCATAACACTCAGCAGTAAAAACCGATGCGCAGTCTGGTAGTCGCATTATCTGTTTATTTTTTCCTTGGATTACCGCACTTCCAACGTGACTTTCTGTTTTTGAGCCATCGGTATAAAATTCAATGTAGGTGTCATATTTTTCTTGTAGTGCAAAGAATTCCTGTAATATGTACTCGTTTGGCGTTTGCTTTTTATCTAAATGTGTCATTGTGAGGTCACACACTGAAGGCAGGCTGTACCATGGTGGTAAATGTTCATTCCTTTGTGCAATATTCGGTAAGCAGTCTAGTACTGTTAGCTCTTCACATGTGTCTTCAAAGCGCAATAGTAATGGTCTGATAGAATGTGGTTTGTTGATGAATAATCTTTTAGATGGGCACTTGGTGACAACTGGATGACAGAGATGTTTCGGAAGAGAACGGATTTTTAAGACGTATGTGCATGTTAGTGCGATTCTTCGGTTCTCAAGAGCGGGCTCATTAGTTTCAACGTATAGGCTGGCTACTGGTGATGTTCTGTACGCTCCAGATGATAGGCACAAACCAAGATTATGAATGGGGTCTAATCTTTTCAAGTAGGATGCTCTTGCTGAACCATATACTATGCACCCGTAGTCCAGCTTGGAGCGCACCAGAGAGCGATATATTTGTAAAAGGCTTGCTCTATCGGACCCCCACCGCTTCCGTGAGAGCACTTTTAAGATATTGAGGACTTGAGAAGCTTTCTTTTTAAGGTTGTTAATGTGTGGTAGAAATGTGAGTTTCTTGTCGAAAGTTAGGCCTAAAAATTTGTGTTCTTGTTTAATTGGTAGCGCAGTGTGATTCAGGTATAGACTGGGATCGACCTGTAGGCCTCGTCGCAATGAGAAAAGAACAGCTACTGTTTTTTGAGGAGAAAATTTAAATCCATTTCTGTCTGCCCAAGAACCTAGTTTATTTAGTGTGATTTGTATTTGTCTCTCACAGGTTGATATACTGGAGGACGTGCATGCTATTTGTAGGTCATCTACATAAACTGAATAGATTATGGACTTGGGTATTACTTTAGCTAAGGAATTCATTTTTACTATGAAGAGTGTCGTGCTTAGAATGCACCCCTGGGGTACGCCGTTCTCTTGGGTGAAAGTCATGGAGAGAGTTGCTCCTAGGCGGACTCGGAATGTGCGGTTAGCCAGGAAGTCGTTCAAGCAGTTGAACATCCTGCCGCGGATACCTAGCTCTGCTAGGTCACGGAGGATGCCGAACTTCCACGTAGTATCGTAGGCCTTCTACAAGTCGAAGAATACCCCAATACAGTGCTGCTTTTGGATGAACGCCTCCCGGATGGTGTTTTCTAGGCGGACAAGATGATCTGTGGTGCAGCATGTTTTCTTAAACCCACATTGGTGTTTATCTAGTAGTTGCCGAGATTCAAGTACGAAGGTTAGTCTAATGTTTATTACACTTTCGAAAGATTTAGCAATGCCGCTGGTGAGGGCTATTGGTCTATAACTGCTAGGACTTGTTGGTGGTTTTCCGGGTTTGAGAAAAGGTATTATGACTGCTTTTTTCCACTCGTCAGGTATATTTCCAGTTATCCAGATTTTATTAAAGAATTTTAACAGTGCCTCTACAGCAGCCTCGGAGAGATGTGCAAGCATAGCGTAATGCACGTTGTCTGGTCCTGGTGCTGTCTTTTTTCCAGAAGATAATACTTTATTTAATTCTTGTAGTGTGAGAGGCTGGTTATAATCCTCGTGTACACCTGCTCCAGATGGAAATTTTTGTTTTTCAGCTATTGCTTTGTGTTTCTGAAATGTATCTGTGTAGTTAGACGAGCTTGAGATCTCAGCAAAATGCTCGCCCAGTATGTTGGCCTGTTCTTCTAAAGACGTTTGTGTCCCGGGTGCTGTCAAGAGAGGAAGTGTGAAAGGGGTATGGTCACCAGTAAATTTACGAACTTTTTCCCACATTTTCTTTGATGTTATTGAACTATTTATTGAGGAGACATATTTCTGCCAAGAGGTTTTTTCTGCATTTCTTCGCACATAGCGCACTCTGGCTTTTGCCTTCTTAAAGGTAAGTAAGTTCTCTGGAGTGGGGTATCGACGCAGAGCGCTCCAGGCTTTGTTTTGTTGTTTTTTGCTAATGTGCATTCTTTTGTCCACCACACTTTGTTTCTTTTGTGCAAGTCCTGTTGTTTGTGGTATAGCGAGTGTTGCGGCCATAAAAAAATGATGTTTTTCGGTCATGGTGCCAGCCACCCACCATGGAGCCCAACAGGGGGACTTGACAGGAACTTGAAAGCAAGTCCTGCCCACGCCAGCTGTACACCTTAACTATAACCTAATATGACTCAACTCAGGGTAGTTGGTCACACACGGTTAACCCTCGCCGCCAGGAAAAAGAGGAAAAAACGAAGAAGAGAGGAGGATACAGGAAAGTTGTAAGAAAGGAAATAGGAAAGCGAAAGATAGAGGGGAGGACAGGAAAAGGCGACTGCCGATTTCCCCCGGTCGGGTCAGGCCGGAGGTGCCGTCTACGGAAGCTGGGGCCAAAGTGGTGTGTTGCCTCCGCCGAGGGGCCTTAAGGGTCCAAACGCTCGGCATTGGCTCAACCACCAGGATCCCCTTTTCCCCGGACACGGCGATGCCACGCACGGCTAAGCGCGGATGCTCGGGTCCGTGGTGACGCATTGTTCACCATCATCCCCCTGCGGGGATGTCCCTGCGGATGCTCGGGTTAACCCCGTGGTGTCGCCACTCACCAACGTCTGCAAGCTGCAGACGCCTCCCTGCGGGGATAAAATGAAAAAAAAATATATATATATATATATATATATTATATATATATATATATATATATATATATATATATATATACTGACAATTATTATTTTACTGACAATTTTCATGCATGTGTGTTCCCAAACATATGTCCTCAAAATGACATTTTGAGGACATATGTTCTCAGGTCATACCAGCGGCTTCGTGGTCCTCAAAATGACATTTTGAGGACCACGAAGCCGCTGTTATGACCTGAGAACATCATTCTGGGAACGTTTTGAGGACAATCCAACCTGCGACATTATGAGGACGTCCTCAGGATGTTTGGTGTTCTCTGGGATGTTACAACTATAATTGTTCTATGTCTTGCTCCACTGTCCTCAAATCAAGTTGAACCCATTTTGCTAACCTCTATGGTTCTGCCCGATAGGCGAGTACTTGTTTGTTTTATGCAGCTGCCTAACAACAGCACACTACACATTTCCGACAAGAGCTTATTGTTGACACAAACAGCGAAGAACCTGTAAAGATGGCCACTGAAACCTTGAAAAAAATAGACTTTTTGGATCATGATGCTCCTTAAAACAAGCAGTGTCACAATAGTCAAATGAATATCTGTATAACTTGAGGGGCATCCCCAACAGCACTCTTGGCCCATCAACAAGAGCAGTTCAGGCTAATCATTCTGAAGCAGGCTTTAGTGTACCAGCACCATCGCAGCAGTGTATGGTAGCTATGTGGACTGAGCAGACTGGGCCTCCTTTAAGCAGTTGCTTCACTGAAGTCATACTAAATTTTCTGGACATATTGGTCGACATTGGGCACTGCACCAGATGCCCTTGCAAGCATAAAAAGCAATCCACACAATAAAAATTCCCAGAAAAGAGAAAGTACTTTTTAATGGCATGGAAAGCTAGCATTTACTAATCATGCGACAGAAATTTTGCAAGACTGCACACTAAATACAAGTACATCTGTAGTGAAAGAGTTTATGGAATGCAATATTAACAGACCTAATTTCCCTACTGCGTCTGTGCACAATCCTGGCGAGTGCAGCACTAAACCTGAAGCAGCGTGCCCTGGCTAAAAAAAAAGGAAGGAAAAAAACAGAACATCTTTGTCAGTGTGAGACTCCATACACTTATGATGCCAGGTGTACATGGAGGTAATTTTTCACCAGTGGTATCGCGGACTGGCAGTATAACATGTAGGCATTATTTTGAACCCATAGACAAAGGAGGCAATGAGCGAGAAATAAAAATGGATTACCAGGGCTTAATAATATTGTGCATTAGCTGCTGTCAACAAAACCAGAATGAGTGAACGTGGGCTGTTTGTACGAACGCCAATGACGACGTGTACTGAGGTGACACCTATACGCGCGTTCAAAGCTCTTGTCCCAGAAGACGAGCTGCTGCCAGGGTCGAGTCCAGCAGCGGAAACAATTCGTGCCCTTTTTTCAAGCGAGCTTGGTTTGCCTGTCAAAAACAATGAAAGGCACTGCAATGTTACATGACACACAGAAAGGTCACCATAAGAAAACCTACGTGTACTACAGAACTGAGCATGCCAGCCTAGAGCGCTCGAGCCGTGCTCTGCGGAACAAATCACGCGAAATCTTATCGCAGCGCTTTGTTGTGGTCACTGTCGTGCTGATTTTATCGTACAGAGTGTCACAACGCTAAACGCGCACTATGCGAAAGCTGCTCGTTAGGGGGGTCGCCGGGTTGTAGACGACGCGTATTTATAATTACTTGTGATGAAATGTGGAAAACACATCGTCCAAACTCTGTATTAAAAAAAGGAAGACTGTCGTATGCTAGCTCGGTGACCAATTCGAGCGCGAATAAGCGAGCTGCTTAACCGACGGAAGCATTTTACGATGAGCGGTCAGCGTTCCAACAGCCTGTATGTGGCGGCGCTTGAGCGAACAAGCTCGAAAATCGCTACATGCAATAAAAATTTTGATCTTTCGCTCCGCCTGCCACAGGTCGAACGGTCTAGACAAGCCTGCTCACGTCTGAACGCACGCATACATGCGCTTAGCTGTCATGCACAATTACGCAAAAGAAATACTTACCCATGAGAATCAGCTCTGCCGGCTCTGGTTGTGCGCCTTCTTTCCAAAGCACGTTCACAACCGTATTCTTCAACTCTCGGAAAGCAGATTCATCAGTTAAAAGTCTCAGCCCAATGGCCGGATCCGCTGTACAACGTATAGGATAAATATCCCATTTAGGCTCTGGACACCACTTCACCAGAACATGCGTCAATTTGATACGCGGTCGAACGAGGCTGCTCTCCTTCTAGCTGTCCGTACAAGGCAAGAGCAGCGCGACAAATGCTGCTCGCAAAATCGGGAGTCGCACTTAAGTAGCAGTCGGCACATGGCAATTTTCCACAGGACAATTATGAGGCCACAATAGTACAATGCACACAACAGTGACGGATTAACTGCATATGACTAGTATATGGATATGGATTTGGCTAGAAACCTTGGTTCGAAGCCGCTCGTAGACTCGAAAAATACGGCTAGTTGAAGCGCTTTAGAGGCTTTATTATTTGCGTTTTTACTTTCAACTTATTGAAAATTTATGAGTACTGAATTCTAAACTAATGCTAAATTAAACATGAAGTAATTCATAAATTTATAAGGTTTGGCCAAGTTACAAGCAGAAGTGTCTTGCGACTAGCCGTATGACCGGCTTCCAGCGTGGCTAGGACTGTCTCGTCCTTTCTTGCCGGCCTCCCCTTTCTTGCCCTCCCATATGTCTTCTCACTTCTCCCTAAGGACGAATGAACACTCTTCCCCTACATGCCTTCTCCCAATACAAATAATTTCCGCACAGTACGGTGGTACTGTCGTGTTCTTCTTCAAAAGACTCTGGACTGCTTAGAGAGCTCACGGAAGCGTTATTACAATGATTAAATACTACGAATACCACCAGCGCATGATGTATACCGTGTGTACTCGTCTACGGGGCGCCTTTTCTTCCCGTTACTTTGACGAGGTGGAGCTCCTACGCGGGACCGGAATTTTTTCCGTTAAATTTACACCGGCACGCATTTTACTGACGAATTACCACAGCCCTGGCGAATTCTTGAAATGCATAGTTTATTTATTTATTTGTTTACATTTCTGCAGCGCCGTGAAGGCATAATTGCAGGGGGGGAATACATACATACATGAACAATCGTGCTACAGGTGCCAACCATTTCTACAGTATGGGAAAGAATCGATGGAAAATGATGAAAAAGAGCTTCAACAGCGCATTCACATCACTCAAATGTTTGGGAAAGGATAAGGAAAGGAAAAGCAGAAAAACAGCAGCTGAGCATGCGCGCACATCACAATTCCGACAACAGTGCTCGGAACTTTTCCTCGGACTGGCATTCAACAATACAATGAGGCAGCTTATTCCATTCATTGATGGCGTGGGGAAAGAAAGACAGTTTGAACAGATTAGTACGGCATTTTATCTCATGTATTTTCCAATGGTGATCGCGCCTTCTGTATGCAAAATGAGGCGGCAGCAAATAAGTTTCGGGGTTAATAACAGTTTTCTTGAAATAAATGTGGTATAGGAATTCTAACTTGATTTGTAAACGGCGCTCAGTCCCAGTTTAGCTCCTGCTTGATACTGCTACTTCGATAATTAAAACAATATTTGTTGGTGACAAACTGCGCCGCACGATTCTGAACGCGTTCCAGCATATCACATTAGGTTCCGACGCGAGGACCCCAGACTGCGCAGGCGTACTCCATACTTCGTCATATGTTAGTGAAGTATAAAAGTTCTTTAACCTTCTGAGGAGCATACCGAAAATTCATTTTTTTAATTAGCATTCCTGATGCCTTTCTCTATGTCAGGTCAGCCGGAAAATAAACCCCGAGATACTTAAAATCTGTTATTTTAGATAATAGCTGGTTGTTTAAAACATAGTCAAACAAAACAGGAGTACGCCTGCGCGTAAAAGAACTATAGTAACATTTCAGCATTCAGAGCCATGTCCCATTTCTCGCACCACCGCTGAATGCGGTCCAAAGTCTGCTGGAGATTATTTGTGTCACATGAGGCTTTAGTCGAACGATATAGGACACCGTCATCTGCATACAGCGCACCTGACAGGTAGCATTTTCCACGATGTCACTGACATAAATTAAAAACAGTAGAGGCCCCAGTACCGATCCCTGCGGAACACCAAAGGTGACAGAAGCAGTATTTGAAAGCTGGCCGTTCCATTGAAGGTAGGGATGATACAACATGCGCCCGACGATCGGAGCAAGTTAAACGCCCGGAGTTCGCCACGGTGGCTAGTTGTTATGACGCTCGACTGCTGACCCGAAAAACGCGGGTTCGATCCCAGTCGGGGCGGTCGAATTTCGATGGAGCCGAAAATTTAGAGGCCTGTGTAGTGCGCGATGTCAGTGCATGTGAAAGCACCCCAGGTGGTCGAAATTCCCGGAGCCCATCACTAAGGCGTCTCTCATAGCCGTAGCCGCTTTGGGACGTTAAACCCCATAAACCAACAAAACCAAACGCCCGGAGTAAAAAAGGTTGCTTGCTTATGCGCCATAAAACTCCATATAACTAACTAACTAAAACAGGTTGCTAATGTTCGATCATTACATTCCTTTATTGGCAAACGATACGTGATCACAAGACGCTTTGGAGCGGAGCCCCACGCGTGCAATCCGCGGCAGTCGATGTGAGGTGGCCTTCGCATAGGGCTGCTTTTCCGAGAGCATCGCTGCCTAGTAGAAATGAATTATATGTTCATTTGAATGCGAAGTACTTCATAGCCTGATGGTGAACTGGTAACACAAGGTTAGACATTTTATGGTTCTGTGTCTTGGTCCAAAGCACTTGCCTTCGCTCAAGCTTCGATGCGTACCACGGGGCAGGGTAGGCAGATTATTTTTAAATATCAGTTTTTTTCCCCGATATGAAATTTTCACTTTTCCTGCACAAGATTAAATTTCGTACTTGGTAGCGAACAATTTCCTCAACACGAAAAATGGGATTTTCAAAACCTGGTGGGGAGCAACCGTGCGCTTCATTTTTCAACCTGATGCTGGCTAAAACGTGAAGCTCGTTTGTGTTGAACAGAAACTGCAAAGCAGGCGCACTGATTATCGCCAGGTTTACATGGATTTTTGGTGCTCATTCATCAAAAACACAACAAATAAAAGCGTCTAGCATTTTTTTAGGGAACTTTGGCTCTAGACTTTATGGGGGCAATTTAATTGCCTGAAGCACGCAATTAGCTATAGTGCTACTTCAGCAGGATTTCACTCGAAATATCTTTTTTTTAGCTCCGGGTTTCGCGGGTGACTGATTAACGCTGCACGAATAGTCCCGGAAGCACTGAGTTTTGGATAATCAGCCTCAGCTTACCATATGCTGTTGAATCCTCGCAACGCCGTCCGACACAGGGTGCCGCTTATATATGGTAGGTAGTGTCTTCTACGCAAGCTCTTATTCTTAATATTTCTCGCTGTCGGCAGCACAGACAGACAAGCTAAAGATGACTTTCTGACCTTGGCTGTACATTTACATTGGCTATACAAGAATTCTTGCATGAGAAGACACAAAAGTTCTTTATTTTGGGAGTGTGCTGCAAAGGATGTGCGTACTGCTTTTTAAATGGTGAAAACACCCAGACACAGAAATGGTGAAAACACCCAGGTGAAAAAACGCAGGCAGCGTCGCTTGAGCGGACATGTTTTCATGTCATTTCTTGTCCCAAAAATGGTTGCCCGAGGCACACCGACGATGGCTTACTTCACGCAATGGGCTTCATAGCAGATCACAAAAGAGACCCGAAAATGAAGGGAGCTGGCAAAGAAGACACATATTCAGTGTAAAGATGAATACCTAGTTGGCGGCTATTGAAATCATGCACCAATGTGTTTACGTTAACCGCAATTTTATAGTTTCTTTTTAGTTAAAACTTCTAGCCAATTATCTGAAAACAGATTTTTGCAACAAATGACTCGGTTTCTCAGGAACCACAAGTGCTGGAGGAATTATTTTTACCCCATCCCTAAGAAACACACCGAAGGCTATACTGAATCAGAATTATGAAAATTGATGCAATGAAATTTGTTGCAGAGGATGTATATTGCCCATTTTCACCGAAAATGAGAAGTACCATGTAAAATAATCATCAAAAAATAGCGAACGTCTACTAAGCAATAATTCCACTTGAATAAAGAGAGCATTAAGGGATAATTACAATGATACCAGAATGACGGCTATAATCCTCGCAGATCCTCAGCAGGAGGGTCGCAGCCATCAGAAAACATTGTCCTTAAGACTGGCGACACCGTGAAATGTTAAGCTTTAAATGTTCATATGTAGACCGCGTAGCGCCCAAGCATGACGGGCGGCGCGTCGCCACAAAGCAGCGCGCCGCCTTCGTGGGTCCACCCCAGTTTAGCTTTTGGACAGCATAACGTTTTGTCCTTTCTGGTGCAAACGCCGAGCGCACAACACGCGTTAGCAGCGCTGAGGCGTGTTCGCGTGTTCCCGCACGGTTCCATGCTGAGCCAAAGCGCGTGGGACGCGTTCATGGTGTCGCAGGCAGTTATCGATTGTCTCAGGTATCTGAGCTAGCGAACCACGCAACCAAACTTGTGCACGCGTGGAATTGTTTTGGCATACTTTTTTCTTTAAATTACCCGCCGTTAAGTTTGGGCTGAGGCCCTTACAAACGTGCTGCCCTTACACGAGTATATACGGTAGTTCAATCTCAATTGCCCGCGGCCACGCTCCCTGCAGGTGCATGCAATCTCGGAAGCCAGCGGGCGTTTTTAGTCCGGAATGAGCGTGGTCTGAGAACGAGTTTTCGTTGGAAAACGAACCTTGCAGAGAAGCTCAAAGAGCTTACCGAAAATAGCTGTATTTCTCCTGTCCTTCTTGAGCTGGAGTTCTAGAAAGTAGTTTAAAGAGAGGAAATGTACAGAGGTCCGCAAGGGGTAACCATTACATCACCCTGTCCCGCCACTCTGCACGTGGGAGTTGATGGAAACGGAGAGCTAGAGTGCGAGTGGAGGATACAATGCACTGCATGTATATGGACTGGTCCGCACAACAGATACGTCCACGGACACACTGGCTCGTACTTGCCGCACGAAGTTTCCAAGAAGTTTTGCACACATCAATGCGATTACCGGATCTCCCTCTCCCCTTAACTATGAGATCTTGAAGGCAGCCTACTAACTGCATCTTAAATGCCTGCTTTGGTTTCCGCGAACATTGCGAGTGCCTTGCAGGAACGAGCTTTCGTTGGAAAGCGAACCTTGCAGAGAAGCTCAAATAGAGAAATTTTGTTCGAAGGCGCCTCATGTTGCAGCGCGGCCTCCTCATACAATTTGTGGAGGGATCAAACGCAGGAATATTAACTGCATTTCCACTGACAATGCCATTGTGTATTAGATAACGCTACGCACTGTCCAGACAAGTGAAATATGCATTTTTTAAATATACTACAATGCATTCGTATGTCTTAAAAACCGTGGCAGACATAACTGATAGCAATGCTTCCAAGATCTGCTTCCATGAAATATCACACGAAGTCTAGAACTATACTCGTATCAATCCGAAACCAGCAAAGCAGAGCAAGCCGCTGATATCAAAAACGTTAAGGCTATAAAATGAGCCTGTAGAGAACAAATATTTTAAGGACTCTTTGCCGTTTAAGAACCTTTACATATTTGTACATATGCAACGGCCAGGGAAAAATCTCAATGACGCTGTCCTTCGTTCCAGTGCACTGCGCAGCAGCAGCTGTCACTGGTCATGTATTGCGAGTAATTGCACCAAGATTTTAGTCGCAACAACGAGCACATGTATAAACGAGGAGTTTTGCAAAACATACATTAGAAGCGCGAAGATAAAATGGAGTATTAGAAATGCGAAGATACAACTTGATAAAGGACAAAAAAGTGCCACTGGAAACAAAGTCACTGTGTGTATGTATGCACAAAACCTCGCAATAAGATATTTAAGTACACCTATGTCTCCATTAAATCTACTTAACTAAGCAAAAGTCACTCTATATAATAATGCGTCAAACAAGGCAAATAAGCATCTTGCGCAATCACAGAAAGTAAACTTTACACACGGAAAGACAGACCATCCGGCCAAACACAAAACTATGATAGCAGAAGTCGCGATATGTACTTTGGGACGTGCTGTCGTCGGTGACAGTTCTAAAGAAAATCGGGGGGGGGGGGGGGTGCTGAAGCCCTATAAGCACCCCCCTGGCTACGTCCCTGGCGCGTGGGAAGAGAGCTAGTGGAAGGTGACATGGTGTCACGGTTCCTGAACCACTAGGAAAGCGGGGGAGGACGCGTAGTAAATCTATTTAAACCGCGACCTCCGCGACCTCCGCGACTCGCCAGACTGAATACGTTTGTAGATTCTACAAGTAGCCCACGCAGTCCTTGCATTCCTGCAGTGCTAATTTACCGAGTTATCTCACGCATGCATGAAGTGACCTGTGTACCGTCTGCATTACGTGTGCATTAATTGGCAGCCTGCTTAAGGTCGACGTGACCGAATGATCACATGATTGGTCAAGAGGCCGCGTAAGACAAAAGTCGACCAGTATCTATGGGACTCGTCAGTCGAAGTACCCCGCCGTTCCAAACACCGGTTTGGGCAGCAAGGTTCACCTCCTGAGTCTCCGGGGTCCCCAACCGACACTGATTCGAGCGACGATAGCTCCTGTCAAAGCACTAGGGAGCGAGATGTGGAGAAGGTAATTCCGTCTACTCGTCATGCCGATGCTAGAAACGAGGATCACGACGAACTCCTTGGCGACGAACACAGCCCCCCGCATCCATGTGAGCAACAGCAGAATGTGACTGGGCACTCGTCAGATGAAAGTGTTGACTTCGAATCTGATTCTGGTTCTGCTTCCGGTTGTTCTCAAGGCGACCAGCCCTCCCGTGACAACCAGACAAACGAACTGGTAAGATTTTTTTTATATTAAGTTCATGGCAGCTGCTTTCGTACTGGATAACAATCGCCCATAACAGTACAGACAGTGCATGATACTTGTGTCGAGTATGTGCTGTCTCTGCATATGCAACATTGCAGTAGCCTCGTGCCTTACCTAGCGAATCTGATGCACCCGCGAAAATTCTCTCTGCAAGCGTAATCCAGTCAAGCGCGCAAGTGCACTAAGGCGAGTGTGCTTCGGAATCTGGAGTGACACATTTGGTGTTTATAATCTACGCGGTGCTGAACGGGGAAAGCAAAGTGCAGTCGTATTTAAAAAAGTTGCGACAGATAATGAGCGGAAATTTTGAAGAGGGCGAGGAAAAGAAAAGGAACTTTTCAAAACTGATTTGTTTTTTACGTGGCAGAAATATAAACGGGCTTAAACAGTTTTCAACTATGGAGAAAAATAGAAATAGAGAAAAGACAACACCAGCCAAGTTTATTCATAATTTTGACAACAAACAAGAAGGCGGCGCGCAAAGGAGTTGCTTCTGAAGTCCTTTCTTGTGTTGGTTTGGTTGTAGCTGTAACAAAAAATGTGTTTAAAACAATGTTATAGCAAGTAAAATAAACTTGTGAGTTCTTTGGTTATTGGCGAGACTACGCACTCGGCCCTCGAAGCGTTCTGTGAACGCACTTCAGCGAGTGCACTTATGCCGTTTAGCTGTGCTAGGGTGCACGTTGTTGGGATTCGGTGCCTAACAGCTCGGTTGTGAAAATGTGCCTGCCCATTCATCACACTTCGGCCAGGGCTTTTTGTAAAGCACTGCAATCCTCAGTTTTCCCATCCCCGCCCCCTTGCGTCCGATAATAAAGTACGGGATACGAGAGGCATTATTACGATATACAGGTTATCCGGCCTAAAATGGATCAAGATTTAAAGAAAGCAAGTGCATTCTCCCGAACTGAAATCAAGTGAATGTTGTTAGCGGCTAGAAACAGCCAATATGTTTTCATTCCGACTACATTAAAAATTAAACGACATTATTCAACGAACTACATATGACTAGAAATTTTAGGTGCGAATTGGAAAGTTTTGAAGTGCCGTGAATTAATGATCCGACTCGGGTGCTTCAAATGGTTGGTTGGTTTATGGGGTTTAACGTCCCAAAGCGACTAAGGCTATGAGAGACGCCGCAGTGGAGGGCTCCGGAAATTTCGACCACCTGGGGTTCTTTAACGTGCACTGACATCGCACAGTACACGGGCCTCTAGAATTTCTCCTCCAAAGAAATTCTAGCCGCCGCGGCCGGGATCGAACCCGCGTCTTTTGGGTCAGCAGCCGAGCACCATAACCGCTGAGCCACCGCGGCTGCTCGGGTGCTTCAAATCCATCGAAATTTGAAAAATACCACGCATGCTCCGTGCGCCCGAGTAAGCGCGCTGTCAGTAGCCGCTGGCACTTATCTCAAAACCAGCAGCAACACGAAGTCGTCTTGCACAGCGCAGAAGGCGCGAATCTGGACTTGTCTTCATGTGCTACTTTATAAATTTGGTTTTGCTTATGCTAGTGCTACCTCGTTGGAAGCATCTAGGTTGTAGCATTTTTATGGCGCTTGGCTCTTTATGGAGCTTTAAACACCTGAGCGTGTTAAGCTATAAAAATACGAACTGGTACTTTACATGACTGTTAACAACATTCGGTTGATTTCAGAACGCTCTTGTTTGTTTTAAATGCTGACAGCTGGAATGCCCTGCATGCTTTAAAAAGCAATCTATTACTGAAAACAATTGAGGTAAGCAGAGGAAAATTATTTTTTAGCTGTGTTGATAAGAGTAGGCACTCAGTTGCATGGTTATGCAGATACAAGATAATTTTACAGAAGAAAGAAAAAAAGGCGACCCCATGCCGCCAGTGGGATCTGAACCCACGACCACATGTAGCGTGCAATGATGTACCAACTGAGCTGTCTGTTCCTGTCTCAGTGGGTACTTTCGAATGTTTTCATGTAGCATAACATAGAGAGCCTGTGCTTTCCTTGTTTTTTGAGGTTCGTATTTTGTATGAGCTCCTCATTATCCAACCTTTGTCTACTCAATAGCATAGCGGAGGTCTAGGTTCTGACTGTCTTGATGTCTTAGTTACCACTAAAGGCCTGTCACACAGCTGCCACACTCCCCATTTGATCATGTTCTATGTAGTGCTCGTACAGGACACACCACATCCATCATTACTGTCAGGGACTGCACTAGTGAACACACTCAAGTTTTGGATGCCGCAGCTACGGTAGCTCAGTTGGCTGAGCACTGCATGTGAAATTAAGGTCGTGGCTTCAAGTTGCGCCGTTCCACAAGATTGTCTTTTCTTACCCTATCTGAAGTGAATATGCAGCTTATTTCTCACTCTTATTAGCACCACTGTATGACAAAAAGCTCTTGTCAATGCTTTGAATGCTTTTAACGGCTGTTCACTTCTTTGATATATACCTACACGTGATTCGCAGTTAAAAAAATTCTACCCAGATCTTAGGACAGAGGATTTCAGGCTGGTGAGGCGATTATATAGTGTAATGAAGCTTTTGGCCCTTCTAAAAGAGTTAAATATGAGCATGGTGTTTTCAAAAGTGGAAGGAACATTGGGTTAGGTGCATGAGCTAGCTAGAGGCATACTTTCATGGGAAGTGGAGCATCATTAATCTACGTTGCCTAACTCTTAAAAGAAGAGCTTCAATACCGACTAAACAGAGCCCATCAATGGTAAAGGATCATCTACAATGAGTGTTAGCCAGGAAACCATGATTGTATAGACAAACATATGACATTCCCTAAGCTTGTTTTTGCTAAAAGATATTTGAACTGTTTATCTTCCAGCTCAATATTTGTTCAAATGTATGAAGACCTCCAGTCAGATTGACAAGCCTCCTCTCATTTCTTTTGTGCTGTTTGAGATTTCCCACTATGCATTCAAAGCGTGCGATGTCACTGTCATGTTATTACATCCTAAGAATTGCATGCCGTCTTTCACTTTCAAGGATGACGCCCTCGTTCTAGGAGCCAGGCTTACACGAGCAGAAAGTCTCTTAATGGTCATGGCACACAGTTTGCGCCATGGATGTTCAAAGGAAGTCATCGAAAGCCTAGTTCAACTTATTGGTGCACATATGCCGATGGGAGTGTCACACCCAGCCTCGAATTATACATTTTTTCAGCAGTTTTGTGCAGTAGAAACACAGTATGCAAAACATTTCTACTGCAGTGAATGTACTGAATATTTTGGAGAGCTTACTGAAGGCACAAATGTCTCACGTAAAAACTCCAGCTATGAATACTCCATTGATAGCCTGAGAAAGTCTTCATCCTATTTTCTTATTCTGGACTTGACAACTACGTATGCTACAAGAGCCTGGAGCGGTTCCAAGAAGCCGCGCATCATTATCATATGATGCAACTGATATTACCGAGCGCATGGAGTACCACAGGTTGCCCTTAAAAAAAGAAGAATGTGATGTGCACACCACACTGTCGAGGGACTTTTGGAACGCGGCAGTGGTGCGTCGGACATCGGAGCGCCGTGCGCGCCAGCCCCGCGTTGCGCGTGTGCGCGTGCGAGTGGTGTGCGCGAGGCAGGCACGAGGAGCGTAAGGCTACGTGTCAGGAAACCAAGGTGTAAAGGAAGACACCGCAACACAAGTCTAGTCGTCCAAGCGTGGAAGTGGCAGCGGTCGGACGTTGGGTTCGAGCTGCCAATGACTTCCCTTGGATCACCGACGCAAGACCATTAAGCCTCATTCAAGCGTGGATGCGGCAGCCGTCAGACTTCGGGTCTGTGCTGCCGTGGATCTCCCTTGAATCAACAACGCAGGCCTATTGCGATCGCCACTTTGCTGCCACGGTTTCCTTGGATAGCTGCACAAGCCTACGGTGTATGCGGAACGCCGCCGACAGGACCCGGCTACGTTCTCCTGCTGCAGCTGCCCAGTTCTTGAGGGCGACTGACAAGAGTTCGTCAGCGTCTCCCGTGTCATCTCCGTTCCTCCTCTCCTGGCTCTCTACCACCGCCTCCCTGGATGCAACGCCAGTGACGCATCGCAACTCGCCAACCCGCGTCTGTGTCACCTGCAAGGCCTTCCCGCTCCAACTGGGACGCTTTGTATCCGGTGAACTCTCTCCTTTCTTGTCTCTAGTGTTGTACGCGTTTGTAGTGTGTGTTTTCCTTGATGTTTTCGTATCTTTGATTGGCTCCTTGCCTTTAAAATATAAACACGGCTTCGTTTTGTTTTGTCTGATTTCTTTGTTTCTTTCCTCGAACCTGCACGCGAAAGCGTCCCCTTCAGCAGTCGGGGACGCGTCCGCCCGATTCGCAACAAGGACATTACACTAATTTTCGTCACAGATTGTGTAACTCTTTTTGAAAGCTCCAAGGTTAGTATGTGGCCACTCCTGGTATTGGTTAATGAACTTCCCTAGAAGCAACGCATTCAAAGATTGATTTTGGCCGGGTTGTGGCTCAGTGCAAGGAAGCCTGCTGTTAACTGTTTTACGCTGCCATTTGTCAAAATTACGACTAACTTTTCATCCAGAGGAATAACATGGAAAGATAATGAGGAACAAATTCTCACAACAAAGGTGTTCCCTGGCCCGTGTGCTGTAGACAGTATTGCCAGGTGCGAGCTAATGAAAATGGCTCAGTGTAATGGACACCATGGCTGTGCCTAGTGTGAGGCACCAGGCAAGGTCGGGCCTAAAGGGAATGGATTCTGTCGGGTCTACCCTTCACCTTCTTCGGCATTAAAGTTGAGGACATAGGATTCATTTCTAAAACGTGCACAAAAGGCGAAAGGAAAACAACACCCAAGTTGCGGCATCAAAGGGTCCAGCGTACTTAGTTTGTTGGCATTCTTCACAATTGCCTCGGGCTTTGTCGTTGACTATACATACATGCAGTCTGCTCCGGCTTTGTTCGTGCAACACTGCACATGTGGCTTACGTCGGAGCGCTGCCGGGGCTTTCAATTGCGCCAGTACCTTGGTGATGTGGACAGACAACTGATGAGGCTCACTGCAACATGGGAATTTTCAAGGTTGCCTCGGTCCTTGCATGACAGGAAAGTATGGAAGGCATCCAAGTGGAGAAATTGGATGCTCTTTTACTCTCCATTTTTATTGGTACATACTGTCAATTCCACATGGGATTATCATCATCATCATCATTTATTGACCCTTAAAGACCGCTGGGTGGTGGGGCATTACAAAGGGGGGGGGGGGGCGTTACATCACAATAATACACCAGGTCGAAATCAGTGCCATATACATATACTGGCAGGATATAAAGAAAAAAAGTGCATGAATAAATGTGCAAGGGCATATGTTGAAGTCTAATAAATAAGCACAATAAGGCAAGCTAGCATAATACAAAGGTAAACACTCAGAGTTGTGAGAGTAAGATGTTTAACAAGTACTCAGGAATAGAAGTAAAAGGTTATAAACTTTCAAATGCACGGAGCAATCATGGAACATAGAAAAGACACTGGAAAACAATGATTCAATATTTCGAAAATAATAGGCAAAAATGGAAGGTAATGGAACGGAAGAACATGTAGTAATAAGCACACAATGAGCACGATCTGCGCCTCACCTGGAAGGCGGGTACATATTCAAAAATACTTCAAGCATTTATTCCGTACTCAGTTGGTTTTCGACGAGGGCTACAAAAGTATTTAATGATGAGCAGCTTGTGATGGTTGGGTCAAGGGTATTCCATTCGCGTATGGTTAGTGGGCAGAATGAGTGTTTAAGGGCACAGGGTAAGCCCTATACTTCCCATGCATTTTAGGGCATGTTGAGGTACATGTTTCTCGCCAACTAATAGGTGTACCCTGGTAATATATATATCATATTGTTCCAAATTTTGCGCTCTTTTTACTGAACTAGCATAATTAAAATGTGTTGAAAATTTTATTTTTAATGAAATTTCTAACTGTAGTACATAAATTTCGGCTTTCCTTTCACATTTGAAAATTCATAACGGAAAAACTACTGAGTGAAATTGCTTAATTCTAGTTCAGTAGTTGCCAACACTTATGTAGATGGTTGCAAAAGAAAATCAGCTGTCTGTCTTGAAAGACATTGGAAATAATGGTACCTTTGTAAGAAAAAAAAACTGTTTCGAGATAATTGAGCCTAAAGAGAAAAAAGATGTGAAAAACAATTTTTTATTCGAACAAACACATTCATAGCCATTGGTTTAATAGCCCCCTACTTCGTAGTCACTGTCGCAGTCAATGTTTAGCGTTTGGGCTTGTAATTTTGCTTGCCGGGCCTCTTTTGTCAGCTGTCGTGTTGCTCAGTCCGCAAAGTACATACGCTTGTGGTCTGCTTCCCTCAGCCACTTGATGGTTCTGCGCCCTGGGTTCAATCCACACGCCTTCAGAACGTTCGCCCATGCGATGCTACCATCATTAAATGAAATAATAGCGTCCAGTGCTTTGAAGCCTAACAAACACGTGCTTTGTCAGAATTTCGGTGAGCTCAACACTTCCACCGCACTTTCTACACACACAACTGTGTGTAATTGCGGCACAAATGCCGTCCATGTTCATTAAGGCATATTCGCTGCTGCTCTGTAGCACATCCTCTTCCTGGAAGCACAGAGAAAATCTTGAAAGCTTCGATGTCGAGGAGCTGGCGCGTTTGGCGTTCGGCGTCTCATTAGGGCGTGGACATCCTTTTGATTTTGCACGATGAGTGTAACGATTGCCGTGAAATTCGCGCCTGCCGAAGGCGTTCTTTGCTCTAGGCATCTGCTCTTGTCAACAACAACCAACACCGGCACAAAGTACAATACTCATCGGCAGGGAAAGCACTCGTACGCAGCTGCATGAAAGTTGCAGAAACGTGGAAAAAACGTGCGCAGCGTCTCAGGATTATCTTGGCTAAAAAAGAGAGCTGAACAATTGTTGGCAAACAATTTTTTATATGTAGCTGATTTCAGACAAGCTTTCAAATCAGGTGGTGGACTTTTTGGTTGAAAAAATTGGCGATAAACGCGGAGGATATCCGGAAAGGGGGCGTGGCCGCTGACTACTTGGTTTCGGAAAAAGCGTTTTTAGCCCGAAATATGGCTTTCTGAGGAAAGTGCGATCATGGAACATGTGTAGAAAGAATGGAACTTCTCAAATTTCAAAAGAACAAAAAAACTATTTTTTTCTAATTTTCCCTTACCCTGTGCCCTTAAAGCAGTCGGTCCGGAAAGTGTACTCGTTTAAGGTATGAGAGTGCTTATGGCATGTGAGCCTCGTATCTGTAAAGGATAAATATATGGAAGTTTCAATATGCAGCTCATTATTGAGTAACTGGTGCATGAATCTAACTGGGCGTTTACATGAGCCCGACAAAAGTCGGGTTAAGCAGGCTGTCGGGCCGAGAACCGGTTGTCGGGCTCATGTATACGCTAGGGGTCGAGCAAAGGGACCGTCGAGTCGAGCTGGGCCAGCCCGCTGCAGGGGGTGGGTTGGCTCTTCCCGACCCGGTTGGAAGGAGCATGTATACGCTGCCGCATCGGCTTAGCGCCTCCTCTCCTGCCTCCTCTCCGTTCTGGCTGGCGCTGTGCAGGAACTCGGAGCACTCGGCGCGCGCGCTCTTTCTTACGGCCTGTGCATGAGGGGCAGTTGCTACCTATCGCCGCAACTCTCCGGGGGCTTGTTCGGTTACTTTGCACATATTGCTGAACGGCTGCTCCGAGTACTGAACAAGAACTTGACAACCATATCTTATGCAGCCACTGCTATCGGCACGCAAAGCAGGGAACTAGTAGACGGTTCTCAAAACATTGAAGTCGGCATGCAATGATGGCGCATAGTATTAGTGAATAGGGCTGTATCATTTCCGACTAACAGGAATAAAAGTGAGGCAAGATATTACAGGGCGAAGCCACGGTTAGGAAAACATTTATTTTCATCTTGGCTGGCACAGTCTCTGTCGATACTTGGAAATGTATGAACAAAATAATAGCACTTGCCGTTCGAAAACAATCGAAGTGTCTGTGCCATCTGTTCTCACTGCGTGAAACGCACCAGATCAGAAAGATCCTTTGCTCTTTGGAACTCCGATATCGTTTCACATACTTAGAAGGACTGAAAACAATAACAGGCGCTGCTTGTAATGACCTATACAACATTGTCGTGCGGCTCGCAGTTCAAGGGATGTCAGTTACAGCCTTAAATGTTTTCGCGTTGGCTTGTGGATGAAACCAGACGGCTTGTCATTTTGGTTTGTCAATTTCTTTGTGTAGTTGACGAGAAGAATTCGGAGAAACTTCTCAGAAATGAGGTGTGTTAAGCATTTGGTGTGGCTTCTGTCAACCCCTTCCGGGCAGCATAGGACGGGTGAATCTTCTAGATGTGGTTCAACGATTAGCCACAAGACTTCGAGAATTTAGATCGTGGGAGATACTTGACCGCCTTTTCAAAAAAATCGCCGAAATCACTAGAAACCCCGGCTTTGGATAGTGGTGTTCACCATGCTTTGTTCTATCGGCGCCTGCTGAGGCCGTAAGAAGAGAGCGACAAAGCGCGCGCGTCGAGACCGGCCGTGCTCGGAGATATTTTTTCCGGCAGCGGAGACACCCATTGGAAATCAAAGCGAGCCGCTGCCGGCCTCGAAGACAGCGCGCACGTGAACGGGCGAACCAACCGACCGGAAAGAGCAGAAGTCGGGAAAGGGAACTTTTCGTCTGGGCGTTCCTCCTCCTCTAGCATGCGTGTAGTTTGCTTGCTCGACGCTAGGGGTAGCGACGATCTCTGCCCGACAGAAAACTCGCTCATGTAAACGCGGTAGGGTCGGGCTGGTCAGCCCGACATCTGGCGCACCCCGACCCGACCCGCAACGTCGGGCTCCATGTATACGAGGCTTAAGACGTGCTAGTTTGGCTCTCTTCTGCAATGTAAGCATACCAGCTTTATGGAGTAGGTCTACTCTTTTTATGGCTTATATAGTTCCAGAATTTCCGCGGCGAGCGTTTGAAAAACTTAGGAAGGGTTTTTGCGAAGTAGTTAGTTCTAGCAGCTCTGAATTTTGATTTCATTGTCTGGATGGCTGTTGTAAGTTGATTTTTGGCTTGTAGATTTGACTTCAATTGCTTTCACAGTCTTTTCACCTTCTTGGCGTGAATGATGTGCCGCGTAATCCATAGATTTTGTTTCTTTGTTTTCTTTGTTTCAGTTGGAACAAAACATTGAATGCAGTTTAATACAATGGTTTTGAACCTAAGCGATAACATTTCAACGTCTGTTGAAACGTGGGAATATAAAACCTCGAAACGTGAGAATTCAAAATTGAGGTGATCTAGAATACTGGTGTCGTCTGCGTTACAAAAATGAGAGTACAACATTTGCGCTTGAGACGAGACTACGGCATCATGGACGGGAAAATTGCATATAGCCAATTTGTGATCAGATATACTTTCTAGGGTTTCAGTTTGAACTTTGTCATTAGGAAAATTATCACTGAGAAATATTAAGTTAAGGATGTTCGATGCGAGTCCCTGTGATCGTGTGGGTTGAATCACTACTTGCGATAGGTTGAAGTTGAGCATGAAATCAATAATAATTTCTGAGAAAGAAGAATTAAACTCCAATGTCTGCCATTTGAAATCAGGGAGATTGAAATCGCCGAGTAATATTAATCTGGACCCATAAACATAGCGACGCATATAATTATAGAGAGACCACATACAGTCACGATCGGCTGTAGGGCTGCGGTAAATACATCCCACAGTAATGCTACGTGAGCCAGAGATCAGTTTGCAAAATAACGCCTCGACGTTTTTGACGTCCGGCAAGACTGTGTATAGTATTTTATTCTTGATGGAGATAGCCATAGCCACTTCGCCGCCACGTATTGTTCTATCTTCACGTATGACAGCATACGTAGGTGGCGTAATCTCAGCGTCCCGGACATCGCAGGATAGCCACGTTTCGGTTAGGGCAACAAAATCAGGTTCCAGGCACAGAAGCAAGGATTCCAATGAGTCAGTCTTGTTTATAATAGTACGGGCATTTATGTTTATGAAGCTTATTTGAGACGGTTCGCTTGGCGAAGAGTGCGCGACGCTGGTGCATCTGCCTGTTCGTTTTTTTCATTGGGGGGTGAATCAGGCTCCTGTGGATCCCGTGAATCTGTTTGAATGAGTACCTTATGATTTGTTGCATCATCCCAACGGCAAAGGTTTCCGTTTATGCGTATTTTATCGTATACCAGTTTACTGTGTCTCCGCTATCCTCATTCCCCTTCCCTCATTCCCCTTCCCTTGTTTGCTTAATTGCTTAGTGAGGGCCTCGGTTCTGGCAGCCTTGACGCCATAGGAACCATAAGAGGGTTCTCACGCAGCTTCCACCCTCTCCGTTCGATGACGTTCTACGTCACACCTGCGGTAACTCAGGACGTTCTACGTCCGCCGCTTATGAACGTGGGTGCGCTGATGAACACTCTCAAGGTTAGGTTACTTGTAAACATAAATACCCCCGAAAACAGAAGATTTGACAGCCGTCGCCGTAGTTCAGAGGTAGAGCACCGGACGCGTAATTCGGAGGTCGTGGGTTCGGATCCCACCGGCGGCATGTGGTTGTTTTTTCTTCTGCTTTTCTAATCAATTAGCTTTAAGCGATAACATATCCAGTTATATCTTAAATTGATCAACACCACAAAATAAATTAATTAATTAAAAAATCCCCTGTGCCCCTTGGTTTCTGTGGCTGTTGGCTTCTTTCATATTTTTACAACACGCACATCTGGCATAAACCTTAGCTCTGATCACTTTCCCTGAACTGATGTATCATCCATGTAGAGACAACACCACTATTGAGCAAGGTGACACAATTTCAAATGTTGCAAAACCAATTGTAATTTTCATTCGGAAGGAGTAAGCAATTTGATGCCAACTTTCCGTCTCCATTATGCACGCCATGATAATGCGCCGTTGATTTGGTTGCGGTCAGGATGGCCGGAATAGAATCGCCGGCTCTTTAGACGCAGCCTCTACTATTTCTTTTTTCGGTGACATTGTCAAAAAATTGCTGGGGTTTAGCTTCGGTTAAACCTGATAGGTTGCGTAAGCATCCATAGCGTTCCAATCGGGATTATCACCGGTTGTAGACGATTCGATTTCGATAGAGGCGCAGTGCGCCCGTCTAGCAGCGTCTTGAGCGCCCTGCTTAGCAAGCGCTGTTCGCGTTCTTCGTATGTCTCCGAAGCCCGTTGTCGTTTCCTGGCTTCGTCAAGCCGACGTAGCCTCTCTTTCTGTTTATCAGGCGGCATAACGACGGAGACGGCAAGTGACGAACGCATTTTATACCCCCCCCCCCCCCCCCCACCGTTCTTCAGCATCCTCTCCACACTCCACATATGGCGAAAGCGCGGCGACGGTAGCGCCTCCACTCGGCAGCGGCGCGGCACCAGCTGTAGTGCGCCGTGCCTCGCGCCGCCCTTCAAGGTCAAACGTGCCTCGCGCTTTCCCGACGCGAAGGGCTGCAACCTGTCGTAATATTGCTTACGCAATAAAAACGCTTGCCAGTGAAACGTCTACGGATGCCATGCGTAAGCACAAATTCTCGCATGGCATTTGCTCACATACAGTCCGCAACTCCTGCAGCCCCTCAGCAAAAAGTATTCCGTTTGAAATACACGGCGGAATATTTATATTCTAAACATATTTTGTATTCATGAATGTGCTAAAAATATGTAGAAAATAGACTTCAATAAAACATGGTGCTGGGCTAGTCGGTAATTCATACTTTGTGGGAAGACAGCACAAAAAACGACGACAGGGGAGGACAAGACATAAAGAACGCTTCTTTTGTGTCTTGTCCTCCCCTGTGGTTGTCGTTTTTTGCGCTGTCTTCCCACAATGTAGAAAATATATTCGTCAAAGTTATTGCTCAGTATATAAAATGTATTGTTAAAACTTCTCAAAAATGCATCACCTGAAAATATGTTTCGAGCACATTTTAAATACGTGAAAAATATATATGCAGTTTGAGCATGTTGGCAATGAATGAAAAATGTACTTTTGTAAATATGAAATTAATGCATCTAAAGTATACTTCAATTGTAAAAAATGTGCACTTCTTGAAAATATATTTGCAGCACACTTTCAACTGCCATTCCAAATGAATTAAAAATATACTTTCCTAAATGTGAAATTAATTTCTTCAAAGTATACTTCAATTCTAATACAACAAATGGACAGTCCTCAAAACGTATTTGCAGCGCACTTGAAGCTGCCATTGCAAATGAATTAAAAATGTGCTTTCGTAAATATAAAATTAATTCATGCATAGTATACTCCTATTGTAACAAATGAGCAGTCCTTGAAAATATTGTTACGCGGCGGCCAGCCGAAGAATGAGACGTGGTGAACCATGGCTATGAGATGATTTAATGGTTGCTGGCCTAGCGCGGGCGCTCCGTCCCGCGCCACTGCCAGCTTCGTCTTCGTCACACTAACCGGGGCCTCCGAGCAATCGTCCCGATCGGTGACGAACAGACGGCGAAATGGCGATGGTCTTGAGTGAAGGATCGAACATGTGTGGAAGATGGTGCAGTGCTGGCCGCCACGATGAGAAAGATGAGAGAATGAGTCCCGGTCCACGAAGCATCTGGGCCGTAGGATGCCAGGAGCTGACGGCCGAGGCCTCTGGACGCACCGAACGGCAGAGGTAGGGGGACGGTGTCTTCACGTTTGGGTCAGTGGGGTCTTGGGTCGGTGGGGTCTTGGGTCCGTCGGGTCTTGGGTCCGTCGTGTCTTGGGTCCGTCGGGTCTTGGGTCGTCGTGTAGTGTGGTCCGGGCGGGGGACGGGGCTGGGGTGAGCGTCGAGGTCGGTTCAGGTCGGGCGGGCTGGGGCACGGCCGAGCGGCGCTGACCAGGTACTCACGGCCGACGTCCACGGCAGGCCCAGGACGCCGAAGCTCCGTGACCAGGATGGCGATGAAGGGACCCCAGCACCTCCACCAAATGTTACGCGGCGGCCAGCCAAAGAATGAGACGTGGTGAACCATGGTTATGAGATGATTTAATGGCCGCTGGCCTAGCGCGAGCGCTCCGTCCCGCGCCACTGCCAGCTTCGTCTTCGTCACAATATCGTTGCAACACACTTGCAGCTGTCATTAGAAATGAATTGAAAATGTACTTGCATAAATATGAAACTAATTTGTCCAAAGTATACTTCAAGTGTACCTTATAGCAGGCAAACCACTAGCACCCATGACAAAGCAAGAAGGCCAGTTCGTAGTGAGAATTTTGGGCACTTCTAAGCACCATGACCTGCTTTTGATGCGATATAGCTTCACTCTGCTAGGTAAAGCCGGATTTCACCATGTGTTCAACGTGACCTTCGGAGAAGCAAACCAGGTGGGCCACCTAGGTGACGGGACCTTTGGGGGTCATCACAACCTGCCCAT
Organism: Amblyomma mixtum; assembly: GCF_055824585.1. Taxonomy (NCBI): domain Eukaryota; kingdom Metazoa; phylum Arthropoda; class Arachnida; order Ixodida; family Ixodidae; genus Amblyomma; species Amblyomma mixtum. Next base: position 369,959,051 of record NC_143014.1, on the reverse strand, counting down.
CTGATTCTGAGTAAACTGACCACCGTGGCAGGTCGCAGTTAATCACTGGTCATGCAAGCACCAACGTGGCAGCATCTGTCATCGCTGGGCACAGGCGCCTCGCTTAACCGCTGCACCACTGAGTGGTATGAGGACTCCCAGGGACATATAAATGTATAGTGGAGAACGATCAATTCTGCATATCTGGGCATTGACCCAATAACGCCATCGCGTCATACCCTCAGAGCGGAGCATGACTGCCTCCTCTTTTTCAAGCCCTCTCATGTACATTTTGAAACGCAATGAATTCGTTTTTGTTTTCTTTCCCGGTTATGTTGTTAAACTACAATCTCTGCCACCAACAATAAAAATCTTTGGGCATGTAGCCATGTGAAGCTGCACGTATCATTGCATATTGCTGGACGATAAGTGTGCAAATAACCTACAGATTGCATGTAACATATATCAATTTACTTTCATGTTGCGCTTCATCCGTATTCGTTCACATGACTAGTATATCAGAAGCCTCATAGCCATATGTGCTCAAAACTGAAGTCCGAGCAGTTAAGACTTTGAAAGTGACAAACACTTGCCGCTAACTTAAGATCATTGAATCCTTAACCCCAAGCAATAATTGCGTTTGTGTGCGAGGGTCAATGGGCCTCTCTGATACCAAGGAAAAAGACACACCTGGTACAGAGCTCACAACCACTTTTAAACACATAAAACAGTGTCTAAAATAAGTGTGTAGAACTGTAAAACATTGTTTAATTCTATTCAATACTCACAGTTTCCAATAACGAGTAAAGTATTTATTGCAGATTTCAAAATGACAAAAGTGGCAATGCAATCATATCATGAATATTGTACACAGATAATAGTATAAAAATATGACACCACTTATTGTACAAAATGATATCCTCTCCTATTGATGAAGGAAAGATCTTGGCTGCCAAACCATTCGGCTTCCTTTATAGCAAATCTTCCATTCCAAGAACGTGCACCAATGACAGCAGTAAACAAGTATATTTGCTTGAAAGTGAAATTATTTACCATAAACATTGCATAATGTGCTATACAGTTTCATAACCAACAAAACGCACTAACCGTCAATAAGCGTTACCCGTGACTGACACACTTTCAAGACCACGCCACTTTGGTGTGCAGGAACGAAACAAGCTAAAACAATTCACAAATCAAAACACAGCACAGAATAACACTGGAAGTCATTAAAATCAAATCTAGTGGCATCATGTATGTAAATACATGGGGAGCTCGAAATTTCTTTCCTACGTGCGCTTGCAATTCTTTCCGTAAAGATCTTGTGAGAACATGCACCGCATAGAGCAGCAAACAAGTATTTGTTTAAAAGAAATTCTTTAGCACATATATATTATACAAAGCTCTAGATAGCCTCATAAATAACAAAAAAACACGAAGTCAATCAGCCTATGACCACGCTGCTTCTCCGTGCATAAACAAAACATACAAACAATCGATCAAACTGAAATATAGTACATCATAACACTTCAAGTCGGTATAAACGAGTCTAATACCATCATGTAGAGGAATACGAGAGGAGCTTGATTCGGTTTCCCGTCTGCCCTTGCATTTATAGTGCACTGAATTTGACATAGTGTTTTTTCTTCTTTGGGATGTCTTTGGCGAATGCTGAAAAGCTGCTGGCACAAAAACCATCAGGTGCACCTCCATGAGGACCCAAAGTGACCCGTAGAACCGTATTTTTGGGACTTCATTTTATTTCAATAATATCCAGATTTTCAGTAATCATTACGCTTTGTTGAGGTCGCGGGTCATTTTCCTTCAAATTTTGAAGGAAAGCGATAGTCTCATTATCAAAATACCGAGTTTGAGGGTCCATTTCTAGTGTCTGAAACAAAATTTCTACTCACTGAGGCCCACACTATAAGAGAAAACACAGCTGAGCAACATTACTAGAAGGCACAACATATACAGGGCCTGTTCTGAAAGTAGTAGGACTGATTTTTTGTTTCTAAATTTTTTTCATGATAATAGTACAGATGATTAGCATTTTTCAAAGGAGCACCCTTCCGCATCTACGCACTGCTGCCAATGAGTTTTCCCGTTTTCGTACGCTTCCAGGAACGCCTGGACCGGAATGCTGTTTAGATCCCTCGTCACGGCCTGTTGAACCGCCTCTACCGATCCGTGATGCTTCTCCTTGAGCGTCGACTTTATTCTCGGGAATAGAAAAAAGACTGGCGGGGTCAAGTCGGGGCCCTAGAGGGGGCGAGGCAGCGTTGCCACCTTGTGCTAGGCAAGATACTCGATTAAGAGGAACCCTGTGTGGCTCGACGCGTTGTCGTGGTGCAGCCGCCATTTGTTGGCGATGGCTGGGCGGTCACGAACAATGCGTTTTCGCAGTCTTCTGAGGACTTCCACGTAAAAAAATGCATGAACTGTTTGTCCGGGTGGTACCAACTCTTTGTGGGTGACTCCATGTCGATCAAAAAACAAATGAGCATGGACTTTTCCTTGGATTTGCTCTTTCGCGCTTTCTTGGGGTGTGGGGAAGAAGGGGTGAGCCATTCTGAGCTCTGCCGCTTGCTCTCCGTGTCGTATTCAAACACCCACGCCGCTACACAGGTCACTGCATTGTCCAAAAAAATCGGGTTCCTCATTCACGTGATGAAGAAGATACTGGCAGATCGCTTTCCGTCTGGCCTTTTGCTCCTCTGACAACACTCGCGGCACCAACTTCGCGCACACTTTCCTCATGGCTATGTTTTCGGTCATGATCTCCAGAACTTGGGTTTGAGGAATGCTAAAATCATCAGCAATCATTCTGATACTCATCCTAAGATCAATATTAAGTAAATTTTTCATCGCGACTCATTTTCGTTGGTCTTGCTGGTCGATGAGCGTCCGGAGCGGTCGTCGTCTTCCACTCTTTCCCTACCTTCTTGGAACAGCTTGTGCCACTCAAAAACACTTGATCTACCCATGGCAGCATCACCGTAGGCCTCCTTAATCATGTCGTGAGTCTCTTTTACCTTTTACCAAGCTTTACATAAAATTTGATCGCATATCGCTGATCCAGTAAACACTCCATGATTCTGCGTGACGAGGCGTTTCGGCAGGGGTCCACAAAACAAGCGACCTCCTCTCTTCAACGACCGAGAGCAGACTGCCGATTTTCCCCAGCGTTCCCAATATCCCCCTTCACCGATCCTACGCGCGCAGACAACATTTCTTCCTCCCGTTCGCCCAGGAAAAAATCAGTCCTACTACTTTTAGAACAGACCCTGTATATTGAGCACCCCGCCGCTGTGGCTCCGTGGTTACGGCGCTCGGCTGCTGGCCCGAAAGACGCGGATTCGATCCCGGCCGCGGCGGCTGAATTTCGATGGAGGCGAAATTCTAGAGGCCCATGTACTGTGTGATGTCAGTGCGTGTTAAAGAACCCCAGGTGGTCCAAATTTCTGGAGCTCTTCACTACGGCGTGCCTCATAGCCTGAGTCGCTTTGGGACGTTAAACTCTAATAAACCAAACCAAACCAAACCATATATGTTGAGCATCCCGTAACCAGCCTACAAACCGCATTCAATTAAAATACAAAGTAGTATGCATTAGGAAAAGAAACAAATCGTCAAGCTAAGTTACTCCGTGGTTATAGCGCTCGGCTGCTGACCTGAAAGACGCGGGTTGGATCCTGGCTGCGGCCGACGCATATCGCTGGAGGCCAAATGCTACAGGCCCCTGTACTGTGCGATGTCAGTGCATTTAAATAACCCCAGGTGGTCAGGCAGGGAACTACAGGGAACCAGCCTGCCTTAAGATGATGGCTGGTGTTACCACTAAACGGGGGTGGGGGAAAAACCAGTGCAGTATGATTGCTAACCTGGGTCTTTACTGCTATGCATTTTGCGGTTAGAGATCCCCAGGTGGTCGAAATTATTCCGGAGCCCTCCACTACGGCACCTTTCTCTCCCTCCGTTATTCCTTATCCCATGGCGTGATAGAAGTATCAACCGAGAAGTGAAACAGTTACTGAGCCGATTCCTTTCCTAATAATCAACAATTATTACTATTATTACTATGGATTTTGTGACGATTAAGCGGACTTTTGGTAATGTAAGGTTCGTGGGGATGTCCCAATATTTCTAATGAAATGAACCTCAAATTAATTGGAAAGCGTTGAAACAGCATGTTTATTGTTTGCGCAACAAGCTAGGGACAAGTTTCTCACATAAAGAAATCAGCTACTACCTCATTCTGCATTTGCTTACCATGCAGACACAAAAGCAGTTTGTTAAAAATGCATTCACACCAACACTTCAGGCACGTTGCCTTCGTGAGCAAAAAACTGTTCCGCCAGAGTACAGGCCACCTCACACTGATGACACTCTGCTGCGATATGGTGTCTGCAGAAGCATCGCAGTATCATATGCAAACTTGTCAGAACCTTCTATTCACTTGTAATTAACTGAAACTTGCCCATTAAGCGACTTCGAATTACTGGGAATCGACTACACATGACCACACGCTGGTACAATATCCGCCCGTGTATTGTACAGCGTCGGTGCACGCTTAAGAACCCCAGGTGGTTGAAAATCCAAAGCCTTCCATTAAGGCGTCGCTGATAGCCTGAGTCACTTTGCGACGTTAAACCCATCAAAGAAGCAAGCCATACTCAGCCTGTTAAAATCCAGCAGGAGCGATTTAAACCAAAGGTACTAGTCCAAGCTTTATATATATATATATATATATATATATAATATGAGAGAAGCCAACAGCCACAGAAACCAAGGGGCACAGGGGATTTTTTTTAAATTAATTTATTTATTTTGTGGTGTTGATCAATTCAGAATATTACTGCATATGTTATCGCTTAAAGCTAATTGATTAGAAAAGCAGAAGAAAAAAAGCAGAAGAAACAACCACATGCCACCGGTGGGATCCGAACCCGAACCCATATATATATATATATATATGTAATTCGGTTCACACAGGGTAGAAAAACAACAAGGATAAAGTGGTTGTTTTTCCACCGTGTGTCAACCGAATTACGTTTATGTTCTACCGGATCCATCCGATCTTCACTCCTTTCTTATATATATATATATATATATATATATATATATATATATATATATATATATATATATATATATATATATATATTGTAGCAGGATTTCCGGGGAAAGTAACTTAGCGACAGCTAGCCAAAATGCCGGTCCGAGCTTCGGTCATCCAGCCAGCGATCTCGCGCCGCGCGCTAGCGGAGCGGCGGCCGCCGCTGCTCATCTTCCTCTTTACAATTACCCCCGGGCTGAAGGCGAAGCCATCCTGGCGAGTCAGGGAGACGACAACACACATGGGTCATAGTACGGCTTCAGGCGTGACACATGAACAGTCTCGCGGCTGCGTCGGCGTTGATCTGTGGAGGGTGTCACCGGGTCGACAATGTAGTTGACCGGGGAAGTGCGCTCTACGATGCGGTAAGGTCCGTGGTGCTTGGGGAGAAGTTTGGAGGAAAGGCCACGGGAGGTAGACGGCACGTGAAGCCAGTCGAGAGAGCCGGGTAGAAAACTGTCATCAGTGTGGCTTGTGTCGAAACGGAATTTTTGACGCCCCTGCTCGCCGGATGTTAACGACCGAGCGAGCTGACGGCACTCATCGGCATGCTTGGACGCCTCCGAAATAGTGGTGCACTCAGACACGTCGGGCCGGTAAGGAAGTACTGTGTCGAGTGGTGAGGAAGGTTCTCGCCCGTAGAGGAGAAAAAACGGCGAGAAGCCGGTGGTGGTCTCCGTGGCGGTGTTGTAGGCGTAGGTGATGAACGGCAGGATCCGGTCCCAGTCGGAGTGGTCGGAAGACACGTACATCGACAGCATATCGCCCAAGGTGCGGTTAAACCGTTCCGTCAAACCGTTAGTCTGAGGATGGTAGGCCGTGGCGGTATGGTGAGTGATCTTACACTGTTTGAGAAGAGATTCCACGACCTCGGACAGAAAGACGCGCCCACGGTCGCTCAGCAGTTCCCGGGGCGCTCCATGGCGAAGAATGAAGTGATGCAAGATGAAAGAGGCAACGTGTGGTGCCGTAGCATCAGGAAGAGCCGCGGTTTCGGCGTAACGCGTTAGGTGGTCGACGGCTACAATAACCCAGCGGTTGCCAGCAGCAGTGTAAGGAAGGGGGCCGTAGAGGTCAATCCCAACTCTGTCAAAAGGACGGGAAGGGCAAGGGAGAGGCTGCATCTGGCCGACTGAGTGGTGAGAAGCCGGCTTGCGACGTTGACAGTCAGGGCACGAGCGGACGTATTTGCGGACGTAGGTGGACATACCGCGCCAATAATAGCGGAGACGGAGTCGCGTGTACGTTTTAAAGGCGCCGGCATGAGCAGACTGCGGGTCGTTGTGAAGCAGGGCGCAGAATGTCGACCGGAGATGGGCAGGGACGACAAGCAACCACTTCCTGCCGGTAGGGACGTAGTTGCGGCGGCACAATAGACCATCACGAATGGCGAAGTGAGCAGCCTGGCGGTGTAGGGCACGAGGCACGGGTGCCGCCGAGGAATTGGATAGAAAACTTACAAGCGAAGATATCCAGGGGTCCTTATTTTGCTCGCTGCCCATGGTATCTGTTGAAAACGATAGCGAAGCGCAACCGGTTTGCGAGTGGCAGACAACGTCTGGCGGCAGTGGAGAGCGGGACAATGCGTCGGCGTCGTTATGTTTTCGGCCGGAGCGATAGATGACACGGATATCATACTCCTGTAGGCGTAGGGCCCAGCGAGCGAGGCGGCCTGTAGGGTCTTTCAAGGAGGCCAGCCAGCACAGGGAATGATGGTCCGTGACGATATCGAAAGGGCGGCCATAAACGTAAGGGCGAAACTTTCCGATCGCCCAAACAATCGCCAAGCATTCCTTCTCGGTTACTGAGTAGTTGGATTCCGGTTTTGTCAGTGCACGGCTCGCGTAGGCAACGACATACTCGGGAAATCCGGGTTTACGTTGCGTAAGGACAGCGCCGAGGCCAACGCCACTGGCATCGGTGTGAATTTCAGTGGGAGCAGTGGGGTCGAAGTGGCGTAAAATGGGAGGCGCTGTGAACAGCCGACGTAAGGCGATGAAGGCGTCGTCGCAGTCAGGTGACCAATCGGACAGGTTGTTGGCGCCCCGAAGAAGGTTCGTAAGTGGTGCGATGATAGAGGCGAAATTTCGGACGAACCGTCGGAAATAAGAACACAGGGCGAGAAAGCTGCGAAGTTCCTTCTGAGTCGACGGCTTGGGGAACTCAGCGACGGCACGAAGTTTGGCTGGGTCAGGAAGCACGCCATCCTTAGAGACGACGTGACCTAATATTGTCAGTTGGCGGGCGACAAAGCGACACTTTTTGAGATTAAGTTGGAGCCCCGCGGCAGTTAAACATGTGAACACGTGCTCCAAGCGGTGAAGGTGCGTCTCAAAATCAGGCGCGAAGACGACAATGTCGTCTAAGTAGCACAGGCACGTGGTCCACTTCAGGCCGCGTAAAATGGAGTCCATCATTCGCTCGAAAGTCGCTGGGGCATTACAAAGGCCGAAAGGCATGACGGTAAATTCGTACAGGCCATCTGGTGTAACAAAAGCCGTCTTGGCACGGTCAGCCTCCGCCACAGGGACCTGCCAATACGCCGAACGCAGGTCTAAAGAAGAAAAGAACTCCGCGCCTTGGAGGCAGTCAAGGGCGTCATCGATTCGCGGCAGCGGGTAAACGTCTTTGCGGGTGATCTTGTTAAGCCGCCGATAATCGACGCAAAATCGTATTGTGCCATCTTTTTTCTTCACCAGAACCACAGGAGAGGCCCATGGACTACTGGATGGTTGAATGACGCCTCGCTGAAGCATGTCGTCCACCTGAGTGTTGATAATCTGGCGTTCGGCAGCCGAAACTCGGTATGGGCGTTGACGAAGCGGCAAGTGGGCTCCGGTGTCGATCTCATGGGTCACGGTAGACGTGCGGCCGAGTCGGTTTTGAGCCATGTCGAAAGAAGAGCGAGACTGGTTCAGTAGGTAAAGTAGTCGGGCGCGTTGCGGTGTGGCAAGACTGGCGTCCACGGAATCGGCAAAGGCATCGTCTGTGGCCACAACGGGAGATGCGGGCGAAGTAAGAGAATTAGTAGCAAGAGAACATGATTCGGCGCATCGTTCGGGATCGAGCAAAGAGTCGACGGGCTGAATGTGGCCAAGGCATTCGCCACGGAGAAATATGCAGGGGCTCAAAAAAGGGTTCGAGATCGGGATGAGGCTGCAGCCGTCTTGAACAGTGAGCACAGCGAATGGCAGAGGCAGACCGTGTCGAGAGATGAAGACGTCGGATGGTGTAAAGACGACGGCGCCGTCAGATGCGGTGAGGCAGGAGACAGGGACAGGAAAAGATGAGCACGGAGGAATCTCGATGTCGTCAGCCACAGCCAGTTTGCCCCACGAAGATGACGTATCAGGCGAGGGAGCACTGCACGGAAGAAGTTCGAGCTCGGCACGAGCGCAGTCGATGAGGGCCTCATGTTGGGAAAGTCCCAACCTAAAATAATGTCATGCGAGCACGATGAGAGAACGACGAATTCAACGGTATATAGGAACCGTGAATGATGACCCTGGCTGTGCAGGCGGCTAAAGGCGAGATGCGCTGCGCATTAGCTGTATGAAGCGAAAATCCGGATAACAGCGTCGTCACTTAGCGAAGTTTGCGGCACAGTTTCTCATTCATCACAGAAACAGCAGCGCCAGTATCAACAAGCGCCAAGGCGGTGTGGCCCTCCACAGAAACGTCGAGCACATTCGCTGGGGACAAACGAGGCCTTGAACTTGTCGCCGAATACGCAGTTCTTGCCTCGGGAACTGCGGCAACTAGTTTTCCTGGCGCATAGGGGAATGAGGACGCAGTGGCGAAACAGAACGGTGCCGCGGGGATGGCGAACGGCGGCGAGAATACGGGCGGCGATCGGAGGCATCAAGCTGTTCGGCAGCCGACGGACGTGGCGGGGGCTGTGGTGCCGCGTAGACGTAGGTCCTGGGGTCATCCACGGGTGGTGGCACACGGCGTCGGCACAGGCGCGCAACGTGGCCAGGGACACCACATGCATAGCAAATAGGACGGTTGTTACGGGTGCGCCAAGGGTTGACACGAGCAGGAGGTGGTCGGGTTGGAAAGGCAGGCGGCGGCGTCGGAGGATAATACGAGACAAACGGCTCGGCTCTTGGTTTTCGAACGGCGTCAGCGTATGTGAGCGGCGCTGCAGCGGGAACCGGCGGACGAACAGGTGGTAGCGCTTCGGTCACTTGCTCGCGAATCACTGTTTGTAGGGTCGGATCCAGGTTGGAGGGAGGCCCCTGCACGCCGTGAAGAAGTGACAGCTGTCGAGCCACCTCCTCACGTACAAAGTCTATTATCTGGTCACGTAGCGGGCTGTGAGAGGTTGTCACAGCGAGGCTGGGTAGCGACTCAGGCTGCACGGAAGGTGGTAGCACCAGAATTCGCTGCTTGCGGAGCTCATCGTAGCTCTGACACAGGTTGAATACTTCGGCAACGGTGGTAGGGTTCCGGGCGATAAGCATCTGAAATGCTTCCGTTTCGATGCCTTTCAGGACATGCTTAATCCGGTCCGCCTCGGTCATAGACGAGTCTACCCTTGAACAGAGGTTGATGACATCCTCGATATAACTCGTGAACGATTCTTCCCCGCAGGGAGGCGTCTGCAGCATGCAGACGTTGGTGAGTGGCGACACCACGGGGTTAACCCGAGCATCCGCAGGGACATCCCCGCAGGGGGATGATGGTGAACAATGCGTCACCACGGACCCGAGCATCCGCGCTTAGCCGTGCGTGGCATCGCCGTGTCCGGGGAAAAGGGGATCCTGGTGGTTGAGCTGATGCCGAGCGTTTGGACCCTTAAGGCCCCTCGGCGGAGGCAACACACCACTTTGGCCCCAGCTTCCTGTAGACGGCACCTCCGGCCTGACCCGACCGGAGGAAATCGGCAGTCGCCTTTTCCTGTCCTCCCCTCTATCTTTCACTTTCCTATTTCCTTTCTTACAACTTTCCTGTATCCTTCTCTCTTCTTCATTTTTTCCTCTTTTTCCTGGTGGCGAGGGTTAACCGTGTGTGACCAACTACCCTGGGTTGAGTCATATTAGGTTATAGTTAAGGTGTACAGCTGGCGTGGGCAGGACTTTCTTTCAAGTTCCTGTCGCGTCCCCTTGTTGGACTCCGTGGTGGGTGGCTGGCACCATGACCGAAAAACATCAATTTTTTATGGCTCCCCCCCTTTCCAAACTTGATCGCTCTCTCAAAAGAGTGCGGAACGAATCATCAGACTTTTTTTCGAAAAAGAAACCTACATTCTCAAAGTTTCATGTGATACATAGCAACAGTGACCAAAAGCAAGCTCGAATAATATCCCCATTTCTTGTAACCAAATGTTTAACAGATACCTCAGGGCCTGGCTACAAGGTATCCAAAATGTCCAGCGGCGACCTACTCCTCGAACTCCGTGAGAGCATCCAATGCTCGAAACTCTCAAACATTGCTTCCATATGGGACATCTCTGTCTCCGTTACTCCCCACCGATCTCTTAACACAGTTAAAGGCGTTATCTCAGAAGCTGACTTCATCCATCTAACAGAAACCGAAATGCTTGAAGGACTTTCTGATCAAAATGTAATTGACGTGCACAGAATCAAAATCCGCAAAGACAACAAAGAAATAGACACCAAACACATGGTCCTCACGTTTAACACCAGCAGTTTGCCCGAAACAATCGATGTTGGATACCTGAAAATCACCGTCAGACACTACATACCCAATCCCCGCCGCTGTTTTAACTGTCAGAAGTTTGGCCACGGCTCACAGAGTTGCCGCGGCCGCAAAACCTGCGCGAAATGCGCTTCGAAGGACCACCCTTCTGAGGAATGCGACGCAGCCTTACGCTGCGCGAATTGTGAAGGAGATCACGCTGTATACTCCAGGGCGTGTCCGTCCTGGAAAAAGGAAAAAGAAATCATCACCATTAAGACTAAAGAAAACATTTCATTCAAAGAAGCGAGGAGGCGTTTTGCGCTTACCAACACATTCTCCTTCACAGCGAAACCTAACTTCGCTGATGTGGTGCGCGGGGGCGTAGCACCACACAGCGCTCCGGCACCTGCCGCGGCCACTTCCACCGCGCCTGTGGCAGTGCCATCCACGCCCCAGGCAGAGACAGCGAAAGCTGCTCTGCCAACTACAAGCCAGGGAGTGCCGGCCCACAAGTCAGCATCCCGCAGGACTTCCCCCCGTCGGGGGAGGCCTGACACCCACACACCCGCGGCTTCTTCGCGGTCGTCCAGCACCTCTTCCGAGGTGATGGACCAAACTCCCAGCCCGCCTGCTCTACAGCGGCGGAACAGCTCTCTTGAGCGAAAAAAAGGCAGGGCTACCATAACGGCCCCAGAACATAAGTAAACCTCTCGTTGCTCCTACCCCAAAACATAAACATGGCTTTTCTAGTTCAGTGGAACTGTAGAGGAATATTGAGAAATTACGATGACATAAAAAACATTTTAGGGTCAATGTCACCCGTAGCCTTATGTCTCCAGGAAACCAATCTAGGTCCGCAACATATGAACATCCTGAAGCATTATAAAACTTTTAGACGAGATCGTGAACAGGCAAATAGACTCTCTGGAGGCGTCGCGATTGTCGTGCAAAGCGGCGTCCCTGCTCAAGAAATCGCACTCAAAACGAAGCTTGAAGCTGTTGCGGTCAGTGTCGTCAGCCATAAAACAATTTCTCTCTGTTCTGTATATATTCCTCCACATTCTACATTAACAGTCCCCGATTTACAAGAACTTATCAATGAACTTCCAGAACCGTATCTAGTAATTGGGGACTTTAACGCTCACTCCCCCTTTTGGGGAAGCGAGCACTGTGACTCTAGGGGTCAAATAATCGAAGATTTTATCCTCACAAACAATGTATGTCTTTTAAATACAGGAAAAGCCACCTACTGCTCCCCTGCCTCGGGGAAAATGACCTTTTTAGATTTGTCTTTTAGCTCACCTTCTGTTTTTAATGATTTTAAATGGGATGTCATTGACAACCCATATGGCAGCGATCACCTCCCTATACTAATCACTTTAACATCCCCACCCGAAATAATCCCCACAAGGCCACGGCGCTGGAAGCTTCACCTCGCCGACTGGTCACTTTTTAGAGCAAAGGCAAATTTAGAAAATATACTTTTAGATAATCTCTCCATCGACCAGATAAATGAAAAGTTCACTAATTGTATCATAACTGCCGCACTCACAGCTATTCCACAGTCGTCGGGAGTGGTGCAACAAAATCATAAAATATGGTGGACAAAAGAGTGCAAGGAAGCAAAAAAAGTACAAAACAGAGCTTGGGGTAAATTTCGCCGGTATCCGACACATGAAAATCTCGTTAATTTTAAGAAGGCAAGAGCTAAAGCTCGGTACGTCCGTCGGAGTGCCGAGAAAGCATCATGGCAGAGTTATGTTTCATCCATTAACAATCAGATGACATCTAAAAAAATGTGGGAGCAGGTTCGCAAATTAAACGGTAGCTTTTCACCATTCACAATTCCGCTTTTAACAACACCCGGCACACAAACAAGCATAGAAGAACAGGCAGACATCTAGGGGAACATTTCGCTGCAGTTTCAAGTTCATCTCACTATACACAGTCTTTTTTAAAATACAAAAACACAGCTGAAAAACAGAGGCTCCCAACAAGTGGAGGCACAAATGAAAAATACAATTGTCTAATTACCCTCCAAGAAATCAATAAAGTACTATCTGCCGGCAAAAAAACTGCTCCAGGACCCGACGAAATACACTATGAAATGCTTGCGCATCTTTCCGAGCCAGCCGTGAACGCACTTTTAAGATTCTTTAACACAATATTCATGTCTGGGAAAATACCGGAAGTCTGGAAGAAAGCTATTATTGTACCGCTTCTTAAGCCTAGTAAACCCCCAACTTCTCCTAGCAGTTATAGACCCATAGCCCTGACTAGTTGCCTTGCCAAATCCTTCGAAAGTGTCCTAAATATAAGACTAACCTTTGTTCTTCAATCTGGTGAACTTCTTGATATCCATCAGTGTGGATTTAAAAAGGGATGCTGCACTACAGACCACCTAGTCCGCCTTGAAAATACAGTCAGAGAAGCTTTTATACACAAGCAACACTGTCTTAGCGTCTTTTTTGATTTAGAAAAAGCATATGATACTACCTGGAGGTTCGGGATCCTCCAGGACTTAGCTGAACTTGGCATCCGTGGCAGAATGCTGAACTCCATTAAAGACTTTTTATCTAACCGTTCATTTAATGTCCGTCTAGGCTCAACCCTTTCAAGGGATTTTATTCAGGAAAATGGAGTGCCTCAAGGGTGTATTTTAAGCACAACTCTTTTTATTGTAAAAATGAATTCTCTTAACAAAATTATACCAAGGTCCATAACATATTCAGTCTATGTCGACGATCTTCAGATAGCGTGCACATCTTCCAATATATCCACATGTGAAAGACAAGTACAACTTACAATCAACAAACTGGCAACATGGGCAGACAAGAATGGTTTCCAGTTCTCACCACAGAAAACAGTAGCCTTACTTTTTTCACTCAAACGAGGCTTGCACACAGATCCCACATTACACCTAAACCAAACCAAACTGCCTTTAAAAAAAGAACACAAATTTCTAGGCATCACCTTCGATAAAAAGCTTACTTTCCTGCCTCACATAAACGCACTAAAGAAGAAAGCGTTGCTATCACTGAACATACTTAAAGTCCTTTCACGCAAACACTGGGGTTCTGATCGGGTATGCCTTCTACAGATTTATCGCTCTGTAGTACGTTCCGTTTTAGATTATGCCTGCATAGTGTATGGATCAGCAAGGCCGTCGTACTTGAAGCGACTGGACCCTGTGCACAATATGGGTTTGCGTCTTTCAACTGGTGCTTACAGGACATCACCCATAAAAAGCCTTTACGTAGAAACCAATGAACCACCACTTGCAGACAGACGAACAATGCTCACATGCTCATACATCTTAAAGATCCGTTCCCAGCCTAAGCACATCTGTTACCCACTCGTTACAAAGTGTTCATCCCGAACACTATTTACCAACAGACCCCTCGCAATCAGGCCACTTCTTCTCCGGTTTGAAGAGAAATGCCAAGAACTAGATATAATGGACACATTGCCTAATATTGCCCGCAAACGTGATCCACTCCCGCCTTGGTACTGCCTACCATCTGTGTGCGACTTCACATTAACACAATTTCGGAAAAAACATACACCACATGAACAGATATTACAAGAATATTTAGCACTCAAGGAAAAATACAGAGAATACGAAGCATTTTATACCGATGGATCAAAATCGGCGCACTACGTGGGAAGTGCTGTAGTTCAGAATAATTGGGAAAAAATAGTACGGCTACCTGAGTGTACATCCATTTTCACCGCCGAGGGTTACGCAGTCTTGGTGGCTGTAGAAAAAATAATAAATGAGAACATTCAGAACAGTATCATTTACACTGATTCTCTGAGCATACTAACCTCACTTCACCATAGAAATGCAGTGACACCACTAATTGGTAATATCATACACAACATAACGAGCGCCACAATACAGGGACAAGACATAAAATTTTGCTGGGTTCCCAGCCACATTGGAATCACTGGCAATGAGAAGGCGGATGAATGTGCTGCGAAAGCTCGCAACAAAGAAATAAAGAAAGTGAACATCCCCTACAATGACTGTATGAAGTTGGTACAGTGCAAGCTAAGAAATAAATGGCAGTCGCAATGGAATATTGAACGAAATAATAAGCTCCACTTAGTAAAACCATTTATAGAAGAATGGAAGTCATGCTCCCATCAAAAACGTTTCATCGAAGTTATTTTATGCCGCCTCCGTATTGGACACACACATCTCACACACAACTTCCTACTTACAAAAGAAGACAAACCTGTTTGTGAAAAGTGCGGAGATGATCTAACAATAAACCACATATTATTCTCATGTACAGAACTCGAATCACTAAGAAAAAAACATTTTACTACCTTTTACAAAGAACACATTCCTTTTCATCCAGCATTGATATTAGGCAAAGATGCACTTGTCAGTATACCCTGTGTTTTTAGCTTTTTAAGGGAAGCCAGTATTCTTCATCAACTCTAATCTACTCACCCTGTGCTTCGCTACATACAATTATACACCTCAGCCACTTTCTCAATCACGAGAAGGAGGCTGAGGTCTTTATCTGAGTTGTTGGGAGCCTCGAAATCCTTGCCGAGCCAAGGATGTCTGCGGAGGTAACCCAACCTTCAAAAGTTTCTGCTATCAGACATTTTTTAAAATTCTTGTCTTTCTTCAGCTAGTTACTAAAAATAACTTTTAGGCCCTTTACACCACTGTTTTTATCCACTTTGTTTTCAAACTCTGCTCAAGCATATTTTTTCCATACCTTGTTCTTTGCGCATGATAGCCTTAGCTGCTTATGCGCCAATAAACCCAACACAACAACAACATCGTGAACGATTCTCCCTGCAGCTGGGCTCTCACTCGCAGGCGCTGCTCAGCGCGCAGCTTGCGTACTGCAGGGCGCCCAAAGATGTCAGAAAAGGCTCTTTTGAAGGCAGACCAGGTGGTAAAGTCTGCTTCATGGTTCCTGTGCCATAGGCTGGCCACGTCCGAGAGGTAAAACACCACGTTGTTCAATTTCATGGCGTCGTCCCACCGGTTGTGGCCGCTTATCCTCTCGTAGGAGGCAAGCCAATCCTCCACGTCGTGATCATCGGACCCGGTAAAAATGGCTGGGTCCCGCTGTCGGAGAGCGCCAGGGCAAACGACGGGCGTAGGCGAAAGGGAAGATGACTGGCTTGCGTCGGTGGACATGGCTGGAGCGATCGTTCTGCTGCGAAGCTCCAGGACGTTGGCCAAAGGCTGTACCCAGCACAGCTCCACCAAATTGTAGCAGGATTTCCGGGGAAAGTAACTTAGCGACAGCTAGCCAAAATGCCGGTCCGAGCTTCGGTCATCCAGCCAGCGATCTCGCGCCTGCTCATCTTCCTCTTTACAATATATATATATATATATATATATATATATATATATATATATATATATATATATATATATATATATATATATATATATATATATATGTTAACTTCTGCTGGATAAATATACAGCCACGGCTCTTTAGTATGCACAGCTCTGTTCCTACCAAAAATGATCGATAATATGAGTTGTCCATAACAGTGAATCATTGAAAAAGCAAGGGATATTGCCTATTCATGTAAAAAAAAATTCAGGGGGCACTTTGTTTACTTGAAGTGCGGTGAGGTGAAAGCGTTAAGCGCGGTGTTGGTCCTTGTGTCACTGATGTGTAGTTAAGATGTCAAGCTTCGCGTCTAAGAGTGGAACGCAGCAGCGCCTTGCAACGCTGCCAGCGAGTCCACAGAACGCCATCGCCCGTTCCGCTCTACGCCTTGCTCGTCCGTAAATTGGTTTTTGAGGAAAGGAAATGTATTTGTCTCACATATCTCTGTGGACACCTGAACCTCGCCGTAACGGGAAGGGAGGAACATGGGAGTGAACGAAGAGACCGTATTTACTAGACGCCCCTTTGTTCATTCCAAACCGTCGAGCTGGCATGGCGGAGTGGTAGCGTGCTCGTCTCGTACTCCGAAGACCCTGGTTCGATTTCCCAACTCGACCAATTTTCTATTGGGCTTTATTATGCGAAGCATATTAACGTAGGTTTCGGGCCTTCGCGCGACGCCCGGCGGTGACCACCATTGACCTTCAAGTCACCTTCAAGTAGGTCACGTGACATGACGTCACGTGATGACGTCACACCGGCTGCAGATGGGGCCTCATATCGCGCCGTCGGACGTCGCCCGGCGGAGGCCTCCACGCTTCGGTTCGCGCCTTCGCGCGCGAAGCGGCGGCGGCGCCACCATCACTGCATCACGTGATATGTGACGTCACGCCAGGAATGAGGCGGCGCGCGCCCGCCGTCGCGTCAGTCTCTGTGCCCGCAACCGCGCCAGCGTCTTTGCGCCGGGCGTGTATGCGGTTAAGATGCCTCCAAACGCTAAGGACATGCTTCGCATCCACTGGGCTTAACCTTGATAAGCCTCCAATTTTTTTTATTTATTTATCGTGTCCTCTTGTCGTGACGTCACGCGGTCACGTGGTAGCGCGCCGCAGCTCCGCCGGAGCGAAGGATGAACCTCCATCGACGGCAGAAAAGTGCAAGCAGTATTGCTTTCCCAATAAAAACGAACTGATGAGGCTTCCTTTGAATGTCGGCCTGTAGAGCAATGAAGATGACTCCAAGACTGAAGTTACACAGAAAGAGAGGAAGTATGAAACTTTTTCCTCTGCCTGTTGCCTCAACAAGCGATGTTCCGAAATGGACATTTTTATGAAAAAAGCACCACTTCAGGACCATTATATTATAATTTCTCTCTCTGGTCGGCGTGTGTGGGTCTGCTTGCAAATATATCCGGAGTTGACTGAGCCTGTCTATAACTGCACCAAAAATACTGATTTGTTGGAATAGTTTCTATTTCTTGCGTCTCCTGTCCAAAATCCTAGTTGCCAGATTAAGAAGTGCCTGTATTTCGGAAAGATCAGTATCTGAAAAAACTGCTCATTAGTCGATATCTCCATTCTAATGGGAAAGACATTAACAAGACAAGACTGTGCCTTTGGAGCGGTGAGTGTTTTACTGACATCAGAATGTACACTTAAACTGCAGAAGAAAAAAAAGCTAAGGACAAAAAACGAGTCACGCAACTGCGATGTGCTAGCATTAGTTTTACAGCAAACAAAATTAAAACGCAGCCATTAACTTCATACTCGGTTCTTGATCTTGTTTATAATCCCCGTCTTATAAATAACCACCATCTTTTAGTTGATACGGGGATTTCTGATAACCAGATTGTTTCAGTCACTTTTTCCTTACATGGTACTCGACCTAATCACGCTTCCATGATAAAAACTGTGAAAGATTACGCTCATGCCGATGACGTAAGTATAATAGATTACCTAGATTCTCACCTCGAAAACTTCTCTGATAATGACATTAATGCGTTATGGCAGAAGTTTAAAAATGTATGCTTCTTTTGTCTTGACAGCTTCGTCCCTAGCAAAGTGAAAAAGACTGCTAAACGTAATCCATGGATGACTAGGGACATAATACATTTAAAAAGGAAAGCGAAGCGGGCAAGAAATAACCGTAGAGCTTCACATGGTTTTTTCCGAAAGCGTCGCTCCCTTTCAAATGCCATGCAGTCAGCTAAACACTTTCATTTTAACGCTACGTTGCCTAATTTTATCAAATTCGATCCTGATAAATTTTGGAACTTTGTTAGTGAACGTAAGAAACCTATTGAGCACATTTCACATGAAGAGACCTTAATAACAGATCCTGAGGCTATTACATCGCATTTCAACCGTCACTTCAGCAGTGTCTTTTCCATCTCTAAACCTCTTGTAAACACACCTTGCGATACACTTGACACTAACATTGTTTCATATGAAGGCATTGTTAATATGATGTTAAGATTGAAAGTAAAATCATCCTCAGGACCAGATGGTATTCCAAATGCCTTTTTCCGGTGCTATGCAGAGCAATTAGCAACGTACATTGCATTAATCTTCCAGCTTTCAATCAGATCTTCCTCTCTTCCAGATGACTGGAAGATAGCGCGCGTAGTGCCTGTGTTTAAAAAGGCAACCCACTCTCAGTATCTGATTACCGCCCTATTTCCTTGGTATCATCGACCTGTAAAATGCTTGAATACATAGTGAGTACTCACATCTCTGACTTCCTAAATAACCACAATATTTTATCTCCATTCCAGCATGGCTTCAGAAAGGGGTTTTCAAACCACAACACAGTTAACAACAGTTGTTCATTTTTCGCTTCTGTCCTCGACAGTGGTGGACAAATAGATACTATATTTTTGGACATCAGCAAAGCTTTTGATCGCATTCCGCACGACAAGCTTATTTTCAAATTAAAAGAACTTGAACTTCCCAGTTTCCTGATTGCCTGGATCTCCGCCTACTTAACCAGCCGTTCTCAGTACGTACATATAAATGGTTCAGACTCTGGCTGTCTTCCAGTCTCTTCCGGTGTTCCGCAAGGTAGTGTTCACGGGCCACTCCTCTTCCTGATATCTTGCAATGATATATTTAATGTTATCCACGATCCCGTGAAAATTCATCTCTTCGCTGATGACTGCGTTACTTTTATGAAATTGAGATACCCGAAGACCAGCACGCACTTAATGTTGAACTAATTAACATACTAAAATGGTGCCAGGAGTGGGACATGCTCCTAAACTAAGAAAAATCTCTCTTGCTTCGCATAAGCAGGAAAAAATACCCGCTTCAGTACACTTACTCTCTCCAGGACCGCAGTTTAACCGAAGTGTAGGAATATAAATATCTCGGCGTTACACTAAATAACCGTCTCAGCTGGAACACGCATATTCTTAACATCTCCTCTTCAGCCTTTCGCAAACTATGCCTGCTCAGACACAAGCTTAAGGATGCTCCCGCTCATGTTAAACTCGCGTACACAACTTTTACAAGGCCTAGGCTTGAATGTGCTTGCGCAGTGTGGGACCCCCATACGATGTGCAATATAAATGCTCTTGAAAAAATTCATAGACGGGGAGTGCGTTTGATTTATTCCAAATACGGTCGGACCGATTCGCTATCTGAATTAATGGCAGAAAATGGTATTGTCACTCTCCAAGCAAGAAGAAAATTCCTCCGTCTTAATCTTTATTTATCTTACTTAATCACAAACTCGCACTTGATCCCAGCCCTTACGTTTGCCCTCTTACCACTAGGCAGACACGCCACTCTCATGCCCTCTCTTTAACGCTTCACTTTGCAAGGACTAACTTATACAAATTCTCCTTTTTCCCTAATACAATTGCAGATTGGAATAGTTTGCCTGCTTCTTCCCTCCAGTCTTTAGATATGCAGGAATTAAGTAAGTAATGACTATGAAATCTTGCCTCCTGTCAGTTCTTGGGTGTCGGTTTTGATTCTGTCAGATTTTTTGTGCTTATATTTTATGTGCAGTAGTAACCGCTTCAACTGGTGTACTCAATGTGTTGATGCGTTTTGTAACTTGTGCTTTCATGCTTTTTTGAATTTTATGTAAATGCATACCACTCCTGCTTGTGCGCTCAGCCT
The DNA here is from genome assembly GCF_055824585.1 of Amblyomma mixtum. NCBI lineage: Eukaryota > Metazoa > Arthropoda > Arachnida > Ixodida > Ixodidae > Amblyomma > Amblyomma mixtum. The sequence continues at coordinate 369,938,805 of NC_143014.1, read as the reverse complement.
GCAGTATGTTTTTTGTGCTTATATTTCATGCGCAGTAATAACCGCTTCAACTGGTCTACTCAATGTGTTGATGTGTTTTGTAACTTGTGTTTTCATGCTTTTTTGAATTTTATGTAAATGTATACCACTCCTGCTTGGGCGCTCAGCCTGAAGTATGTTCAAAATAAAATGAAATAAAATAAAATATCGGAATGTACATGTCTGTTCCGTGGCCGAGCACTGAGGAACGAACAACTGGGCCGAGTGCTGACCGTGTGGGGCCACATTTCAGCGTATTGTGTGCTACCTCCTGTTTTTTATAGGTGCCTTACACGGGTTGATAAATGAGTTTGTGTTTGCATGACCATTCCAATTCGAACGAATTAAAAAAAATAGTACAGGGAGTGCACTGGCAAAAAAAAAAAGAACGTGCCATTTAGGTGATGCCCACCACGGTGGCTCAGTGGTTATGGCACTCGGATACTGAGTCGGAGTTCCTGGGCTCGAACCCGGCCGCAGAGGTCGCAGTTCGATGGAGGTGAATCCTAAAATGAGAAGGTGGGCTGTGCGGTGTCGGTGCACGTTAAAGATCCCCAAGCAGTCGACATTATTCTGGAGCCCTCCATTACGGCACCTCTTTCTCTCTTGCTCTTTACACTCCCACCTACGTCCTTTCCCTTACAGAACACCGAGGTACGTGGGAAAATGAATGCGCCATTTCCTTTCCTCAAAAACCAATTTTCAATTTTTTTAGGGGATAAAGTGGGAAACACATGCGAGTAAAAACGCACCACTGCACAGCGCGATGCGGTAGCCACGTGACAACCATCAAGGCAACCAGTGCTAGCAATCACCGCGTCTCACAGTACAGAGGTGGTTTTTGGCTTTAGTCGCGTTCAACTTGGATAGGAAGGGGCACAAAAATTCAGGGGGCACTTTGACTGTCTAAAGTGCGTAGAGGCGAAAGCGTTTTCCGCACCACTTTCAGTGCTTCTGTGGCACTGGTGGCGTCACATGTATTTGAGTACTAATTACTAAGTGATGACAAATCACTAATTAATGGTTAATTACTGATTAATGCCTGAATACTAATTAACTGCTAATTAAGCTTAAGCTTAAGCTTCGCCTTTAGGAGTGGAACGCGACAGCGTGTTGTAGCGCTGCCAGGGAGTCCACGGAACGCCACCACCCGTTCGGCGCGATGCCTTGCCGTTTCAACGCAACGGTTTTTGAGGAAAGGAAATGGCGCAGTAAATCTCTGTCATCTCGGTGGACACCTGAACCGCACCGTAGAGGAACGGAGGAAGTGGGAGTGAAAGAAGAAAGACAAAGATGGCCCGTAATGAAGAAAATGAAAATTGTATTTGAGGAAAGAAAATTACGCAGTAACTGTCTCACATATCTCGGTGGACACCCGTCAAAATTCAGGGGGGGGGGGTGCACTTTTTTGACCTAAAGTGTGGTCACTGATGTGTGGTGAAGATGTTAAGCTTCGCCTCTAAGAGTGGAACGCGAGAGCGTCTTGCAACGCTGCCAGGGAGTCCATAGAACGCCATCGCCCATTCGGTTCTACGCCTCGCTCGTCGGTAAATTGGTTTTTGAGGAAAGGAAATGTATTTCTCCTTCATATCTCGGTGGACACCTAAACCTCGCCGGAAGGGAAGGGAGGAGGATGGTAGTGAGCGAAGACACCGTATTCACTAGACGTGCCTTTGTTCATTCCAAACCATCGAGCTGGAATGGCGGAGTGGATAGCATGCTCGTCTCGCACTCCGAAGACCGGGGTTCGATTCCCGAGCTCGACCAATTTCTTACTAGGTTTTATTTATTTATATGGCCTGACTAGAGAAGTTAATTAGGCTAACTGGGTAATTAATCAATTAACTAAGCTCAGTCTCACTTACTTTGAGCATCACTATATGGTCCCTTCAATTGGTAGCATGGTTACTAGCCAAAGTACAATTGGCCCCGTTTGAAATTGGCACACTGTGACGTCACGACCGTTTCGACCAACTGAAAAGCGTGACATTCTCTGTCGACAACTGCTGCTTACAACGATGAGACATTAAAGGCTTTCGCCTTAATAAGGAAACTCGTAGAGGTTCGCTCCAGGACCACACACTTTCTCATGAGAGCATCAGGCCTACACACTACTACGGCACCTGTTCACGTTCCCTCCCGGAGTGCTGGAAATGAAATTCTAAGCTGGCTGTCCCTAAAAGGAGCGCTTCGCACCAGCTCCAGCTTTTCTACAAGCCCCAAACAATGGGGCAGCAGGTGCAAAGGGTTCCCTTCAAACACAGCAAGAGCTTGTGTGTTTCCAACAGAACCATCTTGCAGCTGTGCAACGCAGTTCACTCTCTTGGGCATTTTATATTCTTCAGAATGCGAGACAATTCTGTGTGGTGAAACCTGTTGTAACAAGTTATTTTCGGAGGGAGAACTCCTAAGTGGCTTTCCAGAGCTACCTGAAGCCTGATGCTACCACCTGAGCCACTCTGTTGCTGATAAACAAGTACACCCCCGAGGAGTGCCACTCCAGTCCTGCCCATGGTCTGCCGGCCGACCATCCTTTCAAAAAATACCTTTGCTTCCGTCATAGCAATTTTGTGTGCCCAGAAAGCAAGGTCCCAGACAACACCAAACGTCCGTAGGAGGTCCCAAAAACGTACGCACGTCCCACATCCCTAACAGGACGTCCGTGGGACATCCGTATGAAGTCCACAGTGGGATCATCCCGAAAACAGTCGCAGATCGGCTGTTATTCGGAAGTGTTTGTATTCTGAGGATCTGAATCGTGCAGATGTCCATACAATCCTCATGAGCGCTCGAGTGGCACGCTCCATTGTCCTTTTCCGACATCTTTGGCTAGCAGGCTTGATACAGCTGTTTGGAACAAGCAAACAATAATCCATGCGATGTATAAGCGCAAGGTGTCAAAAAGCAACACACAACCCAGAACCCATTTTCTGAAAAAGCAGCGCACCCTTAACACAGACTGAGCACGATAGGACGACACAGCACTGACTTAAACGAGTTCTTTTATTGCAGAGCGACATAATATATATAGGAAAAGTGGGCGGGAAAACATGGGGAACAGCTGTTGGGCTTGCATGCGACAGAAAGACAACAAAGGTAAAGAGGTAGGATACAACATTGCTGTACCTGGTAAAATGGAAGGTCGGGTAAAAGAAAACAGTAACAAATGACAAATTGTGATAAGAACAAAAATTTCAAGTAATAAAGCCAAAAACACCATTCAGAGCCGAATGAAAATAAAGTGCAAGAAAAGCGCCAAAAGGCCGTTAAATGCAAAATAAAAATAAAATGCAAGAAAAAGCAAAAAGAAACGTTAAAAGCAGGACGAAAATAACCAATTCCAGAAGGGCCAATGCGAGGTATTGGAAGGCTGGAAACAGAAGCCCTAAACTTTAAAACATCGAAATTAGGGTAGGACGACCTCATTACTCTAACTGAACCTGGTACAAACAGTCTAATTCCCGTGTTGTTAGAGCTATCGAGGGTGTGCTTACACAGTCTTCTCCTAGATTCACAATGCGGGCGGCTTCTAAGACTTCCGGTGTGATTTGATGCCCATTTCTCATGATGACAGTGCATTCATGAAGAAAGGGCTCACAGTGACTGGAGGGGCACTTTAAGCAGTGGATTCCCAATCCTTGCTTCTAAAGCAAGGAGATCATTATTTAAGCCCACCCTCATAGCTCTAACAAAATGGGAATTAGACTATTTAAGCCAGGTACAGTTAAAGTAATTAGGTCGCCCTACCCTAATTTAGAAGTTTATTTTCGGCTGTTATCTCTCATTGGCCATTTGGCATTGGTTATTTTCTTCGTTCTGCTTTTAACGTTTTTTTTGGCTCTTTTTTTGCATTTTATTTTCATTCTGCTTTTAACAGCCTTTTTGGCCTTTTTACTTACATTTCTATCTTTGTTATCACAACTTGTCATTTGTTACTGCTTTCTTTTATACGGCCTTCCATTTTCCCAGGTACAGCAATGTCATATCCTGTCTCTTTCACATTTGTTATATTTCTGCCGCGTGCAAGCCCAGTAGCTGTTCCCCATGTTTTCCCACCCACTTTTCCTATATATATATATTGTGCCGCTCTGCAATAAACCAACTAGCTGAAGGCAGCGCTGTGTTGTCCTATCTTGCTCAGTCTGTGTCGTAAGGGTGCGCTGTTTTTCCAAATATGAACTACCAACTAGCCCGCTCAACAATTCTTGCCAGTACTCATTGTTGACATGTTCCAGTCCAGAAGTTTTTGCATGACGTGGTGCAGTGAACTTTCAAGAGTTCTCTAAGGTGCTTTCCTACCTCTGCCATGTGTCGCACTATAGGTAGGAGTACTAGTGAAATTATAAGCTCAACTTCTTTTCTGTCAAGCCATAGGCCGCTCATAATTAATGTTGTTTTCTGGTTAAGGTCCTGACTGTTCAACGAAATTCCTGCTGAGTAACCGTGTTAAGGCGCTTGTTGAGCCAGAGGACCCAGTTTCAGTCTCAGTAACTTTTTGATGGAGCTGAAATGCAATGCAATGCTGTCAACCTCCAAGTGATGTGCTGGAGCTCTCTGTAGTATGGCATCCCTCATAACTCACAGAAAGCTAGAGGATGCTAACCCAATCCTTTGCTACATCGGAAAACAAAGATATCACAAATTACAGAGCCATGGTACAGTCGTGCGCAAAAATGGGCTACAACGACTTATGTTTTCTTTTATTGAGGCTTTCTACATGAGCACTCTATACATATTTTTATTTGCAGAAAATTTGATCTGCAATGTTTTCAATAAGCAGGTTCTAGCACTTTTGTCTGCACGCAAAGAGTGTTAAGTATGTAGCAGGTCATATATAAAAGCGCCACTGAATAACATTTTAAATTATTCGTGTATATATGCCATAAAATACTGACATCTGCTCTTTGCAACCAGCACTGAAATTTTTTAACCACATATGGAATCAAGAATAACAGAGGAAGGAAAAATGGCTCCACTATTATGCGAATACTAAAATCTGGGAAGGATTTCTGCAAGCTATCGAACGGTAGATTTGACAAGCTGCAACTGGAAAACATCCGAAAAATGATAAATACCTGCTTCATGTACTTAGCTGAGAGTAACAAGGTAACAGTCTAATATTAGAGCGGATTTTCAGCAGTTCTATTTAACTGCTGACCAGCATGTGCGTTGAGGAGCCGAGATCAGTGAAACCTATATAAAAAGCCAGTATTATCTATTTCTTTAATTAGAGAAAGCATTTGACATGATGTGGTGATGAGAAATTTCACACAGCAACAAACTTTAAAGTGTTTAAATTTTCTATTGACATACAAACGCAGAGTCCATTTGAGCAAAAACCCTCACTTCAAAGTTCATTTGGGGAACACTTTCACAGAAGTTATTGTACAGGAAAACCAAGTTCGTCCAGGCATCGCTTTATTCATCCTGAAGATGAACTCAGCAGCCAAAACCATTCCTCCCTGTGTTCAATATTTGTTTAAAGACAACATAAAAACAAGCGATGTAACTATATAGCAGCCTTGCAATATGCTAGCAACTAATTAAAATCGCAATAAACCAAATGAGCACATGAGTGGTTTTAAGTTTGCCTCTAAATTATCGGTATGCATCTCCTTTACACGAAAATTGTCACTTTTCAGATAGGTGTTCGCACTGATATGGAGATGAGCTGATAATTAAAAGTGAGGTCGCATCACATTTTCGTATTAGATGACTAAGCGCGAGGTTGCTAAAGGCTAAAAGTATCATCGAAGTCCTTCCCCATAAAAGATGGAGGGCAAAACAGTCTCCACATTGCACATACATCAATCGCTTGTAAGATCGAAAATGGACTACAGCTCGGTCATGCATGCCATAGCCCAGGCATATGCTCAAAACGTTTAGATCGAGTTCATGACCCTAGTCCTTAAGTGCTTACAGAAAATCACCAATTGAGAAACTTCATGCTCAGAGATTTCTTTGAAGTTTCGAACAAGGTTCTTAGCACTTTCATACAAGCAGAAGGTCCTTTCTATGCCGAACCACTCTCAACCTGTTCATAAAAGATTATTGTGATTTCACATCACAATGTTTCGCATAGCTACCATGGCTATACAAGTAAAGCAGTTTTCTGAACAATGCAGACTCAAGTGGTCAATCGAAAGAATTCACTTTAAAATGCAAGTGATTTGGTTCCTAGACCGCAGAAGGAAATTAAATACACCGTTCAGCTAACAAAGTATGATAAAAGGGCATCCATTACTTAAAATGGCACGGTACAACCAGTGGCGACAGAAGTGGAATAACGAAAGCATCAATACACTTCATTCCATCATGCTGATGTGGGAGTGGAGAAGCTGTAGAGTCACCAAAACAAATTTTATGCAATCATGCTTGCCAGACAACAAACTGAATACACTCATGCAACACGCAGTCACCTTATGTGTTCAATGCACCTATAAGTAGCAATTCACAAACAGTGCTCTACATATTTATAACCTTCGATTTTATGAATGCCAAATGAAAAGTATTTCAAAGAATTTTGTTCATGCCGGCAATCCAATTTGTAGTGCCATATCAAAAGCATTTCAGTTATTTAAAACATTACCCCTATATATGCGCGACGCGCGGCTGCGTACCGTGTTGAGTCGTTTAAACAACGGGGAACATCAGTCTCATCAAAAGCTTAACTTTTTAAATGAAGTCTTAAATGCCCAAAAATTATAAATCTAAAATATCTTAAGTTTTTCTTATTCCCTTTGTGGCGTTGCCATTAACAACCAAATTATTTCAAATATTCTCTGCTTTGCGACTTTGCAGCAACCGATTAAAGTATGGTGAAAGGAGGAAAAATAAGGGAAATGTTGTTACAACATTGTAAACATAAACACCAATTCATAAAATTGAAGCAACAGTGCTTACGCACAGGTTTCAGGGCACAGTCCCGCGTCGCATGCGAGCGGTCCCGTGCCGCGGCCAGTCCAAGCTGCTCGGTCCAGTATGCACAGGGCTCATTGTTTAGTCGAGAGTGCGCGCACTACCCCATCGCTACAGAAGCTCGATTAGGTTGTCCGGGATCCGTGCAGGCCGCGAGCACCTCGGCACGCATGTGAGACGGCAGCCCCGGCGCACTGACGGAGCAAGCCCATAATTTACACACCCGCCTTCGCCGGAGTCACACAACTGATAATAAGGATCATCTTTTCACAAAACGTCACTGCAGTCAATCTACAAACACACCACACATTGAACGACGCTGAGCCGCTAACCAAGCTCAACGCTCACAACACATGCTCACAACATGACGCCAACTATATTCCCGCCTTCCGACTATAACAGTAACTGACGACGACAGTGACACCACAGCAAAAACGTTTTGGCCACCTATTGATGCTGCTTAGAGCAATGATCATAAAATTAATGACACACATCCTTGTTTTGCAGTTATTTGTTGTTTTATTTAGGATAACAGTCTTATTTTTGTCTTAGATGCATCTTGCATGAAAAAGGCTCTTTGCTCATTAGCTCAATGGCACCAGCATCATCATTGCACTACTGAAACAATGCAAGTTATTTTGAAGTCTTGGTTATATTTGCTTAGCTTGGAAGCGTGAGGTGTGTAATAGCCGACTTTTTGTTTTTTGGACCAAAGTTTCGTTCCTACTACATGCTGGTTGCGGAACGAGCGCATTCTTTTACGTATTCAGCAAGGTTCCAGCGGCTGGAAACACGGATGGCACATGCGGCACGTGAAAGTGAAAGTAAGTGGCCGTCGGTAGTACTTGCCTGGTGTGCGAGCCGTGTAGCGGGATTGGTAGCTTTTTTAAGTAATTTTAGCGGCGGTATAAAAGTTCAGTGATTAATGCTGGCAGAACATAGGCAGAATCTTACTGGGGGCAGTATATTAATCTGGTGACAGCATAATTGCTACGGTGCCGAGGAGTACTGCTTACAGGCGTGCACGCCGAGAGGCACGTCGTGATGTTGAGCTAACAGCGTCGGCTGCTTGCGATGGTGTTGCGTACGACCCTTCTGAATCTAATACGTGTGCTGCTGCAAAGCCGCAAGAGCAACTAGACCCTAGCTCGTCGCACGTTCCGTGCCTTCAACATTCGGCTGAATATGTGCCGCAGCTTCCATGTGGGGACCTGAGGCTGCAGATGAACCAGGTTCCGGATCGTCGCATGCTTTATGTCGTAAAGATGTGACGGAAGTAGGGCCGCAGCCTTCATATGTGGATTTCAGCGCCGACGATGGTAATGTAAGCATAGTTTCAGAACCGGAAAATTCACTTTCTAGCTGTGCGATCCCTAACAGAGTTTCCGAATCAGATAACGCACCTTGCGCGCAAAGCTACTCCGCGGGCCAGGAAGCAGCTTCTGATTCTGGTGATTTGTTCCATTCAGAGCAGTCTGAATTATCACTGTTGAAGGAAAAGCTGCGGCAGTGGAGTTTGGAGGGAGCTGTTCCTCACAGCACGCTCACAAAGCTTTTAATAATACTGCGTGAACACTCATGCTTTTCTGAGTTGCCAACCTCTGCTCGATCACTTTTGTCTACGCCAAGAGTAGCTCAAAATGTGAAGGCCATGGGTTCCGGTCAGCACTGCCATTTTCCTCTGGGAGATGGAATTCGAGCAGCACTGCAACATGTAAAGAATATTCCTAATCCAGTGATCTTGCAGGTTAATGTTGATGGCTTGCCTTTGACGAAAAGCAGTAAAGACCAATTCTGGCCAATTCTGGCCAATTCTTTGCCGTGCAGGGAACTGCGAAGGAAGTGATGTTTTTGTGGCTGGCACTTACTATGGCCAGTGCAAGCCTGTTGATGCAAAGGTCTTTCTCAGGGAGTTTGTGTCTGACTTGAAGAGGATTCTAAATGAGGGTGTTCTTGTTCAAAATCACCTGCTTCAAGTTCAAATTGGTGCTATAATTTGTGATGCACCAGCCAAATCATTTATTTTAGGCATCAAAGGACACTGTGCGTACTTTAGTTGCCCAAAGTGCACAACTGAGGGAGATTTCTTGAAAGGAAGGATGTGCTTCCCTGAGCTTGATGCACCACTTCGAACCAATAACAGCTTCCGGTCTGCAGCACAAGAAGAGCACCAAGTTGCAGAAACAGTTCTTAAGGAGCTGCCAATAGACATCGTTCGCCAAGTACCACTTGACTACATGCATCTCATCTGTTTGGGTGTCGTGCGTAAGCTTGTGCTTCTTTGGTTTAAAGGCGACAAAGATTACCGCTTAGGAAGCGCACATAAAGATTCAGTGTCAGCAGCGAACATGGAAATTCGCCATTATGTGCCGTTATATATGCCTAGAGAACCCCGCAGCCTCTCAGAAATTGACGAATGGAAAGCCTCAGAATTTCGCCTTCTGCTCCTGCACATTGGGTCGGTCGTATTGAAATCAAAGATTTCTTAGCCTCTAATGGCAAACTTCATGACACTGCATGTAGCAGTTACTATCCTTTGGAGCCCATCATTTTGCACTGAGTACCTGGATTACGCTGCAAGGCTTTTAAGACACTTTGTTCAGACTTTCATTTCAGTGTATGGGAGGCATGCTGTTTCCCATACCATTCATGGCCTCATTCACGTGGCAGATGATGTGCGAGTTCATGGGCCTCTGCAGAATTACAGTGCCTTTCCTTTTGAGAACTACATGAGAAAACTTAAAAGCTATGTGCGCAAGGCAGAAAGGCCTTTAGAGCAGGTGTATAATCGGATCACAGAAGAACAGTCACTCCTTCCACATTCATTTGGAAGCACTGGGAGTTCAGCTGTGCCTGCTTATAGTGCCGGATGCTTCACGGATGCGTGGAAGATGTCAGCACAACATTATACCGGGCCATTGCCATTTGGGTGTATTGCACCTCAGTACAAAGCTGTTATCCTTCCTGATGGCACTTCCATCAAGACGAACAGGAGAGACGGTACTTGCATGATGAGAGATGGCAGTTTTGCGAAGGTTGAGAACTTTGCTCTTTCTGCAGCCACCCACAAGCCTGTTTTGATTGGAACAAAGTACCAAAAGCTTGAGGACCTTTATACTTACATTTGTTCTTCTTCACTGCTTAACATCCATCTTGCAGCAAAGCCTTCAGACAACCAGTTCTGGCCACTTTCAGAAACTGCAGCAAAATGTGTGCGTGGACAAGAAATTTGCTGTGCTGCCTATGCTTCACCTCAATTGAGAAGCTTTTGCAATTTGCCTTGTGCTTTACGCTTTTTTATTGTTTGTTGTTTAAAAGTAACTAAAATTAGCGCGCAATAAGTTTTTCTGTCGACTGGCTGAGTTAGTCCAGCAGTGTATTGTATGGAAATTGTTGTTTTGTTCAGGTAAAGACTATGCTATTGTGGCATTTCCGGATGAAGACTATAGACTATAGTAGTATAGCAATTGCACATAAAAAATGGCTCAGAGATGATGGCAACGCGACATTTTGGCTGCCAGAAAAAAATTCGAACCGACTGCGACGCCTGGTAACCGAGGGTGTGACACCCAGAGAAAACTGGACAGAAGCAAAATGCGAAATCAAGAGCTGGGCAAGTAAGTACATTTATTTTTTTTAAACGCATGTTGGTTCTAAAGCTGTTGTCTATTTCAGGAACTCACGAGAAGGCTTCAGAAAAGCTCCGTTACTTGGAGTATACTTCGGACATGCAAAGCGAGGAGGAAGAACTGGGTCGTGGAAAAAGAAAAAGACGCGCAACGCTTCCTTTTAACTATGAGTCATCGCATCATAGTGCCTCTGGTTCCTCAGGCAGTGACACTGAGTACGAGCTGCCAAAACCGCCTACGCCACCTCCTGCCAAGAAAACTACAGGTATGGTCACTTGTAGGTTTACATTATATGCGATCATGACTCATATGATTCCTTGCATCCATGTGCCCTAAGCGGTAGAACTAATGCCTCATCAACCTGTACAAAATGAATGGTGTCATTCTGAGTTATTGCAGGCCATCAATCTTGTATTTCAGAGCCATATGCCATTTTTCTGCATCTTTTCTTGTGTCAGCAGGGCAAAAATGGGATTTAATGCTACAAGGTGCATGCCAATGTCAATATGACACTTGAGCCGTCCTACTTCTTACATTGACATGTAGGTTTTTGCTATAAAGGAGATGCAGTTAGGTAGGCGGTTCTGCCAAGCGAATCACAATACATTTGGCTTTTCTGGAGTTATTTTGAAGATAACAATAAAATCAGGTGACTGTAAAGTCATATTAGCAGTCCTTTTGTGCAAATAAGCAGTGTGACATAGGCATAATTATGTCACCATATGCTTAGTAAAGGGACTCTGAGGAAATATTGAAGTTGACTTGCACTAATAGGATACTAGCTCCCCTTAGCAAAAAAACTCTGTGCTAAAAATGTATTTCAAACACATTGTATTTATTGCGTATTTTGTTTGCATTTTTTATCACTATGCTTGAAAACCATGGTTATTGCTTTTTAAGTATGCTAGAAGCACAACCATGAAATTTCTTTAAAATATATCAAAAATACAACTTTTACCTGCTCAATATATTTTTGACGCATTAAAAACATACTTATTTCATATTGGTTTACTATGAAGATATTGGTAATGTACTATGAATAGACTTGTAGGTATACTTTGAAAGCATTATTAATGTACTTATGACGTATTTTTGAGCCTGGCAGGAAGTATGCTAAAAATGTGTCAAAAGTATAAATTTCTACCATCCTTGGAATACACTCAAAATGCACCAGAAATAGGATGGTTATATTTTTGAGAGCAGTACAAATCGCTTGCAAGTGTATTTTCCAGAGTAAAAAAATGTACAAAAAATGCACCAGAAGAAAACATTTAGTACTGTTGCATAAAATTAAAAATGCACTGCCAAGCTGAATAAATGCACGAAAAATGCACCAGAAATATAAATTTAATACTGCTGCAAAACGTTAAAAACGCGCCACGAAGCTAAATGAATGTACAAAAAATGCACCAGAAACATACACTTAATACGGCTGCAAAACATTAAAAATATGGCAGACAACTTGAAAGCCGTCGACTAACCCAAAAAAGAGAAATACTTACGAAGGTCGCAAGATCTCTTTGCTGTGGTTCCTTTTTCATGTCCCTTGGACTTTACAAACGATATCACTTTCAAACGACGTAGGTACTGGTTTTCAAGATCAAATACAATTTAAAATCCAATAATACAGAGCTTACTACAAATGCAAAAGCTTGAAACTGCATCATGCATTCTATTCCAAAAGTGTCAGTTTATTAGCCGATAAGACTGCTGTGCCTTCCAGCTCAGGTATGACCACGCTTAACAGACGCAAACAGTTGCAGATAATTCATCCCATCCATTTAGAAACTCTAGGAAGGTTCGTTCCCAATATGATCAGTGAATGACAAAGCAAAAGTAGGATCATCTCAGCTGGAGTCAAAAACTGCAATGCCTGAAGAGCACTATATGAAATGAGGACGAGGGCTGAGCCGCCAACCTGTAATGGCAATCGCGATGGAGCCTTCAGTTTCTCACCTGATCCCGAGGTGCACATAATAGACCCATTTTTCAGAAAAAGAGATTTGCGCAGGAATCTAGAAAGCACAATATCATTTTAGCAAAAAGCATGGTAAGTCAAAGACATACTTCCTTCCACAGTTCTTTATTTTACTAAATTATAAGTCTCTTTTGACTTCTTCCAAGCGGATGCCGCGTTATTACACTTTCGGCGTAAAAACGCCCGCACTGCCGACTCCGACATGTTCGGGAACCTCGACATGACGTGGACTGGAAAAGAAGAAAACAATCACAAAGCAATTAAATGAGGCTTCTAATTTTTAACACAGTCAAATAATACCATGACAAATGTGGCAGCATCATTTACCAGAACAATATATGAAGTGAATAAGACTGTATAATACTTAAACAGCCCTATGTTGGTCTGATTAGCAATGGTGCTCCTGGCTTACAATGTAGGTGGCCACTGTCAGCAGTGCTGTATGACTCCAAATACAGGATACTGAACACACACTGCACAACGATGATAACCAAACAGCACACGAGTGAGATGCCTATCCAGGTTGCAATAGGCGGGGACAGGGAATCAACCAAAGCTCTTCAGTTTTGAAGCACAAGATCTTGCTCCAAGATCACCACCACTAATACGCAGGGTGCAATTTTAAAGAATGCCCATCATAGCTCAAAAAGAATAACACTTATACGCACCAATAATATCATCCACAGCTTCCTTCCCAAGGGCCTGTTTGTTGGTCCCAGAGCCCTTGAGACAGGATGTCGCGAGCACATCATTTCCAAACACCATTGCAGCCAGTTCTTGTGTATACACCGACGGCTGGGAATTTTCGAGCCTTACCATACTAATTGCAGGAATGGTGACGGAGCCAAACCTGACCTAAAAAAAAGAGACCAGATAAAACAGTCATTTATTTGGCAATCATTGAGTCAAATATTAACTTCCCTAAAAAGAAATATGAAAGGATGAAACAGTGACTTCCACTTCCTAGCAGTACTGTTTTTGGTTCGTTTGGTTTATTGGGGTTTAACGTCCCAAAGCCACTCGGGCTATGAGATGCCGTAGTGAAGGGCTCCAGAAATTTCGAACACCTGGGGTTCATCAACGTGCACTGACATTGCACAGTGCACGGGCCTCTAGAATTTCGCCTCCATCGAAATTAGACCGCCGCGACCGGGATCGAACCGGCGTCTTTAGGGTCAGCAGCCGAGCACCACTGAGCCACCGCGGCAGCAGTACTTTTTTTCTTTTACTTTGTTGCCTAATTCTATTTAATAGTAAAATTTATGTGCACATTTGTTCTTCAATTACCACTTTGTTTATTTCGATAGCTCTTTTATGATTGCAGTCACAACTAAAAGATTTGCCTCAGTTATCATACTCCTAAAGGGCAGCGGCGGGTCTGAGAATTTAAACTCAAGACTCCTCATTAGGTAGGCACTGAAAAGTGCCACACTACACCACATGCCTCAACACTGAACAATACATACGTGGATAAAAGTTCTACATACCTTCACTCGGCAAATGCAGCCCTCAGCTACAGCACCATTAAAAATTTTAAATGCAGCCTTAGTTGCTGCAGACGCAGAATGTTAAATGATAGCACCTCCATGAAAATCCAGTTTATGTGCAGCTGTTAATGTTTGCCAACAGTAGAGTTAAAGGCGTCATGATATGGTCTACCAACAAATTGTGGTTTGACACTAGAGCTGCGAGCCACGACATTATTATGCATAGTTAGAAAAGAACGAGATCTCTGGGCACGCATTTCAGCTAGAAATGTTTCTTTAGAAATTAGTGGCTCTAAGCCCCTCCAAGCAGCAGTGACGAACATACAGAAGTAGAATATGTGACGTCATGAACCAACAACACCGTCTTCTGCTGCAAAACTGGGCAAAAAATTCAGGGGGCACTTTGACTGTCTAAAGTGGGTAGAGGCGGAAGCGCTTTCCGCACCACCTTCGCTGTTTCTGTGGCACTGGTGGCGTCACATATAATTGAGTACTAATTACTAAGTGATGACAAATCACTAATTAATGGTTAATTACTGATTAATGCATGAATACTAATTAACTGCTAATTAATGACGCTTAAGCTTCGCCTTTAGGAGTGGAACGCGACAGCGCGTTGTAGCGCTGCCAGGGAGTCCACGGAACGCCACCACCCGTTCGGCGCGATGCCTTGCCCTTTGAACTTCAGAAGGGTAGCAACGCTTTTTGAGGAAAGGAAATGGCGCAGTAATTCTCTGTCATCTCGGTGGACACCTGAACCGCACCGTAGAGAAAGGGAGGAAGTGGGAGTGAAAGAAGATAGATAAAGAGGAGCCGTAATGAAGAAAATGAAAATTGTATTTGAGGAAAGGAAATTACGCAGTAACTGTCTCACAAAATTCAGGGGGGCACTTTTTTGACCTAAAGTGTGGTCACTGATGTGTGGTTAAGATGTTAAGCTTCGCCCCTAAGAGTGGAACGCGACAGCGTCTTGCAACGCTGCCGAGGAGTCCATAGAACGCCATCGCCCATTCGGTTCTACGCCTCGCTCGTCGGTAAATTGGTTTTTGAGGAAAGGAAATGTATCTGTCTCTCATTTGTCGGTGGACACCTAAATCTCGCCGGAAGTGAATGGAGGAGGATGAGAGTGAGTGAAGACACCGTATTCACTAGACGCGCCTTTGTTCATTCCATACCATCGAGCTGGCATGGCGGAGTTGATAGCGTGCTCGTCTCTCACGCCGAAGACCGGGGTTCGATTCCTGAGCTCGACCAATTTCTTAATCGGTTTTATTTATTTATATTGCCACGCGCCCAACGCGCCGCGCGGCCTCCGCGCTGAGTCGAAGACGACGACGAAGCGGCGGTGGGCTCTCGTGGCGCGCTGTTCTGTTCTGTGTCCTGGAAGCTGGCTCCATAATTAAAAGAAGGCTCCCGGTCTTGGGTTCTTCCCGACGTCTACCTTCACGGCTCCTCTGGTCGTGACAATATGGCCTGACTAGTAAAGCTAACTAGGCTAATTGGGTAATTAACTAAGCTCAGTCCCACTTACTTGGAGCATCACTATACGATCCCTTCAATTGGTTGCATGGTTACTAGCCAAAGTACAATTGGCCCCGTTTGAAATTCGCGCACTGTGACGTCACGACCGTTTCCACCAATTGAAAAGCGTGACATTTTCTGTCGACAACTGCTGCTTACAACGATGAGACATTAAAGGCTTCCGCCTTAATATTCGCAGCCAGCCCGGAGCGCAGCGCGCGCATAAATTTGGCTAACACTAATGGCATATATCTTCAGCTAGCTGTTTCACAGTGCTCCGAGAGGCAACAATACAGTCTGCTGGTCGAAATCGGGCACTCTGACTGCACTCAGCTGACCCTATTTGAGCGCTCACCTCGAGCTCAGGGTCAATGAACTATGCCTTTTTTCACAGAGCAGCTGGGGCCAGTTACACCAATCTGAGTCACAAGGGTATTTCGCACCAATCTCAGCCTAGCGCAGGCATGGTGGCAATATACAACGGAATGATCACGGTGGCAGGTGGTTAGCAGCAGGCGGAACCAACAGGGGTTGGAAAGTAGCCTTAGTGCCATAGGAATACATGAAAGCAAAAGCTTGCAAAGCAGTTTTCGATTTCAAAATGCACCTACAATGTTGCCCCTTCATGAGGAAAGTCATTTCGAAGCTTCTTTTGAAATGAATTCAAGCGCACAACAACACGGACACAAGAGAGGAAAGACACTGGACAGGCGCTATTATCGCCTGTCCAGTGTCTTTCCTCTCTTGTGTCCGTGTTGTTGTGCGCTTGAATTCGGTTCAAAATAAGCTATGCACCATCTAGCCCAAATAGAAGTTTTGTTAAATTATCTATCGAAATATGAGGGCTCTTTTGTATGTACTTCGTCCCCTTCGTCTACTGACGGCAATAGCGCCTGTCCAGTGTCTTTCCTCTCTAGTGTCCGTGTTGTTGTGCGCTTGAATTCGTTTCAAAACAAGCTGTGCACCATCTAGCCCAAACAGAAGTTTTGTTAAATTATCATTTCGAAGGCGACTTTTTTTTAAAACACCGCATGGGGAGATTCCAGGCTGGGGGTACAGATCTAGAGCACGGCCCCTAAAAACACATTTAAGCAATGCCTACAAAATTATGTTCATCTTTGACAGAGTACCCATGGAGGCAGCCGTTCATTAGCAGTTGGTGAGTGTCTTTGCAGAAGGGTGTAAAAGTACGCTTTGTCATTTTGAAGCTACGTTTATAAAACACCATGATAAATGTGTGTTGTGAAGCCGGACTATCTGCTGGTTGTTTCCATGAATTGCCCAAGCTTCTGACATTTCTGCTGTGCACACTACATTCCCTTGCAAATACCGCAGTTCAAACGAGAGATTTACATTAAGGACAGTACTCAAACAGCACGACAAATGAACCAAGCACTGCAGCAAATGACTACAGTTGAACGTCGAAATAGCGAAGTAGTAATTTTTGGAAAAACTCTGTTACATTGCAAACTTCGTTGCATTAAGGGTTTTTGTTTTTCAATGGCATAAATGATATCGTGCATCGCTAAAATCTTCCCATTCCGCTTTGTTTGGCTAGCTTTCGTTAATGAAGATATTGCAAGTGATTTTAGTATACCAAGGAAAACGAGCGGCAAGAATAGTACAATACAGCTTAGTTAGCTCGAAAGCTCAAAATATTGGTTGAGTCGAAATTTTCTGCACAGCCTAGATGAGCCCCGCGGCCCCGTAAATTTATATTACCGTGTGTCTTAAAGTATTTCCTGACCGAATTGGTATCAGCAAATCTCGACTGATAGCTGGGGGTAAATACCAGAGAAAAATGAATGTTTTCTGGCAAGCCACTGGAAGTGCGCAGAGCAACCAAAGACAAACAAGCACCTGGCTCCGCACTCTGCCAGCTCGCGGGCAGCCAGGGGTGGATAATCAAGGAGGCCCATTGTTGATTGTGAGCACCAGATGTCTCGAATAAAAGGCTACAGTTTGAACGAAATTTCACTGCAACAGTTGTTTACAACTTACGGGATGGCCAGAGAGTCCAGGTTCGCTGCTGTTCACTGCAGCACCGGCCATACCAGTAGTCTTTAACGACTCCATAAGGCTTCGCAACTCTGCAAAACAACGGAACATTACAGAAAGCAAACATGAGCGCCACTGCACATTGGTACTTAAAATGTGCGAAGTTTAAACTTCCCACATTCTCTACAAGCATACTGAGTGCACATATCAACAAAGAATACTATTGACGTCATAAGATTACTTGCATAAGATCACCTAAACATTAGAAATTAACTGCTTCGCTTGCTCCTACGCAAGGACATAAAAGATGAAATAACTTTTACATATGAGAAATCACCCCTGAAAGGACAGTGCTGAAGACAGCAATGTACTGTACAGTCACCGGACATATTGCTACCATCGCATAGCACTGACCACAAGGAGAGTAGAATGCATGCAGGAGGCAGTGTCCGTATCTACACGCAAAGTAATGTGCACAGGAAGAAAGCGTGCTGACATACATGTTGTCAGCTTCTCGGCTGACTGGGCCCGCTTGCTTGAAATAATTCGCCATGGTCGCAACTCCAGTCTCAGCTCGAATTACTGAAGCAAGTGCTCTGACTGGAATGTTGTTTAGAGCAAGCAAGCCATGAAATACTCGTTGAATGGATGTTGACACTTCCAGTGCGGCTCTAGCACTTAAGCCAGCACTAAGCAAACAACCCAAGATGCATCTTGAAGTCTCTGTCAACCCGAGTCGCACAATCCCTACTAGAAACAGCATCTGCCAGGGCAGTGGCGCGCCGGCGCACCACTGCACCAGTACTGGCAGGAGGACTCCCTGCAATCTATGAACCTGCGCGTAGGTGGCAGGAGGTGGAGTGGGTGGGAGGCGAGAACAGTAGCTGTGGTAAACACATGTTCGGTAACTGTACACGACCATTGCAATAGAACATATTCTGGACTCGGCTGCAGTCAGTGCCTTAGCAGACATTCGGCTTGGGTTCATGTCTGATCACCCCAACAAAAAAAAGCGGCAGTACTTTAGTAACGCTGGTGATACAGTAACGTATGGTAATGCAAGCCACGCTGCATGCGGCGTCTGCATTACCAATCAATGCATCTGGCAATAAACAGCAACAACTTCCAACTGGCATCAGATTGCTGAGTTATCTAGTCTAATCAGTTAGATTCCCACAATTGCCCAATTTCATCCAATTTCCTCTGCAGTTGCTAAGTACAGGAAGGAACTAACACTTGTCACATGTACTTTCAAAGGTAACATTTCTTTCTAAGCAGGACGCAGCAGCAAGCAAAGAATCCTTTGATGGCCCTCTTCATATTCAGACTTCTAAGCTGTTCTACAAATTCATCACCCATGAGTGACACTTCTGCTTGTAGCTATAGAAGCCATAAGCATGAAGCAGCTCCTCCCCGCAGGGAGGCGTCTGCAGCATGCAGACGTTGGTGAGTGGCGACACCACGGGTTAACCCGAGCATCCGCAGGGACATCCCCGCAGGGGGATGATGGTGAACAATGCGTCACCACGGACCCGAGCATCCGCGCTTAGCCGTGCGTGGCATCGCCGTGTCCGGGGAAAAGGGGATCCTGGTGGTTGAGCCGATGCCGAGCGTTTGGACCCTTAAGGCCCCTCGGCGGAGGCAACACACCACTTTGGCCCCAGCTTCCTGTAGACGGCACCTCCGGCCTGACCCGACCGGGGGAAATCGGCAGTCGCCTTTTCCTGTCCTCCCCTCTATCTTTCACTTTCCTATATCTTTCTTACAACTCTCCTGTCTCCTCCTCTTATCTTCGTTTTTTCCTCTTTTTCCTGGCGGCGAGGGTTAACCGTGTGTGACCAACTACCCTGAGTTGAGTCATATTAGGTTATAGTTAAGGTGTACAGCTGGCGTGGGCAGGATTTGCTTTCAAGTTCCTGTCGCGTCCCCCTGTTGGACTCCATGGTGGGTGGCTGGCACCATGACCGAAAAACCTCAATTTTTTATGGCTCCCCCCCTTTCAAAACCTGATCGCTCTCTTAAAAGAGTGCGGAACGAGGCAGCAGACTTTTTTTCGAAAAAGAAACCTACATTCACAAAGTTTCATGTGATACATAGCAACAGTGACGAAAAGCAAGCTCGAATAATATCCCCATTCCTTGTAACCAAATGTTTAACAGATACCTTAGGGCCTGGCTATAAGGTATCAAAAATGGCCAGCGGCGACCTACTTCTTGAACTACGCGAGAGCATCCAGTGCTCAAAACTCTGAAACATCGATTCCATAGGGGACATCTCTGTCTCCGTAACTCCCCACCGATCCCTCAACACAGTCAAAGGCGTAATCTCAGAGGCTGACTTCATCCATCTAACAGAAACCGAAATGCTTGAAGGACTTTCCGATCAAAATGTAATTTAAGTGCACAGAATCAAAATCCGTAAAGACAACAAAGAAATTGACACCAAACACATGGTCCTCACGTTTAACACCAGCAGTTTGCCCGAAACGATCGATGTTGGATACCTGAAAATCACCGTAAGGCATTACATACCCAATCCCCGTCGCTGTTTCAATTGCCAGAAGTTTGGCCATGGCTCGCAGAGCTGCCGCGGCCGCAAAACCTGCGCGAAATGCGCATCAAAGGACCACCAGTCTCAGGAATGCGACGCAGCACTACGCTGCGCAAACTGCGAAGGCGACCACGCTGCGTACTCCAGGGCGTGTCCGTCCTGGAAAAAGGAAAAAGAAATCATCACCATTAAGACCAAAGAAAACATTTCATTCAAAGAAGCGAGGAGGCGTTTTGCGCTTACCAACACATTCTCCTTCACAGCGAAACCTAACTTCGCTGATGTGGTGCGCGGGGGCGTAGCACCACACAGCACTCCGGCACCTGCCGAGGCCAGTTCTACTGCGCCTGTGGCAGGGCCACCCACGCCCCAGGCAGGGACAGCGAAGGGTGTTCTGCCAACTCCAAGCCAGGGAGTGCCGGCCCATGGGTCGACATCCCGCAGGACTTCCCCCCGTCGGGGGAGGCCTGACACTCACCCACCCGCGGCTTCCCCGCGGTCGTCCAGCACCTCTTGCGAGGTAATGGACCAAACTCCCAGCCCGCCTGCTTTACAGCGGCGGAACAGCTCCCTTGAGCGGAAAAAAGACAGGACCGTCATAACGGCCCCAGAAAATAAGTAACCTCTCAATCACTCCTATCCCAAACATAAATATGGCTTTCCTGGTTCAGTGGAACTGTAGAGGAATGTTGAGGAACTACAGTGACATAAAAGATATTCTAGGGTCAATCTCGCCCGTAGCTTTATGTCTTCAGGAGACCAATCTTGGTCCACAACATGCAAATATCCTGAAACACTATAAAACTTTTAGACGCGATCGTGAGCAGGCAAATAGACTCTCTGGAGGCGTCGCGATTGTCGTGCAAAGCGGCGTCCCTGCTCGAGAAATCACACTCAAAACAAAGCTTGAAGCTGTTGCGGTCAGTGTTGTCAGCCATAAAACAATTTCTATCTGTTCTGTATATATTCCTCCACATTTTACATTAACAGTCCACGATTTACAAGAACTTGTCAATGAACTTCCAGAACCGTATCTAGTAGTTGGGGACTTTAACGCTCACTCCCCTTTTTGGGGAAGTGAGCACCGTGACTCTAGGGGTCAAATAATTGAAGATTTTATCCTCACAAATAACGTATGTCTTTTAAATACAGAAAAAGCCACATACTGCTCCCCTGCCTCAGGGAAAATGACCTTTTTAGATTTGTCGTTTAGTTCACCTTCTGTTTTTAACGATTTTAACTGGGATGTCATTAGCAATCCATATGGCAGCGATCACCTCCCTGTACTAATCACTTTAACATCCCCACCGGAAATAATCCCCACAAGGCCACGTCGCTGGAAGCTCCACCTCGCCGACTGGTCACTTTTTAGAGCGAAGGCAACTTTAGAAAATATAGTTTTAGAAAATCTTACTGTCGACCAGATAAACGAAAAGTTTACTAATTGTATCATAACTGCCGCACTCACAGCTATTCCTCAGTCGTCAGGAGTAACGCGACAAAACCATAAAGTATGGTGGACAAAAGACTGTAAGGAGGCTAAAAAACAACAAAATAGAGCTTGGGGTAAATTCCGTAGGTATCCGACCTATGAGAATCTCTTAAATTTTAAAAAAGCAAAAGCTAAGGCTCGGTACGTCCGTCGCAGTGCCGAGAAAGCTTCATGGCAGAATTATGTTTCATCTATCAACAGTCAGATCCCATCTAAAAAAATGTGGGAGCAGGTTCGAAAATTAAACGGTAGCTTTTCACCATTCACAATTCCGCTTTTAACAACACCTGGCACACAAACAAGCATAGAGGAACAGGCAGACATATTGGGGGAACATTTCACTGCAGTTTCAAGTTCATCACACTACACGCAGTCCTTTTTAAAATACAAAAATACAGCTGAAAAACAGCGGCTGCCAACAACTGGAGGTGCAAATGAAAAATACAACAGTCTAATTGCCCGCCAAGAAATCAACAGAGTACTGTCTGCCGGAAAAAAAACTGCTCCAGGACCCGACCATATACATTATGAAATGCTTGCACATCTTTCTGAGCCTGCCATAGAAGCACTTTTGAGATTCTTCAACACAGTTTGGATGTCAGGGAAAATACCTGTAGCCTGGAAGAAAGCTATTATTGTACCGTTTCTTAAACCTAGTAAACCCCCAACCTCTCCTAGCAGTTATAGACCCATAGCCTTAACCAGTTGCCTCGCCAAATCCTTCGAAAGTGTCCTAAATATAAGACTAACCTTTGTTCTTCAATCCTGTGAACTGCTTGATATTCATCAGTGTGGATTTAAAAAAGGATGCTCCACTACAGATCACTTAGTCCGCCTTGAAAATACTGTTAGAGAAGCTTTTATACACAAACAACACTGTCTTAGCGTCTTCTTTGATTTAGAAAAAGCATATGATACAACCTGGAGGTTCGGGATTCTCCAGGACTTAGCTGAGCTCGGCATCCGTGGCAGAATGCTCAACTCCATTAAAGACTTTTTGTCTAACCGCTCATTTAATGTCCGCCTAGGCTCGACCCTTTCGAGGGACTTCATTCAGGAAAATGGAGTTCCTCAAGGGTGCATTTTAAGCACAACTCTCTTCGTTGTAAAAATGAATTCTATTAGAAAAATAATCCCAAGGTCCATTATGTATTCAATGTATGTTGATGATCTTCAGATAGCATGTACATCTTCCAATATATCCACATGCGAACGACAAGTACAGCTTACAATCAACAAAATGGCAACATGGGCAGACAAGAATGGTTTCCAGTTCTCAACACAGAAAACAGTGGCCTTACTTTTTTCACTCAAACGAGGCTTGCACACAAATCCAACATTACACCTCAACCAAACCGAGCTGCCTTTCAAAAACGAACACAAATTTCTAGGCATCACCTTTGACAAAAAACTTACTTTCCTGCCTCACATAAACGCACTGAAAAAGAAGGCGTCGCTAGCACTGAACATACTGAAAGTCCTATCACGCAAACACTGGGGTTCTGATCGGGTATGTCTTCTACACATTTATCGCTCTGTAGTACGTTCCGTTTTAGATTATGGTTGCATAGTGTATGGATCAGCAAGGCCATCGTACTTGAAGCGACTGGATCCTGTGCACAATTCTGGATTGCGCCTTTCAACTGGTGCATACAGGACGTCACCCATAAATAGCCTGTACGTCGAAACCAATGAGCCACCACTTGCAGACAGACGAACAATGCTCACATGCTCATACATTTTAAAGATCCGTTCCCAGCCTAAACACATCTGTTACCCACTCGTTACAAAGTGCCCATCCCGAACACTATTTACCAACAAACCTCTAGCAATCAGACCACTTCTTCTCCGCTTTGAAGAGAAATGCCAAGAACTAGACATAATAAACGTATTGCCTAATATTGCCCGCAAACCTGATCCACTCCCGCCTTGGTACTGCCTACCATCTGTGTGCGACTTCACATTAACACAATTTCAGAAGAAACATACACCGCATGAACAGATATTACAAGAGTATTTAGCACTAAACGAAAAATACAGAGAATACGAAGCATTTTATACCGATGGATCAAAATCGGCGCGCTACGTGGGAAGTGCTGTAGTTCAGAATAATTGGGAAAAAATAGTACGGCTACCTGAGTGTGCATCCATTTTCACCGCCGAGTGTTACGCAGTCTTGCTAGCTGTAGAAAAAATAATAAATGCGAACATTCAGAACAGTATCATTTACACTGATTCTCTTAGCATACTAACCTCACTTCACCATAGAAATGCAGTGACACCACTAATTGGTGATATCATACACTACATAAGAAGCGCCACAATACAGGAACAAGACATAAAATTTTGCTGGGTTCCCAGTCGCAATGAGAAGGCAGATGAATGTGCTGGAAAAGCTCGGAACAAAGAAATAAAGAAAGTGTACATTCCTTACAAAGATGGTATGAGGTTGGTGCAGTGCAAATTAAGGAATAAATGGCAGTCGCAATGGAACATCGAAAGAAATAATAAGCTACATTTAGTAAAACCCATCCTAGGCGAATGGAAATCATGCTCACACCAAAAACGATTCATCGAAGTTATTTTATGCCGTCTCCGTATTGGACACACTCATCTGACACACAACTTCCTGCTAACAAAGAAAGACAAACCTGTTTGCGAGCAATGCGGACATGAACTTACCGTAAACCACATACTACTATCATGCACAAAACTTGAATCAGTAAGGAAAAAATATTTTGCTACATTTTACAAAGAACATATTCCATTTCATCCAGCGTTGATTTTAGCTGAACATGCACCCGTTAGTATGCTTGATGTTTTTAGCTTTTTAAAGGAAGCCGGTGTTTTTCAAAAACTGTAATGTTCTTACCCTGTGCTTCTCTACTTAAAACAATACACCTCAGCCACTTTCTCAGTCCTGAGAAGGAGGCTGAGGTTTTTATCTGAGTAGTTGGTGGCCTCGAGATCCTTGGCAAGCCAAGGATGTCCACGGAGGTCAACCAACTTTTAAAAGCTTCTGCAAACAGCCATTTCTAAAGTGTTTGTATTTAATCAGCCAGGTAATAAAAATAACTTTTAGGCCCTTTACACCACCGTTTTTATACACTTTGTCTTCAAACTTTGCTCGAGCCAATTTTACTAAACCTTGTTCTTGGCGCATGATAGCCTTAGCCGCTTATGCGCCATTAAACACAACACAACAACAACAACAACAACAACATGAAGCAGCTCAGAAACTCTTTCAAAATGAGATCATGTTTTCCTTGTAGTAAGCCACTACAGTAAGCAAAGAGGACACTTTATGCAGTTCAACATCGTTTGGAAGCATAGTTATTGTAAGGAAAATTTTTTGTTACCGTCATAGACTTAGTCTGGTTTGTACCTTGTAGTAGAGGGTACAGAGTATCCACTGTATACACTGCTTTTAGTTCTGCCGGCTGTGTCCTGGCCTCTGCTTCCTCCGCCCTTGCGTCGGCTTTCTCCACCCGCTCTCGAAGCCTGTCAGCGTTAGCTGCTGCACTGCGAAGTGTGTCCGCTTTCTCTTCGAGTGCCTTCGGAGTTTCCATTACTTTTGCGGCCCTAGCCTCCGCTTCAGCAGCCTTGGCCTCAGCTGCCATGATTTTAGCCTCGGCATCGTCCGATGTCCCTGCGCTGCCAACCGCAGCCTCGGCAGCGGCACTGGAACGACACTGCACATCAGGTTCACACATCATAAAAATAGCAGCAATGGTTTAAATGAATGTCCAAAGTACAGTCGTCCACACGCTTAACATGAATGACGGAAAGCGTGGCCGGGAGCGGCTTGGACTGACGCCAGCGCTGCGAAGTGTAGCGCGCTGTTGCCCAGATAATATATTGGTATGTTTGCGGTGGCTGACGATAGCTGGAGCGCAGCTCGATTTGACTACTCACCTCGTTCTTCCGTTTGTATCTAGCCGGCAGGGTGAGTGCGCTCACTTGACTGTTTAGCGACTTTTCTCTGCTGGCCGCGGCTCACGCGGTGCAGAAAACACTTTGTGGTTTGATTATCTCCAAAAAGCGTTGAAGTGGTGTGGCTTGAGACCACTCGAGCGCTTTTCAAGGTCGGCCTCAAAGCCGGTGATCGAAAGAAATGAAGATTCAGAAAAGTAGAGCAATCGTGGGTATGTGGAATTTGTATAGATTGGACAATAAATTTTCACATCCGGTGGCATCGCAGCGCAGGTTCTTCATTCCTCATATTCTAGGACAGCGTGCGTCGCTGTGTACTCGCAGGTTAGTGTCTCGCTTCCTGTTTCACCCATGCTGCTCTGGAGATCCAGTGCAGGTGCGTAACAGCTCCTAGTGTCATGAGCAAGAATGACGCATCGATGCAGTTCAAACTAAGATTTTAATGTCTGCTTATTAGAGAGAAGCGCCAACAAAACCTAAACTAGCCAAGTTTGAGCACAAGCACAAAATAGGAACAAACCAGTCCTAAACCCAACAAAGTTTTCCTCAAGAGTCAGTTTTTCATCCCAAGGGATGCTATACATTGCGCTTCTCGCTAATAGCCAGACATTAAAATTTTAGTTTGAACTGCATCGATGCGTTATTCTTGCTCATGACACTAGGAGCTGTTACGCACCTGCACTGGATCTCCAGTGCAGCATTGGTGAAACAGGAAGCGAGACACTAACCTGCAAGAGCACAGCGACGCACGCTGTCCTAGAATATGAGGAATGAAGAATATGCGCCGCGATGCCACCGGATATGAAAATTTATTGTCCAATCTATACAAATTCCACATACCCACGATTGCTCTGCTTTTCCGAATCTTCATTTCTTTCGATCACCGGCTTTGAGGCCGACCTTGAAAAGCGCTCGAGTGGTCTGAAGCCACGCCACTTCAACGCTTTTTGGAGATAATCAAACCACAAAGTGTTTTCTGCACCGCGTGCGCCGCGGCTAGCAGAGAAAAGTCGCTAAACAGTCAAGTGAGCGCACTCACCCTGCCGGCTAGATACAAACGAAAGAACGAGGTGAGTAGTCAAATCGAGCTGCGCTCCAGCTATCGTCAGCCACCGCAAACATACCAAGATATTATCTGGGCAACAGCGCGCAACATTTCGCAGCGCTGGCGTCAGTCCAAGCCGCTCCCGGCCACGCTTTCCGTCATTTGTGTTAAGCGTGTGGCCGACTGTACAAGTGCTAAAGCTATCTCGCCCCGGATTAAGAGACACTGTTTATGGGGAATGAATGTGCGGCATTTTTTTTCTAAATGCCAAGGCATGTGAGGCCCTGCTATGCTATAATATTCTGTAAAAAGTTGTATACTTTACGAACCTGACTATAATACAAGGAGAAAATTTATGACTACAAAATAGGGAAAAAAAATCACGGTCGATTTGTCTGGTTAGGCCAAATGCAAATTAGGTGCGTTAGTATTTCGGTTTTCACTTTGTTTCTAATGTTCAGAACCCCAGTTCACAGATGGACATTGTTCAGCTAGCAATAATTGGTTAATGCCCATTAATGTGGGATTTGTCATTCTCTACTTTACACTCATGGATCCGAGAGGTCCTCGTAATAGAGCTGGTGCAGTGGTTAAGCGATGAGCCACTGCCCTGCAATGGCAGGGAGCTCGCAAGACTCGCAACCAATGAATAACCGAACTGCCTTAATATGCACAACTGGCAGGTTGCCCACAATCCAGTGGGCTGGTGACGGCTTGCCACAAAGCAGGCTTCAGACAGACAAACTCAAAACAGCTAAATGCAGGGAATGGCCACTGCAAGTGCTCTAAAATAGATTCCACTCCCGTAGAACCCTAGAACAAAGCACTTCCACAACCACTATTAGAACCGCACAGCGCGCTCGTTTATTGTTTTGCCAAGCTGAGACAGCACACTCTTCAACAGGCCGTCCAAAGGATAGCCAGCTTCATGGCACGAACAGCTCTGAAATCAATAGTGGGTTGCAGGCAGCCAAAAATTGGAAGCGATGGTGGAGAGGGCCGGATTAGGCATTGAAAAACCAACCTGTGCAGATATCTAGTTCTCTACATGCGCCACGGCCATCCACTTAGTGTGCCATTGGAGAACTCATCAGAAAGTGCAAAATGCAGCGATTTGATTTGCTGCCCTCTTATTGCAATGACAACCTGTAGAGTGAACATCCATTCCCATTTACAAAATAAAGATAATAAGATGCAAGCGATTAACACAAAGAGAGAGCTGGGGCTCTGGGATCATTATGCACAGTCTGACATTGAAGTCCCAGGTCGACAAACCATTCCTTCCTGTAGTTATGATCAGAAACATTTTGACTGGTTTTAAAACTTTTGTTATTCATGCAGAATATCAGAATATTGCTGGGTGTTTTTAAAACTGATGAAAATTAGATTTTTTTTCAACACAGGTGATGCACAGAAAAATTTCAACCACTCTGACATAACCATAAACCAACAGTGAATACAAACCTTTTTGTCTAATTGCAGCCTCAGACGCCGCAAGATTCGATCTTCAATATTTTCCGGAAGTTTCGTCTTCCTGGTTTCTGATATGCAAAAAGAAACATGACAAACCTCGCAAAAATTAGGTTTAGCTGCCTAAAAACAAACTATTTAAAACTCCAGGCACTCAACAAACAGCAGTCACCCAACTAGCAGAGCCCCTAAAGGAGTACAGACGCCTAATTTTTCGGTGCATATTTTCTTCTTTGTAATGATGCATAAGGCATCGTATACATGGATTACCATGCGGTATCCACCTAGAATCGCTAAATAATTTATAATCGAATTTTTTTCACGCGCTGTTTCAGTTTCAACAGCCGAATGGTGGCTGTGACGTCTAAGTGATGTTTGGGTTATGTGAGGAGTGAAAAAAACGCGATATGATCGCTGCTTCCTTATTTTATTACATTAACACTAAATCCACCCAGACTGATTAGCTGCAATGGCAATGAATGAAGAAGCAGCAGTTATATTAAAATATTACATTACCTAAACGCAACTTTGACGGCACTGTGGTTTAAACCGAAACAGCATGAGAGAAAAATATGATTATCAATTATTAAGTGGTCATAGATCACTTGGTGATTGATGTATATTAATGAGTTATGCATTACTGTAAAGAAGAAAACAAGCCACAAAAATTAGGTGTCTACATTTCTTTACGGAATTAACGACAAGGTTGGTATAACGAAGCAACGCAATTTGAAACGTATTTTCAGGATCTATTTTCAGCATCTAGCTGTGGCACTTCATGAATAGTGAAACTTTAGCATCAACAGTGTCGCAACGATCCATGCCATTAAGCTCGGTGTAAGACCCAGCAACCTATTTTATTTTGTTGGTTACAACATGTCAAAAACACGGAAAATAGGCATGCTAAACTTGTCGCAATGACATTCAGAGCTTTGACATGAATATTCTGGCCCATCTATCAGCTCCAAAGTGCACTGCAGCTCGTAAATGCACATGGGGTTTCTGACCATCCTAAACAGGATTTCCTGCTCAGACTTCCGCTGACGAGGTGCACTGATGACTCAAACAACTGGCTTAATGGCATGATAACTTCAAAACATTTCCTAATTGCCAGCAGACCTGCTTAATTTCCGCCTCTGTCTCAAAGTAGGAGAGCAAGAGTAAGACCACACTATTAGATGCTGTTGCCAAGGGAGAACACATCTAAAAAACAATGCACTCGATGTTCATATGATCAAGGCCAATAGCACATGAATGGAAGGAACAGATGACACAAACCTTGGCAGTCTGGCTCGTTGGTGTCGTCGTCGTTCTCCTCGAGCATTGTGCTCAGCAAATTCTCCAGTTCGCTGCTCACAGCTAACGAGAACAAATACATGTTAGTGGACACTCTGAGAACTATATTTGTTTCACTTTACTCGTGGCTTGTCTTTTTTCACTTTTCACACGCATTATGGTTCAAGCTCTAGCTCTCACTGCTGAAAAAGCCCCGACTAAAACTACAAAAAGTATGGCACAACAATTATCATAGTGTGATAATGTTGTTCGTATGGACAAGATGGCTATAATTGTAATAGGAAATTGGATAGGAAGAGTACACTCTATTGAACTCCTTGTTCAGATAATTTATTTCCTTCATACACTGTCTGGAGAACTGCATAGTAGAGCACACGGCATATCGCATTTATATTTAGCACATATAACGGCCTTCCTCTGCAATTTCGAAACTGTGAAGTCTGTCAAACTGGAATCTGAAATTTTTGCAAGTATCAATTTTCACTACACGAGCTGCTTGCAAAATATTTAGATCAGTTTTTAGCTGATTGTAGGTCATTCATGAAATTCGCGGAAATTCGGCCATTCACAGAAAAAAAGGAGGAGATAGATCTAGAGGAGGACCACAGGACGCTCTGGCACTGCCTAAGAGTTCATGCGCTGGTATCCACGTTCCTCATTGTTTCAGTTAATTTTCTTAATTCACATTATCAAGCATTGGCTTTTCGCTCTGAGCATTTAAACACCTTTTTTTCATTTCTTTAATTAATTGATTGATTACAATGATTTCATTAACTCGTCATCGCCTATCAATCATAAATCACTAGAACCACAAATTGCCGTGACGCAATTTCTTTCACGCAGCCACCGATTATTTCCGACCCGCGGCGTCGGCCACCACCACTACGCCGACGGCTTTTCGACCGAACGAGCTGTATACGCTATCGCGGAGTATTTGTTTCCGCGGATGGCATAGGAATGGGGTTCACGAACGTCATTTCCGAGTCTCCTCTCGTTGCTGCCTGAACAGATGAACAAGTGCGTCAAGACGAAGCGACACCTGCGCTCATCCTTGCCAACCGCTTTCTAAAAACACACACACGTGTACAGCTAGAAGCAATATCAGTAGGGGACAGTGCAGCACGTGGCTTCCGCGCTTCGCAAAGCGCTGCCACTAACAGACGACGACAATAGGTGGCTCGGAATAGAGTTCCTGTAGCTCGGAAAACGCAGCCGGCCATACTTACTTTGCGTGCGCCTTTACCACCGATTCGCTGACAGCGCTTCGCGAAGCGCCGAGGCCACGCGCTCCACGTGCTCCCTCTCATATTTCTCCTACCTGTACCACCTTCTACACCTACAGGAAATACAGTGAGAGCCTATACTTACGGCTGAACTTGATCACTTGTGCGGCGAGCAACTTCGACGTGCCGACTGGCCTCCCTCTCTTGTCTTTGTCGGGCCACGCTACCTTTACCCAGTTGCCCTTTTGAGTGGGACTGCTGAATGTAGGCCAGGTTTTAGAGCTGTGCTTGACCACCGGATCATATCCTTGAATTAAATTAACAGGTGTCACTACCAGTGACTCATCTGGAAATGTTAATAGTGCGAATTTGTCCATCGTGGGCAGGGCGCCGACAAAACCAAGACAGAACGACTGATCGGAAGATTACCACTGACAAATGAACAGTGTCGATAGGTATAACCAGGCTTAACCTCACTTAACTAACTTAACCCTGCACAAACGGTGGTAGCTTGCGCCCCCTAGCTGCCATCATCTCGCTTTAAACAATTTTTTTCACAGGTATCAATTTATTTAGAAACTAATTTTTTACCCGCGCTTAATTTTTTTTTTCACGTTAACTTGTGACGTATTTTTTACATGTCAGTGTAGAGAGAGAGACAGACGGTAATACGTGTAGCGGTTTTATGTTATGTGATATTCTGCGGTCGCTGCACGCATGCAGTTTTTTTTTATCAATTTTTGTATCTCATAATGTTCTGCACAAAATGTCTCAGCTTTTATTGCAACCGCCTGCCGGGCTGCACAAAAATTCTTCATTTTATAAGCACTAGCATAAAGGCCATGGAATGTTTTGCAAATGACGTTTTGCAAATGGCGGCCGCCTCGTCGACGCGTTTAATTTGATCACGAATCTGGCAGCCGTTACTGAATCTGCTTTTACCCAAAATAAGTTGTAATCAGCTACGAAAGGGGAAACTCGCACGCGTCGTTAAGAGAGCGATTGTCCTCGGAACAGTGCGGCTTTTTCGTTGTCGCCAACAAATCTGTTTGTCAATCAGCTAGCATACTGACTGTTTTCAAAGTCATTTCGCAATAGTCGGTCGTCTTAGCTTTCTGCCATTGCAGTGCGGGAGCTAACTTTATACATGAGTCATACGACTGGACACCATACATGTTCGAAAGCGAAGCTGGGAAAGAACACCTAAAAGCGGAGGCTCAGTGGTTATGGCTGTCGGTCCCGGCCGCGGCGGTGGAGGTACAGGCCCGTGTACTGTGCGACGTCAGTGCACGTTAAAGAACCCCAGGTGGTCGAAATTTCCAAACCCCTTCACTACCGCGCCCCTCATAGTTTGTCGCTCTGGGACGTTAAACTTCCAAAAACGAAAACCAAAAGGTGCCACGCCTGGGCCCGAAGTGGCTCTTCAACAAAGACAGTATTTGACGTGACTGCAGTTCATCGACTCGCAGCAGGTGCGACTGCATGATTATTATGAGCCTGCGACGTAATCATTTCCCAGCCCTTAACCACTGCAGTCAGTGACCGAGGAGAGAGAGTGGTATCGTGGATATGGCAAAAGCTATCAATTTATGCTGCACTATATGGCCGCAACGCACTATATGGCCGGAACACGAATTACAAGCTCCAGCTATGTGGACGCTGTTATGTATATACTGATCTCTGCTTGTGTGAACTAGATCGAGCGTGTACCTTAGTGCTCGCCAAAGATAGCTTAGTGCGCACGCCGCTTGGGTGGGCAGTCGTGGGGCGCCAGTAACGACGATATATGTATTTCGCTTCATATTTATGTCCCATGTGTGTCTGCGCGAGCGGTATTTGGGATCTGTGGATGAGCGTGTTAGTCGCGACCCAGCTCGAAGCGTGTGTAGCAAAAGCTAAGCTACAGACTCCAGGGCTGGCTTCTCGAAAAAAAATAGCCAAAGTTTAATATGAATGCAAGGTTGCGGAGCGCGAGCACGAGGCGTTTTTCAACCTGTACATACTGCACCCCACAAGTGTATTAATTTGAGATTGCCGTTGAGCAAGTGGCTGCAATTTCTTTCGAGCAAGCCGGCCCAGGAATCCTGTGTTCAATCCCCATCTCTGCCCGTTTCACTACACCGGCGGCGCTCGTGTAATCACCCGACTAGCGATGGCAATTAAAATAGCTGAACTAGTGTCGCCATAAGCATAGAGACCAAACTCGCGACGTGTAAATATTTCATACATCTGTTACTGTTGCTTTTTTGCGAGCGGCGCGCTTGCGAAGCTGACACGCTTGACATCTCGCGTCCTTTCTCAAGAGCAGAGCAATGACAGCCACCAGATGGCAGGCCTAGGGCTGATATTGTGTACTTGCTGTCACGGCCCTGTCTAAGCTACAGCGTAAACAATTATTTGGTTAGAGTTGCTCAGTGATGTGCAATGTCGAACTACTTATAATTAGTGCAGGATATACAGGGTTCCTCGCTCGGGTTTAAGGAACGCGGCCAGCTCTTTGATACTGCCGCACATTCGTAGATGACAGCGTACGTCTAAATCGAGGCAGCTGTCTAAATCGATCGCTGTCTTTGCTCCACAATAACTTTGGCCATATCTGCATGGCATGCAGAGTAGTGGAAATGTCCGGTTTTACAGAGGCAATGGAGGCACTTCTTCATGCTCTTTTTGGTTTCTTGGTTTATCATTAACGTCCCAAAGCGACTCAGGCTATGAGGGACGCCGCAGTGAAGGACACCGGAAATTTCGACCACCTGGGGTTCTTTAACGTGCACTGACATCGCACAGAACACGGGCCTCTAGAATTTCGCCTCCATGGAAATTCAGCCGCCGCTGCCGGGATCGTCTCTCAGGCCAGCAGCCAAGCGCCGTAACCACTGAGCCACCGCGGCGGGGTTTCGTGCTATTTTATTATTATTATAATTTTAGAAGAAGAAATGGCACACCGGAACCGCGCCGTAAGAGAAGGGATAAAGGAGGCATTGCAATAAAGGAAGAAAGAGGTGATGTAGGGGAGGTTTCCGGAATAATTTCGATCACCTGGCGATCTTTAACGTGCACTGACATTGCATAGCACCCGGGCGCCTTTTGCGTTTCTCCTCCATCGAAACGCTGCCGCCGCGGTCGGGTTCGAACCCGGGTACTCCGGCTCAGTAGCTAAGCGCCCTAACCACTGAGCCGCCGCGGCATTAGTGTTCGGATTTTGACCCCCATAAGGAAAACAAAATACAAACAAACTCATTCCCAACTTATAAAATCAGATACGAAAGGATGGGCATGGAGGAAGGAAATGTCAGTGCACATGTATCCGCGTCGTCAATCTATTATTGGCAACATTGCACCGATGATTGCGTACGTTCTTCTGCTTCTGCTGCACATTCAGGCAGACAGGGCGGTTTCTGTGCACCTTTTAACAACACCTGCGTTGTGCTTTTTACTAAGCTGTGCCAAGAGGGAGGGTCTGTGCCAAGAGAGAGGCAGACGCGCGCCATGCCAGCAAGGTACAAACGCCACCTTGAGCAGGATGTGCCCGTGCACAGAAAAACAGAAAATCGACGGCTGAGGATGCGCATGTCGGAGGCCGAGGCCTCTGTCGCCTCCTCGGACGGTGGAAGTGGAACGTCCGACGTCGCCGGTACCCCGCAGTGTGGGGCGATCTCAGAAGACGACAGTTTTGACCCCTCTACAGTACAAGTCGGAAAGGTAAATACGGGTTTCTTGCTGTAATGCAATGCAAATACGTGTTGCTCGAATCGAGTTACGAACGCGCGCCCCCAGCAGTGTTTGGTTGGAGCGTGCGCTTGTACTAGGGCGGCGCTTGTCAAAGCTGATGAAGTGTGTAGTACACGTGGCTTGCGGCCACCGTGCTTGCGTCGTAGAGCTACAGGAAGGGCTGTAAGACTTGTAAAACGCGTTCTTTGCCGCATCCTTTCTGGGCTTTCTTTTTTCAAGCGCTATCTAGCTGTCTGTACCTGGTTCGCCGGGTTTAGCGTAGTCGCCGTCGTCTGTTGTCCCGTGCGGCGCGCGCGGTCTGAGCAGTTCATAAGGTGGGGAGACGCGAGCCGGGGTGGGGGGCAAGAAAAGAAATAGACGCAAGGCCTGCTGTGTAGCTTTCATTGTTTTGAGACGCTAAGGTCGGAATTTTGTCAAAGCTGGGTTGGCCAGTTGAACCGAAGAAGGTTGGTGCTGTTATTTCACTGGGTTTGAAAGCAAGGAAATGAAAGCCGAGTCTAGTCCTCTAGGGCCGGCAAATGCTCTTCAGAGAGTGTCTCATTTGCTCGAGAGTGCGTGAAAATCAACGATGGAGCCACACTCTCGTGCCTGCAGTGGAAATATAACCATCACCCATAAAAGTAAAAAAAAGTGAAGTTAGTTGTTTGGAATATTTATTCAGTGTGAAGATTTTCTACCTTGATTACATCATTTTGTATGCTGTCGAACAATTTCGCCACTGCCATGCAACTGCTAACCTGGAGCCTTTAACATGCGGAACCCAGTCAGGTGATTGCATGACCATATATAGCTATCCATACAATGCTCTCTATAGATCGAAACGGGCAAGGACGGGAATTGACCTAAGGTACTCTAGTTCCATTGCACAAGCAAATGATTCCTCCAAAAGCGAGGTGGGGCCCATGCTCCGCTTGGGGTTAGCTGCTGTTCTCCTGGGAATGCCACAGGTTTTATGCAAGGAGAACGAAAAAGGCTCTGTGGTAAACTGTGGTAAAGCGGCAATACTTGTAATTATACTTTAGCCCAAAATGGTAGAAGTCTGCATGCTTGCGGTGTAACGATAACCACATTATGAAAGCAAATATGGTAATGTGGCCTGGAATGAAAGTAGCCACAGCAGCACCTATCCTCTATACAAATCAATTTGATAGTCCCCTTAATTCACCCTGCACTGAGCCCACTATGCATTCACATCATCAAGTGCTCTATTAGGCTGGGCTCGCAATGCGGCTCAGCAGTGAGTGCTGGCTTTAAAACCCCGGAGAGAATAGCACCATTAAGTTGATTTTATATTATGGAAACCTATAACACGTCATTCATGCATTGTGCGCGTGTGTCCAATTATTAAGCATCTCTTGCTTGTAACCACTACGAAATCCAGTGGTTTCTCGCAGGTTTTGGAGCAAAACTCATCACAGTAGTGAAATAGTGAATCCCAAGCTATTCCGATGCTCAAAGGGTTTTGCACTGGTTTCATTCACCCTCACTGGACAATCAGCTGGTGGGATTTTCTGTCAGCCAGTTTTTGAGAAAAAGAGCAAAAGAGTTCTGCGGTTTCCAGGTCTTGAACCCAGGACAGCTAGCATACTCATTGGGCTGGTGTCTTATACGTTGCGCCAGCCACAGAGCATGCTTCGCGTCCTTTAAAAATTCGAGAACCCATCCACTTGCTGTGAACAACGGCAAAGTGTAGTTTACATAGTACGTGGCAAAAAGAATGTCATGTGATCACCATAGGAAGAGATATGCCTGCAACTGCCTATGATCTGCCTGCGAATGTGCTGAGGCGGTCCTGCACAGCAGTTGAGAATGACACAGATTCTCCGTCAGGTGATAGACTGGTAGAACTTTCTTTTCACTCCTTGATTATCAGAGCTTACTGTGTGTTTGCCAAGAGTCAGCAGACATTATGGTCTAATTTCTGCTCTGTTTCTTGACAGGATACCCAGAGTGCTGATGAGGAAATGCTCTTGGAAGAGCACCAGGATTCATACCAGGTATGAAAGCAAAAGGTTTTGGCGGAGAGTGTTCAAACCACGAAGCTGTCAAAGTACAAATTACAGATCTACTAATTACAGGTCTCTGACAAATACAGAGCGGAAGAAGGTTCTCTCCCTTTCGCAGATGAAAGGACACAAGTTGCGGCCCTTGTCCTTTCCTATGTGATGTGCCACAAAATAAGTGACCAGGACATCACAGACCTGCTGGACATGCTGAACATTATCAGCCCGGGGAAAGCCCCAAAATCCAAGTATTTTTGCTCAAGGCTTTGGGTGCACACATCCCTGGTGCTGAGAAGCACTTCTATTGCCTTGATTGTACAGGTTACTTGGGGAGGTTGACTTCTCAGACTCGGGTTCGCTGCGAAAACTGTGAGCGGGATACTGATATGGCCTGTGGCCCTTTCTTTCTTGTGGTGCCTTGGAAAGAGCAAATTGAAAAGGTCCTTGCACAGCAGAACCTTAAGTGGCTTCCACAAGTTAAAAGAGGAGGTGTAATCAGAGATGTAGTGGATGGCATTGAACATACCAGGCTGTCGGCTGATTTTCCAAATAATGATATTTCGCTGCAGTGGAACACTGATGGAATAAGAGTGTTTGAAAAATCAGCTTTCGACATCTGGCCCGTTCGTGTGAAATCCTGCAACTGGACCCCGCTGTGCGAAAGCTAAATATGCTTATGCCTGCCTTGTGGTTTGGTTTCTCAAAACCAAACATGACAGCCCTCCTTACAGCCTTTGCAAAGGAGCTACAAGAGCTTTCAGCAGGGTTTTCTCTCCTAAAGCATGGGTAACAAGTTAGAGTTAGAGTTTTTGCAGCTGCATGTTCGGTGGATGCTGTTGCTCGGTCAGCAGTGCGAAACTGTAAACAGTTTAACGGTTTTTATGGGTGTGGCTGGTGTTACCATCCCGGGCGTTGTTCATATGAATATATAGATCCTGCTACAAAGCGCAGGAGTGCTGTGCAGCATCTTGAAGAGGCCAAGAAGGGCACGCTTTCAGAGCCTGTTAACGGAGTTAAAGGGCCTTGCCTTGCCATGACTCTTCCTCGGTTTCATGTAGTGGATGGCTTCATCCCAGACTATCAGCACTGCGCATGCCTTGGTGTCATGCGACAGCTGCTTAAACTCTGGCTGGAGAGTGGGTACCATGACTGCCCTTGGTACATCGGAACCAAAGTGTCTCAGTTATATAGCCTGCTGTTGGCTATCTCACCTCCGACAGAGATTACCCGCACCCGAAGGAGGTTTGAGGATAGAGCCTATTGGAAGGCTTCAGAGATGCGGGCCTTTTTGCTTTTTTATGGGTACACTGTACTAAAGCCAGTTCTGCCCCATCGGTTTTTGAAACACTTTTTGCTTCTCTCTTACAGCATGTATTTGCTACTTAAGGCACAGATCACTCTTTGTGAAGGTAGGATTATGCTCAAAAAGTTTGTTTTGCAAATGGGCACTTTGTATGGCAAGGAAAACATGTCGTACAATGTTCACCAGCTGCTCCACATGACAGATTCTGTGGAAGTTTGGGCCCTCTCTGGGCGACATTCTGCTCTCCCTGTCAAGGACGGAATGCTGTTCTTTTAAATTACTTCTCTGTGACTCAGTGCGTTGCCGAGCAGATTATGCGTACTTTCATTTGGTGGCAGCACCTTGCTTTGTGGGCAGACAAAATTGCTATGCCGGAAGCAAAGGCATTTTTTGAAAAGGATGGTCGGCCGGCAGCGCATGAGTAGGACTGGAGTGGCACTCCTCGGGGGTGTAGTTGTTTATCAGCGACAGAGTGGCTCAGGTGGTAGCATCAGGCTAGAGGTAGCTCTGGAAAACCACTTGGGAGTTATCCCCACGAAATTAACTTATTACCACAGGTTTCACCACAATGGAATTCTCTGGCATTCTGAAGAATATAAAATGCCCAAGAGAGTCAACTGTGTTGCACACCTGCAAGATGGTTCCGTTGGAATCATACAAGCTCTTGCTGTGTTTGAAGGGAACCCGTCTCACCTGCTGCCCCATTATTTGGTGCTTGTACAAAAGCTTGAGCTGGTGCGAAGCGCTCCCTTTAGGGACAGCCAGCTTGGAATTTCATTTTCAGCACTCCGAGAGGGAACGCGAGAAGGTGCCATTGTAGCGTGTAGCCCTGATGCTCTCATAAGAAAGTGTGTGGTTCTGGAGTGCACCTCTAGAAGTTTCCTTGTTGTGCCCCTTCCCAACCAAGTTGAACGGGACTAAAGCCAAAAACCACATCTGTACTGTGCGATGCTGTGGTTGCTAGCACTGATTGGCTTGATGGTTATCACAGTGGCTACCACATCGCGCTGTGCAGTGGCGTTTTTTTACTCGCATGTGTTTCTCGCTTTATCCCCTAAAAAAATTGAAAATTGGTTTTTGAGGAAAGGAAATGGTGCGTTAATTTTCTCACATATCTGGGTGTTCTGTAAGGGAAAGGACATAGGTCAGTGTGTAAACAGCAAGAGAGAAAGAGGTGCTGTAATGGAGGGCTCCAGAATAATGTCGACTGCCTGGGGATCTTTAACATGCGCTGACATCGCACAGCACACCGGCGCCTTTTGAGGTTCGTCTCACGCGGCCTCCGTGGCCGGGTTCGAGCCCAGGAACTCTGACTCAGTAGGCGAGAGCCGTAACCACTGAGCCACCGCAGCAAGTATCACGTTAATGGCACGTTATTTTTTTTCCAGTACACTTCCTATACCATTTTTTTTAATTCTTTCGAATTGCAACGGTCATGCAAACACAAACTCATTTATCAACGTGTGTAAGGCACCCAAAAAAAAACAAGTGGTAGCACAAACAATACGCTGAAATGTGGCCCCACACGGTCGGCACTTAGCCCATGTGTTCGTTCCTCATTGCTCGGCCACGGAACAGACATGTGCATCCCAATATTCGTGTTAATGGCTGCGTTTTTATTTTGTGTGCCGTAAAACTAATGCCAACGCATTGCAGTTGCATGACTCTCGTTGTTTTCCCTTAGTTTTTTTTCTGCTGTTGGAGTGTGCTTTCAGATGTCAGTAAAACACTCCTGGCTCTCAAGGCAGTCTTGCCTTGTTAATGTCTTTCCATTAAAATGGAGATCTCGACTAAAGGGCAGTTTTTTCAGATACTGATCTTTCCAAAATAGAGGCGCTTGTCAATCTGGCAACTGGGATTTTGGACTAGAGATGCATGCAATAGGAACTATTGCACCAAATCAATATTTGTTTGTGCTATTAGAGATAGGTTCAGTCAACTCCGGTTCTATTTGCAAGCAGACCCACACATGCCGACCAGAGAGAGAAAATATGAGATAATGATCCTGAGGTGGCGCTTTTTTCTTAAAAATGTCCATTTCTGAACGTCGCTTGTTGAGGCAACAGGCAGAGGAAAAAAGCCCGTCTTTCTGTGTAACTTCGGTCTTGGAGTCACCTCCATTGCTGTACACGCCGACATTCAAAGGAAGCCTCATCAGTTCTTTTTTTACATGAATAGGCAATATGCCTTGCTTCATCAATGATTCACTGTTATGGACAACTCATATAATCAGTTATTTTTGCTGATAACAGGGCTGTGCATACTAAAGAGCCGTGGCAGTATATTTATCTAGCAGAAGTTGATTTATGTTCATAACGTCACATACACATCATTTGTACGGATATCCTTCTGTCGTGTATGCACAACTGTGGGCATACTCGGGCATGGCAAAGATTTAAAGATAGTGGCTGAGGGTGCTAAGACCTTACAGATAGATGGTGTATGGTTTATGAGGTTTAATGCCCCAAAGTGACTCAGGCTATGAGGGACGCTGCAGTGCAGGGCTCAGGATAATTTCAACCACCTGGAGGCTTAACGTGCATTGATATCGCACAGCTTACGGGCCTCGATGCCTCTATCAAACTGCGACTGCCACGGCCGGGATCTTTCGGGTCAGCAGCCGAACACCATAACCACTGAGCCACCACGGCTGCCATTACAGATAGACAATGCAGAGAGCCAAAGCTTTTGCTCCAAGCTATGAGACTGAGATCTTTGGTTCAAATCCCTCCTGCTGGATTTTAACATGCTGGGTATTGCTTGGTTTGACGGGTTTAACGTCGCAAAGCGACTCGGGCTATGAGGGACACCTTAGTGGAAGGCTTCGGATTTTCCACCACCTGGGGTTCTTAAGCGTGCACTGACACTGCACAGTACACGGGCGGATATTGTACCAGTGTGTGGTCATGTGTAGTCGACTCCAAGTAATTCGAAGTTGCTTAACGGGCAAGTTTCAGTTAATTACAAGTGAATAGGAGGTTCTGACAAGTTTGCATGTGATACTGCGATGAAATGCTTCTGCTGACAACAAATCGCAGCATAGTGCCATTAATGTGAGGTGGCTTGTACCCTGGCGGAACGGTTTTTTCATGAAGACAACGTGCCTGAAGTGATGGTGTGCATGCATAGTTAACAAACTCTTCTTTTGTGTCTGTATGTTAAGCAAATGCAGACT
The DNA here is from genome assembly GCF_055824585.1 of Amblyomma mixtum. Taxonomy (NCBI): domain Eukaryota; kingdom Metazoa; phylum Arthropoda; class Arachnida; order Ixodida; family Ixodidae; genus Amblyomma; species Amblyomma mixtum. The sequence continues at coordinate 369,898,034 of NC_143014.1, read as the reverse complement.
GAGGTAATAGCTAATTTTTTTTTGTGAGAAGCTCGTCCCAAGCCTGTTGCGCAACCAATAAACATGCTGTTTCAATGCTTTCCATTTTATTTGAGGTACATTTCATTAAAATTTTTAGACGTCCCCACGGACCTTATATTGCCAAAGGTCCGCGTAATCATTGCAAAATCCATAGTATTAATAGTAAAAATAATTGGTTATTAGGGAAGGAAATGGCTCAGTAACTGTCTTACTTAGTGGATACTTCTATCACGCCATGGGATAAGGAATAACGGAGGGAGAGAAAGGTGCCATAGTGGAGGGCTTCGGAATAATTCCGACCACATGGGGATCTCTAACCGCAAAATGCATAGTAGTGAAGACCGAGATTAGCAATCATACTGCACTGGTTTGTCCCCCACCCCCATTTAGTGGCAACACCAGCTATCATCTTAAGGCAGGCTGGTTCCCTGTAGTTCCCTGCCTGACCACCTGGCATTCTTTAACGTGCATTGACACCGCACAGTACACGGGCCTCTAGAATTTCGCCTCCATTGAAATCCGTCCGCCGCAGCCAGTATCCAACCCGCGTATTTCAGGTCAGCAGCCGAGCGCCATAACCACCTAGTCACTGTGGTAGCTTGTCAATTTGTTTCTTTTGCTAATGCATATTTCTTTGCATTTTAATTGAATGCTGTTTGTAGACTGGTTACGGGATGCCCAACATATATGTTGTGCCTTCTAGAAATGTTGCGTAACTGTGTTCACTCTTATAGTGTGGGCCTCAGTGAGTGGAAATTTTTTTCAAGCACTACAACTGGACCCTCAAACTCAGTATTCCGATAATGGGACTATCTCTTTCCTCTCAAATTTAAAGAAAAATGACCTCCAACCTCACCAAAGCGTAATTATTACTGAAAACCTGGTTACCATTGAAATAAAATGAAGTCCCAGAAATATGGTTCTACGGGTCACTTTGGGTTTTCAGGGAGGTGCACCTGATGGTTTTTGTGCCAGCAGCTTTTCAGCATTCGCCAAAGACATCCCAAGGAAGAATAAAACTGTCAAATTCAGTTCACTGTTATTCGACGGGAAACTGAGTCAAGCTCCTCTTGTATTCCTGTACATGATGGTATTATACTTGTTTTTACCGACTTGCAGTGATATGATGTGCTCTATTTCAATTTGATGGATTGTGTAAGTACATTTTGCTTATGCACAGAGAAATGGCGTGGTCATGGGTAGTGCTTATTGACTTGGTGTTTTTTGATATATATCAAACTATCTAGAGATTTGTATGATATACATGTGCTAAATAATTTTACCTTTAAGCAAATACTTTTTGCTACTCTATGCGGTACATGGTCTTACAAAATTTTTACTGGAAGAATTGCATGAGCACGGAGTGCAGTGGGCACGGAGGCGCGATGAAGGAAAGAATGAAAACTTATGCACACCTTTCTTCGTCCTGCAGTTCCTCGTGGTTTTTGTGGCTGGGACACCAGCGGCTGGCCACCAGGCTGAAAATGCTTCACTGGCGGACGGATCCTGCAACGCCGCCTGTGCTCCAGAACCGCCATTGCTGCCAAATGATTTCGCGGCTCAGTCCGAATCCACCACACGCCCCCTGGACCTCCGGCACTGCGCAGCCGCAACATCGACGTCATTTCATTTCATTTCATTTCATTTCATTTATTTCATCCTTAAAGGCCCAAGGGCATTACATAAGGAGGGGGCTAGAATTCATATAAAAGAAGCATAAAAAACACACGCACAATGAACACACACAACAAACTTCAAAAGCTAAAGAGAAAAAAAATAAAGAAAAAAGATAAAGGGTTTACAAGTGCAGTGAAAAAGCTTACAAAGAAAAAAAAATTCGCTTGCGGCAGCGAGCACAGATGAAAGTCAATGATCAACACGTGGTAAAAAATGACAAGGAATTCACTTATTCTGAAGATGACGGGCCAGTTCTGTACGAAAAGATTTTGAATCGTTGCATAAAACTATGTCGTTAGGTAGGGCATTCCAGAGTGTTATTGCATTGGGGAAAAATGAACTATTCATTGCTAATGTGCGGGTCTTGATACCGGCTATGGGGTGGCTATGGCTGAGGCGACTTGAAGTTCTTATCGGGGATTTTAGAAGTGGGTGTCTTGAAGCTGGATGATGGAAAAAGTTATGAAGCAGGCAAAGACGTGAAATTATGCGGCGTGATTCAAGTGATGGGAGGGAAAGAGAGCGTTTGAGTGCAGTGATACTAACTTCTTTGGAATATTCAGAGGTGATAAACCTGACGGCGCGATTTTGGATGGCCTCGATTTCGGCTGAAAGGTATGCTTGGGATGGATGCCAGATAGATGATGCGAATTCAAGTTTGGGGCGGACGAATGTTTGATAAGCCACTTGTTTAACATCTGGAGATGCTGATTTCAGGTTTCGCCGGAGATAACCTAGGACACGAGAGGCATCGGAACATATCGTTTGGACGTGAGTTACCCAAGATAGTGTCGATGTCAGATGTAAACCAAGGTACTTGTAGGATGTTGTTGGAGCAATCGGAACCGTGTTAATGCTGTAAGTGTGCTGGATTACAGTGTGCTTGCGAGAGAATGACAAGAGTTGACATTTTTCAAGGTTTAAGGGCATGAGCCATCGGTTGCACCATGTAGCTATTGCATCAATGTCTTTTTGCAGGAGGTGACTGTCAGTGGGATGACGAATGGGGCTGTATATGACACAGTCGTCTGCAAATAGTCGTAGCTTGGCGTTTATGTTAACTGGAAGATCGTTTATGTAAATTAGGAATAGCAATGGTGATAAGCCTGCGCCCTGGGGGACGCCTGACGTAACATTAGTGAGGGGTGAGTGGTAACCATTGCTTGAGGTAAACTGCATGCGTCCGTTAAGAAATGTCTCAATCCAGGAGATAAGATTGTCAGGAATGCCTAGGGAACAAAGTTTTGTGAGCAGGTGTGAGTGCGGAACACGGTCGAAGGCCTTTGAAAAATCTAAAAAGATCGCGTCGATTTGAAGGTTGTCGTCCATTAAGCGAAGGATGTCATGTGTGAATTCAGCCAATTGCGTTTCACAGGAGTAGTGTTTACGGAAACCGTGTTGGTGAGGATAAAAGAAGTTAACTGAATCCAGATGGTTCATTAGATTGGACGCTATAACATGTTCAAGTAATTTCGAAGGAATGCTCGTTAAAGAAATAGGGCGATAGTTAGAAGGATTTGTGCGGTCACCTTTCTTAAAGATTGGTATGATTTCGGCTATCTTCCAGTCGTCGGGGATTTCTCCGGATTCTAATGATTGTGTAAATATTAGGTGCAGTATCAGGCTTGAGACTAGACTAGTGTTTTTCAGGAGTTTACTGTTTATGTGGTCACAGCCAGATGATGAAGACGTCTTAAGAGAACTGATTAGATTTTCTATTCCTGTCGCGGTGACTGTGATTTGAGGCATGGGCATTGTTGAGGTGGGAGGGGAAATATTCGGACTGCAAGCAGCAGAGGAGAAGACTGAACAAAAATATTTATTTAGAATTGTTGCGCACTCTTTACTGTCTATTGGATCACGATCAGCGTCTAAAAGTTCAATTCGGTTCGTTCGTAATTTAGGGGAAAGAATGCGCCAGAATTTATTCGGGTTGGATTTAAGGATAGAATGTAGATCGGTAGAAAAAAACTTCTTTTTGGCGGAGGCTAATTTTTCCTTATATTCATTCGCGCAATGGTGGTACCGTTCCCACGCTGCGGGCCGGTTATGCAAATTTGCAGTTCTATAAAGCCGTTTTTTCCTATTAACAAGCCTTTTCAGTTCTCTGTTAAACCATTCGTTGTTAGAATCGGATTTTACGCAAAACGACGGAATGTGCTCATTTTTCAACGAAAGGACAGTGGTCTTAAAAAGTTCCCAGTTGGTATTAACCGAGCGAGTTTGATAAGCAGTCTGGAAAGAGCTGTAAAATTCAGATAAAGCATGATTGATGGCATCGAAATTAGCTCTTTTGTAGTCGGTGATTACTTTTTTTGATGAGGACCGTTTTATAATGGGTAAAGAAAGACGGATGTGAAGTAGATTGTGATCGCTAATGCCTGGTAGAACGGTTATACCTTTTACGTCGTCGGGGGAAGTTGTCAGGAGTAGGTCAAGAATGTCGTTTTCTCTTGTTGGGCATGTAATGACTTGGTGTAGGTTGAGGTCAAGTGTTAAATCAAGGAATTGTTTTGTATCGTTAGAAGATGACCTATTGAGCACTGAGAGTAAGGGCCAGCTAATGTTCGGGAAGTTGAAATCCCCAAATAAAAAGATAGGGGAGTTAGGAAATTTATTTTTGATGTTGTTTAAGGCACGGCCAAGCGTGTCACAGAAGGATGAGTCGCTATCCGGTGGCCTGTAGCAAATACCGAGAACAATTTTCCTTGTCTTATCGTTCAAGCATACCCACATGAGTTCGAGGGTGTCGTCAGTGCTGATGTGAGACGATGATAATGTGTTCTTAATAGCTATGAGGACGCCACCACCTTTTCTGTTTTTCCTATCGTGCCGGTATATTGTGCAGTGAAGATTAGGGGAAAAGATTTCGCTGTATTTGATATCCTCTTTCAGCCAGGTTTCCGTTAGGAGTACAATATCAGCGTCGATATCAGTAATGAAGCTCTCAAGTGCGTCACGTTTTGGGATGACGCTCCGGATATTCGTGAATGCAATATTAAGAACAAGGCATAGCGAAGGACGTCGGATGGGGACGGATGATAGTACCTGTTTTTTAGTGGGTCATGTCGTGGTTCCTGCAGCGCTCTCGGTGGGTGGTCCTATGTTACGTCGCGCGCTAGCTGCTGAATTAGGGGTTTCCAATACGCTAGCAGTGGCAGGGTCATAAAAATAGCACTTATTGCCAACATAAAGCTTATCAAAAGCAAGTTTAAACGCGCACTTTTGTGGCCGGATGAACTGAAGTAGCTTTGAACGTGCTTGGCGAGTAGGAAATTCAAAGTCTTCTCTGATGGCGTAGTTTGTCCCCTTAAGTTTTCGCCCGCAGGACAGTATGGTCTCTTTGGTTTTGAACTGTGCGAATTTTACAACGATGGGGCGTTTCTTGTCATCGGAGTGACTTCCTATTCGGTGAGCACGTTCAATGCTGTTGCTGTCGAGATGAAGGTTGGTTGGTTGGTTTATGGGGTTTAACGTCCCAAAGCGACTAAGGCTATGAGAGACGCCGTAGTGGAGGGCTCCGGAAATTTCGACCACCTGGGGTTCTTTAACGTGCACTGACATCGCACAGTACACGGGCCTCTAGAATTTCTCCTCCAAAGAAATTCCAGCCGCCGCGGCCGGGATCGAACCCACGTCTTTCGGGTCAGTAGCCGAGCACCATAGCCACTGAGCCACCGCGGCGGCCTGTCGAGATGAAGATCGAGGTGATCAGCACACAGGGTCACAATTTTTTTCTCCGATTCTGCCCATGATTCGTTGTTCGTGTCATCGAGGCCTAAAAAAAGCAAGTTGTTGCGGCGCATTCGATTCTTGGTGTCAGTGTTAGCAGCTTTCAAGACAGCGATTTCGCGGTGTATTTTGTCTGTTTCGTTTGAGGGTTTGCCAGGGTTCGGATGATGGTCTGATGATTCAAGTTTCTCTAGACGGTCACTTAAAGAGGCTATTTGTTTTTCGTGCATGGTTAGAGTGACCTTGAGGTGATCAACTACAGAGCGGATTGCTTCAAAACTTTCTGCTAGCTGTTGCATGCGAGTGTCAACGGATAAGGGGTCGTTATTTGAGCCAGGACCGGGGTTAAGTTCGACGTCACCGGATAGTAACAGCATCAGTTGCGACAGGCAATTGAACGCTAGAGCGTCACTGAATATGCGAAAAACACCGCGCCACTTCGAGTCGTAGGGGCACGACACTAATACCAAAAAACGGTTGCTACTTCGATATGCTTTACAACGGTTTAGGTAACCAACCTGAAACGTCAGGAGTGCGGTGAGCATTCTGCGTGGATCGGTGTCGTGCCCCGTGTCGGCCGAGTGGGTCCGCTGTTTAAGTAGGGCAGCGTCACGTCCCGTGGTTGGTGACGTAACGAACAGGGGTAGTTGCCAGATGGGAATGGTGACTGTCGCCGAGACTGGCGTTCCGAGGGGAGGATGGGCATTGTCGGGTCCAAAGTTCCGGGCCGGTGCGGTGCAGTTGTCGGATGGCAGCAGGAACCACGTACCAGCAGGTGGCCAGTACGTCAGCGCCTGAAACGTCAGGAGTGCGGTGAGCATTCTGCGTGGATCGGTGTCGTGCCCCACCTTCAGAACGGATAAGACCGGGCATCGAGCATTCACTCGTCAGTGTGCACGGAGGCGCGATGAAGGAAAGAATGAAAACTTATGCACACCTTTCTTCGTCCTGCAGTTCCTCGTGGTTTTTGTGGCTGGGACACCAGCGGCTGGCCACCAGGCTGAAAATGCTTCACTGGCGGACGGATCCTGCAACGCCGCCTGTGCTCCAGAACCGCCATTGCTGCCAAATGATTTCGCGGCTCAGTCCGAATCCACCACACGCCCCCTGGACCTCCGGCACTGCGCAGCCGCAACATCGACGTCATCACCTTCAGAACGGATAAGACCGGGCATCGAGCATTCACTCGTCAGTGGGCACGGAGGCGCGATAAAGGAAAGAATTAAAAACTTATGCACACCTTTCTTCGTCCTGCAGGTTAGTTATATTTCCAAATTACCATTTCCCTGCTTGAAGTCAGACGACCGCTTTGTCATCGTGCTTCCGTGCCCAGAAGCAGTGTTCTTGCTCTTGTGCTCATTGTTACTCCTTCTCAGTGGGGACGTCGAGAGTAATCCTGGTCCTGATTATCTTGCGCAGATTTTGCGAACCATGAAGGAAATGAACGAACGTTCCAAGAGAGTGGAAGTAGCGCAAAACACTATGTTGGAAAGTATGTCGGAGCTCAGGCTACAGCAGCAATCCGTTTCAGAAGCAATGTCAGATATAAAAGAAAGATTGCAAAAAGTGGAAAATCAGACATCAGTTTTCGAGCACTGGCAGCAGGACATGAACACTTTGCGTGCCACAGTAGAGCGCCTCGAGAATGAAAATATTGCACTTCGATCCCGTCTTGATGACGGAGATGACCGATCTCGGCGGAACAATCTGGTTTTCTATAGTATATCTGACAGCGCAGCAGAAACGTGGTCTGAGTCGGAGGAACAACTTCTAGATTTAATAAACAATACCTTGAACACTGATATCAGTCAGTCAGACATTTCCCGCGCGCATAGAATTGGGCGTTTCGTAACAGGGAAAACCCGTCCGCTTGTAGCAAGTTTTCAAAACTACAAAACAAAAGAACTAGTCTTTTCAAAACGTGATCTGTTGAAGAATACCGGAAAAGGAATGAGTGGAGACTTCTGCCAAGCCACGCGCAATATCAGAAAAAAATTAATAGAGTACGGTAAATCCAAGGGTAGCACATCTTTCAAACTTGGGTATAAAAAACTTTTTCTGGATGGAAAGTGCTACACATATGACGAGAATCGGGGTACTATCCGCGAAATCGGTAATTCCTCTAAAGGCACAACTGAAGACACAATTGAAAACACTACTGAAAACTCAAGCGAGGCTCATGGCCGACCTCTCCGCACTGGTCGCGCGCGATCGAAAAGACCACGAGAGGGAAGCGCTTCGAAAAGCTTCGACTACTCTCTCCTGTACTCGAACATTCGTATTCTTTATCCCAAAAAGGATTAGTTATGCGCTATGATCGATGACTGCAACGCTGATATCATTGTATTAACAGAAACTTGGCTAAATAGCAAAATAACGAATAATGAATTGTTTAAATGTGAAAAGCGGTATGTTGTCTTCCGGAGTGACCGAACAGGCAGAGTTGGTGGCGGTGTCCTAATTGCTATTAATGAGTGTATTGACTGCTTTCTAGTAACTATTGCTACGAATTTAGAGCTAATCTGGTGCTGCATAAATCTTAATTTTAAAAAAGTAATCCTAGGTGCATGTTACCGATCCCCTTCGACGGACACATCATTTTGCGATAACCTACACGATTCCTTAAATCAGATTATCACCCGTTTCCCTGCAGCTGAAATCTTGCTCTTAGGCGACTTCAATTTTCCGAATATTGTCTGGTCACATAACAATCCCTTTTCTACCCCTACGTCCGCTGAATCCAACTTGTTTCTTTCCATTTGTTCAGACTTCAGCCTATCACAGATTGTTAGTCTTCCCACACGTGTAACGCAAAACACATCATCACTACTTGACCTTATTCTTACGTCATCAGCGGATAACCTATCCGCGGTTTTACACCTGCCTGGGCTGAGCGATCATGATATATTACACTTCACGCTAACTGTGACTCAAACAAAAATTAGCCGACAGAAAAGAAAATTTCGTGATTATAACAAAGCTGATTACACCACCATCAACAGTGAACTCTGCTCATTTTTAGATGTTTTTTTGCCGCTCTCTCAGGATCGGCCCACAGAAACTAACTGGCGCATGTTCAAAGAAAAAATTTCGGAATTAATCAGCCGACACGCCCCCCTTAGAACCACCTACACCAACAGTAAAGCACCTTGGTATAACACATACTTAAACAGGTTATCCAACAAAAAAAAGCTTTTATTCCGTTCAGCTAAACAGTCTCCAAAACCGACAGCTTGGCTAGCGTACAAAAAAGCGGCAAAGTCTTATAATACTTCCTTAAGGTCAGCTAAATTTTCATTTTTGAACACTACTCTTCCACAATTATTAAAGACTAATCCAAAACGTTTTTGGAATGTTATACGAGGAAGTACTAATAAGGACGGCTTATCGCTACTCACAAGTTCAGGGGAATCAGTACCGCCTCACCTTTGTTCCAAAGTACTTAACGACACATTCGTTCAGTCATTTTCATCCCCTGTGCTTAACAATCAGATGCCAGCTATAAATACTACCAATTATCACCTCATGGAACCCATAATATTTGAAGCAACTGGCATCAAAGCCATAATAAACAAATTAAAACCCTAATTATCTTGTGGAGTCGACGAGATCAATGTCAAATTTTTGCAACATACCGTGGAATACTGTTCAATCATACTACAGTGCATTTTTTCTCAGTCGTATAACTCTGGCAGTATACCTCATGATTGGAAAACTGGAAAAGTAATCCCCATCCACAAGTCAGGTCCAACACATAATCCGCTCAACTACAGGCCCATTTCCCTTACATCCGTAGTGTGTAAAATTATGGAACACATTATGTACACGCATCTAGTTAACTTTCTTGAAGATAACTTTTTTTCTAGTGTGCAGCATGGATTCCGTAAAAATTTCTCCTGTGAAACTCGGCTAGCCTCTTTCACTAATGATCTGCATGCCTATGTAGACTGTGGTTTTTCAATTTATTGCGTATTCCTCGATTTCTCCAAAGCTTTTGACAAAGTTAACCATACACTACTTCTTCATAAACTAAGCTTCCTAAACATAGACCCTGCAATAATTGACTGGATTAATGCTTTCCTCGCATCCCGCGTTCAGTTTGTAACCACTAATGAAGTGAACTCACCCTCGGCCCCAATTCAATCCGGCGTTCCGCAAGGGTCGGTTCTAGGTCCTCTCTTATTCCTGATTTATATAAATGACGTACCTTCTCACGTTTCTTCCAAAATTTGTCTTTTTGCAGACGACTGTGTGTTATACCGTAAGCTAACTGATGCTTCAGATGCTTTATTAATTCAGAATGACCTCAATAATATTGTGGAATGGTGTAATACATGGTGCATGGAATTAAATATTAACAAATGCAAATCAATGAGGGTATCTCGCAATAACCACATAAGTCCCACTTATATGCTTAATAACGTCTTATTAGAATCGGTGACATCATACCGATATCTGGGAGTTCTCATTGCCAATAATCTATCTTGGAAATCGCATGTCAATTATATCACTTCTAAAGCCAGTAGCACCCTTGGATATATACGCCGTAATTTCCGCCTTGCACCATCATCATTAAAATTACTATTGTACACAACTTACATTCGTCCACAACTTGAATACGCGTCATCTGTCTGGGATCCCGGTCACGTAACACTCATACATTCTCTTGAGGCAATACAAAATCGCTCAGCCCGGTTTATCTTAAACAACTACCAAAGGACCGCTAGTGTTACTAATATGAAAACCTACTTACAACTACCACTTTTATCGACATCTCGCCTGTCTCTCTTTCATAAAATATACCATCATAACACAACCTTGCGCTATCTTTGGGTTCAACCACCGTCATACATTTCAACTCGCCGTGACCACAGCAAAAAGGTACATATTCCACACTCAAATACGCTTGCATATTCATACTCGTTTATTCCTCGGACAAGCAATGACTGGAATAACCTACCAGCATCACTAACAAGTATATCTGAAATTGAGAACTTTAAAATCAGCATTACACAGTTTCTTTTCATATCTGGTCCTCATATCATCATCATGGCGTTCATAGATGGTGTTCATATTTCCATTACGACTGTTTGTTTATTAGGAACTGCATTCCTTGTTTATTATTTGTTTTCCTTGTCATATTTTTCTGTATTTATTAACACCGTTACCGATTTCGTAATTTATTCTTTGTACCTTTGTTCTTTTTCATTCTTTTTGTATGCTTACTTTTGTTTTTGTACTGGTCTTACAGAGATTGTGTATATTTTTTACTAATAACTTTTTTGTGTACAATGTGTATGCCTCTGCATCCGCCCCTCCCCTCTATAATGTACATTTGTACCCTGAGGGTATAATAAATAAATAAATAAATAAATAAATTCGAGCTCCCCTTGTATTTACATACACGATGCCACCATATTTGATTTTAATGAATTTCAGTGTTATTATGTGCTGTGTTTTGATTTGTGGATTGTTTTAGCTTGTTTCCTTCCTCTACACCAAGTGGCGTGGTCTTGAAAGTGTGTTAGTCATGGGTAATGCTTATTGAACATTATGCAATGTTTATGCTAAATAATTTCACTTTCAAGCAAATATACTTGTTTACTGCTCTCATTGGTGCCCGTTCTTGGAATGGAATATTTGCTATGAAGGAAGCCGAATGGTTTGGCAGCCAGGATCTTTCCTTCATCAATAGGAGAGGATATCACTTTGTACAATAAGTGCTGGCATATTTTCATACTATTATCTGTGTACAATATCCATGATATGATTGCGTTGCCATGTCTGTCATTTTGAAATCTGTAATAAATACTTTACTCTTTATTGGATACTGTGGTTATTGAATAGAATTAAACAATGTTTTACAGTTCTACACAGTTATTTTAGACACTGTTTTATGTGTTTAAAAGTGGTAGTGAGCTATGTACCAGGTGTGTCTTTTTCCTTGGTATTAGTTGGGCCCATTGACCCTGGCACACAAAACACAATTATTGCTTGGAGGTAAAGATTTTATGATCTAAAGTTAGCGGCAAGTGTTCGAGTAAAAAGTCTTAATTGCTCGGACTTCAGGTTTCAGCATATATTGCTATGAGGCTTCTGATATACTAGTCATCCGAATGAATGCGGATGAAGCGCAACATGAAAGTGAATTGTTATATGTGAAATGCAATCTGTAGATTATTTGTACACTTATCGTCCAGCAATATGCAATGATACGTGCAGCTTCTCATGGCTACATGCCCAAGGCAAATGGCCTAGATTTTTATTGTTGGTAGCAGAGATTGTAGTTTAACAAAATAACCGGGAAAGAAAAAAAACGAATTCATTGTGTTTCAAAATGTACATGAGAGGGTTTGAAAAAGAGGAGGCAGTCATGCTCCGCTCTGAGGGTATGATGAGATAGCGTTATTGGGTTAATGCCCAGATATGCAGAATTGATCGTTCTCCACTATACATTTATATGTCCCTGGGAGTCCTCATACCACTCAGTGGTGCAGCGGTTAAGCGATGCGCCTGTGCCCTGCGATGGCAGATGCTGCCACGTTGGTGCTTGCATGACCAGTGATTAACTGCGACCTGCCACGGTGGTCAGTTTACTCAGAATCAGATGGGCAGGTTGTGATGACCTCCAAAGGTCCCGTCACCTAGGTGGCCCACCTGGTTTGCTTCTCCGAAGGTCATGTTGAACACATGGTGAAATGCGGCTTTACCTAGCAGAGTGAAGCTATCGCATCAAAAGCAGGTCATGGTGCTTAGAAGTGTCGAAAATTCTCCCTACGAACTGGCCTTCTTGCCTTCCCTACTGAAAAAAGTTTTATGAGGCAATAAACTCATACAGTTTATCATACAAATGTCGTTGAGTTCTCATACAAATCACATAAAATTATCATTCAAATGTCATTCATTTCAGTGAAATCATACAGTCATCATTGAGATATCATAGAATATCATACGAATTGTATAGATTGTATGATATTCTATGATATCTCTATGATGACTGTATGATTTCACAGAAATGAATGACATTTGAATGATAATTTTATGTGATTTGTATGATAAGTCTATGACATTTGTATGATAAATTGTATGAGTTTATTGCCTCATAAAACTTTTTTCAGTAGGGTTGTCATGGGTGCTAGTGGTTTGCCTGCTATAAGGTACACTTGAAGTATACTTTGGACAAATTAGTTTCATATTTATGCAAGTAAATTTTAAATTCATTTCTAATGACAGCTGCAAATGTGTTGCAAAGATATTTTTAAGGACTTGCCCATTTTTACACTTGCAGTATACTTTGGATGAATTAATTTCATATTTACGAAAGTACATTTTTAATTCATTGGAAATGACAGCTTTAAGTGTGCTGCAAATATGTTTCGAGGACTGCCCATTAGGTGTATTATAATTGAAGTATACTTTGGACAAATTAATTCCATAGTTATGAAACTACATTTTTAATTCATTTCCAATGGCAGCTGCAAGTGGGCTCCAAATATATTTTCAAGGACTGCCCATTTGTTACAATTGAAATATACTTAGGATGAATTAATTTCATATTTACAAAAGTACATTTTTCATTCATTGCCAACATGCTCAAAGTGCATTTATATTTTTTCACGTATTTAAAATGTGCTCGAAACATATTTTCAGGTGAGGTATTTTTGACAAATTTTAAAAATACATTTGAAATGCTGAGCAAAAACTTTGACTAATATATTTTCTACATATTTTTAGCACATTCACGAATACAAAATATGTTTAAAATATAATATAAATACCCCGCCATATATTTCAAACGTATTACTTTTTGCTAAGGGTCCTAAACTCAAAACGACCATTTTAACTGAAAGTAATGCTCTTATCAAGTAAAAAATAGCAAAAAAGGAAATGCTAAGTGCCCCCGCCACTGGCCAAACCTTCAAGTACAAGCACAGTGCCATCGTTCATACACTGTAGTACGAATCTTTGAGTTTGACAGATATATGCAACATTTATGCATCTAATTAATGAAGAAAGTTTGGTTTTTAAGTAGCTAGTGCACCTTTGTTACCTTCACTTGTCAACAGTCATAAATTCCATGCACTGGCCATTGATGCAATGATGACACATTTCTTTTTCTGATTGTCACCCACGAACTCAATGTTTGAGTATGTGGTAGGAAAAGTGTGAAGTTTGCTTTTCTTATCATTGCTGTTGGAACTCCAGTTACCAGCGGCGTGCCACACAATATAGCCCAAAAGTAAAAGCTTTTACTGCTTTTGACAAAGGTTGTGCCTATAGCATTATAACAACGTTGTAGAGTTGCCATGGCCACTAGATGTTCAAGAGATTTCTTCCTTTCGTTCCTTTTTTTGACATGCCCATTCATCTCAAGATGCATGGCAGTGACCATTTAATTATACTGGTGCGTGAACCATGAATCATGCCTCTTACAGAAGAAACACAGTAAATAATTTCCTTCTGCAAGTCTTGGTAACATTACCTCCAGTAATTTAATCTCTATTTTGCCTTACTTGTAGGTGGCCGATTTCGTACTGCTGCCCCGAGTCCCTGTAAGTCTTCAAAATACTGTTGGGGACATTGTGGACGTGGTGTGACTAAATACATTTCAAATTGCAGATCCATCTACAAGCTCTACACACACATTTTCTGGTTCTTTGGCCCGCTGTGAAGACCTGTCAATGCTTGGTATGTAGCGTCAACTATTTTTGCAATGTTTTGCTTCAGTTTCTTGTTTTGCAAGTAGTCATTAAATGTGCTGCTAAGAAATATTAATATCTGTCAAAAATTATAGACTAAACTGCACCCATTTGGTTTCTGTAAAGAAAGGGTTAAGGCCCCTTCTAGTGCTACATTGTAGTCTAGCTGCTGCCTGAGCATTGTTTTCATTGTAGGTACCCATTCATCTTAAGATGTGCAGCAGCATCCACTCAGTCGTACTGGTATGTGAGTCACATCAGTTACAAAATAGCGAAAGTAATGAATAATTTCTTCAGCTCCAACCACTAATAGCGGCACATGCTTTGTTCCGTCTTTGTCCTTCCTGTAGGAGACCCATTGCGTGTTGCTACAAGGAATCCTCGTAGGTCTTCAGAATTACTTTCGGAAATGACACTGTGAAGTGCGGCATGACAAAATGCATTTAAAATTTCAGATGCTTCTACTAGCTCTGCGCAGGCACCTTCTGCTGATCCCTTGGCTCTGCATGCTTACCCACAAGTTCACGGTATAGTAGAGCATTCTTTTATATGCATCTTTTCTTAGACTACATATTTCTGTGCTTAAGTTTTCTGTGCTGTAGGTAGCCTTTAAAAGTGCTATATCGGGAGAAATTAATTTATTAAGCTACTTTTGTCAAAAGTAACCAGGCTGCATTGTTTGCTTCTCATTTGTATAGTACAACCTTTACGGCTTTCCTTAATATCGAAAAGCCGCCGCGGTGGCTCAGCGGTTATGGTGCTCGGCTGCTGACCCAAAAGACGCTGGTTCGATCCCGGCCGCGGCGGCTGGAATTTCTTTGGAGGAGAAATTCTAGAGGCCCGTGTACTGTGCGATGTCAGTGCACGTTAAAGAACCCCAGGTGGTCGAAATTTCCGGAGCCCTTCACTACGGCGTCTCTCATAGCCTCAGTCGCTTTGGGACGTTAAACCCCATAAACCAAACCTTAATATGGAAAAGTTATTTGAAGGTGAGGACAGGGGTTCTCCTTACCATACAGAGATTTAGAGCTTGAGGGCTGGCATAATAGTTTAACTATACGAATGAGAAGCAAAACCATGCACCCTGGTTTGTCAAAAGTAACCAGGCTGCATTGTTTGCGTCTCATTTGTATAGTACAACCTTTACGGCTTTCCTTAATATCGAAAAGTTATTTGAAGGTGAGGACAGGGGTTCTCCTTACCATACAGAGATTTAGAGCTTGAGGGCTGGCATAATAGTTTAAATATACGAATGAGAAGCAAAACCATGCAGCCTGGTTTGTCAAAAGTAACCAGGCTGCATTGTTTGCTTCTCATTTGTATAGTACAACCTTTACGGCTTTCCTTAATATCGAAAAGTTATTTGAAGGTGAGGACAGGGGTTCTCCTTACCATACAGAGATTTAGAGCTTGAGGACTGGCATAATAGTTTAAATATACGAATGAGAAGTAAAACCATGCAGCCTGGTTACTTTTGACAAAGGCTGTACAGGTGCACCTGTACCATTTTTTTAGGAAAGATTTTTGGCACTTTTTCATGCTACATTGTACTCTATGGCCTATGTTTTTTTAGGCACCCACTCTAGTGAGTATGTACAGCACCGTTCATTGAGTCACACTGGTATGTGAATCGTGTCAGTTATAACTTACAAAATACCAAATGTGGCAAATAAGTTCTTTTATATCAACGACATTCGCACATATATTGACCTTCCTTTGTCTTGCCTGCAGGTGGCTCATTGCACGCAGCTGCACAGAGCTGCACAGGTAGGTCTCCATAATTCCTTGTGGGAGTTGACTGTAACAGTTATTGTGAATGTGCCATGACAAAATGCATTTTAAACTTCAGACACATCTAGAGGTTTTGAAGACACCTCTTCTCCTAGTCCAAGGGCCCTGCATCCAGACCCTCAAATGCATGGTATACACATTTTTCCTTTTCATTTTTTCATAACAGCATTGTGCTTAAATCTGGTGTGCTGTACAGAAAACCTGCGGTCATATGCATTATAGGAAGAACCTAACTCTTTTTGTGGTGTTGAACTTAAAAGTTAGATTCTTCTTATATGAGCGGTTCGGTTCTGGCACCTTGCACGGTTTCTAAATAACCTATGTGTACAATAACTGTTTTAACTTGAATTATAATAAGAGTTTACTTTTGTTTTTTGTGTGAAATGTTCCTACATGTGAAAACTCAATTATTTTCGGTCATACATTCTTTGAAATAACTTGCCATGTATATTTTAGCTGCCCGTGGCTCAGACCAATAAAAAATATTGGATACAACCTCTGACCTTTCAACATTTCACTGTTGTCACCTATTTCATAGTAGAAATGTAAATTGTTGTAAATTGTTGTCTTTTAAGGGTATAGTTATGACAGCAAAATTGGCAAATTGGGCAAATTTCTGAAGTTCAAATTATGGTAGAGCATTTACAGACTCTGGCACTGGTCGATCTTCATTCGGACACCTATCAGTACGGCATGAATACAGATCCATTGAAGTCCATGACCCAGTCAGCAAAGCCGCAGCCAGATGTGCCTGCCAGAAACCCCTCCCGGCTCCCCGCGGCAGGAAGCGTTTTAGCAATATGTTGAGTAGGGCTAGTTTGTATAGGTTGTTTCTTGGTATAGGACCAGCGTTTGTCCTGTGTCTTGTGCTTCTTTGGTCCCTCATTTTCTGCGCTGTTTTAGAATGACAGGAAGTGGTATTCTCATTGTTTTGAAGTCTTTAACAGGTGGATCCGCGAAAAGGTCCATAATCGAGGCAGCACTTCAGACCGTCGCCGCAATGCTCACGGAGGCTCCTGGAAATGCGAAAGTGCTGCCTCAAAAGATCAGCACCGGCAGTACCCCTCCAATCCGCTTCAACTCAAGGCCTCTGTGCGTCCACAAGTGAGAACTTCTTGACGGCGCTCTCGATGAAACGGCGGCCACGTATGCAACAAGACTTTCCAAGAATGCCTGGGCATTTTTCATTGTTTTAGTACCTAATGAAGATGGCACGGCACGATTATGTGTCGAAACGTTAGAGACTCTTACCACTTTCCGTCAATCGACGCGGTTATGTACACACTTGGGGCATCAAAATTTTTCAACACTATAGACTGTAGCAGCTGTTTTCGCCAAATCTACAGAGCACAATGTGACATTGAGAATAGACCTTATGCGAAATGCACTGCCATCTAGCGGTCGCCGCGCGCGATCCGCCATGTTGGAGGATAGCCGCCGGATTCACAGCACGTACTGGTGCACGCTCGTCGCGCGCGCTCGAGTTTCACTGTCCTCAATATGCCCACATATTGCTTAGTGCCTTGCTGTACGCAGAAGGGTCACAAAGGCGCCCAGGGAGAAAAGGCAAGAGCGCTTGATTTGAGTGCATTTCTATTTTTTTACTGCGATCCTCGACATCCGCGGCACAAATGTTGCAGAGCAGTCGCTACATGTCGAGACATGGCGCAACACATTTCGTTATCACCATGTTGCAAATGGAATTAGAAATAAGCTTTGTAGGAACGAAGAAAATATCACACAAAAGCTGTTTTTCTCGTGCGATTGCCCTTGAAGTGCTGCGATTATCGGCCTCGCAAGAGAGTAATCGTGATCAGCTGTTCAGTGGTACGGGTCGCGCTTTGTATGAACCATCGCTCCTAGCGTTATCCGCCGCAGCGATTGCACGCATTAGTTTTAGTGCGAATATTTGTTTCGACGGAAACACTAGCAAGGATTCACTCATTTATTATGCAGCACACCACTCCGAGGCCCTTCGCAGGGCTGTTCACCACTAGTACGAACTGGCCGCTCGCCGCGCGAAGCAACTTTAAGCACTAGGGCAAACAAACAAATGCTGCATGAACTTTTCAAGGAAAATGAAAAGCGTTGCATGTTGAGAGGCTGCATTTTTCGACACTACCAACATGAACGTGAGGTTTACTATCGTTTGCTTTCGGCGCCGACGCAACACACAGAAAGCGCTACCACAACAGCAGCAATTCAAGCGACACGCCCGTTCGCAAAAAGTATCGAACCAAATAAAAACTGATTCAAACTAGACCGAAATGCGCACATTTTTAGTGGTATACGAAAATTGTATTTGACTCGTACATTTCTTGGTCTTCGGCGTCGGCAAACTGACGTAGGACTCCGTGAAAAACTTGTAGCTCCGTACTCGGTGGCGTTCGGAAAGCGTTTTGAACGCGTAATAAGTGTCTGCGAAGTTACTTGGAAACTAGGGCAGCAGAGACAGGTCGACTGACCATTCATCATGTTTACAGGCTCAAGTGAGAGGAAATAAGACTTTCGAGCCAGCACAGCCGTAAGGAAGCTATCGCAGGGCGCGCCTAAATCCAGAGAGCAGAGGCGAAACGAGCTTCAGTCATCCTCCAACATGGCCGCTTTCCACTGGTTCTTCTTTTCTCCGATAGATGGCAGCAATTTTGCATAAGGTCTATACTGCACTCACTTGCCATCAGGGACTGTTGGAATCCTTGCGACGGACTTTTGATTTGCGCAGTTAACCTGCAACCTTTCAGCGTACAACATATTGTGCTGGAGGCGTTTAATTCAACTGTGCGATGGCTTACATGGATGACGAATGCAGACCACAGGCATCACTGTCAGTCCCCGCAAGGTTCTGTTGGTTTCTAGCAAGATCAACGTACTTAGCTTCATTCTTAACCAAGACACAGTCCGGCCGGACAAGCAGAAACTCCACGTCATACTAAAGCTTTCACCGCCAACATACGTCAGGCTTCTCCTCTCGCATCATCCCAAACTGCACTGACCTAGCTAGGCTTCTCAACCAGCTCCTTCAGAAAGGTGTCCATTGGTCTTGGCCCCACACGGAGCAGGGATCGTTTCGGGCTCTGTCAACGGCTGTCGCCGATACCACACTTCTGCGGCTCCCCGACCTCAACCTGCTCTTCACCGTGCAAACGGGTGCAAGTGAGCATGACATCGGCCCGGTTTTGCTACAGGAGTATCAAGGGGAGCTTTGTCCTCTGGCGTTTGCAAGCCGCACTCTCACAGGACTTGAATGGAATGAAGCGATTAGAGAGAAAGAGGGCTTGCCAGTTGTATTCGCATGGAAAAGTTTGACGTATGTCTGGATAGGTCTCAGTTCACTATTCATTCTGACCACCGGGCGGTGTCATGGTTACCGAGGCTGCGAAACCCAGCCGGCCGTCTAGCCCACTAGGTGCTTGCTCTCCAGAAATATAATTACAGGGTGGAATACAGGCAGAGCACATTCAGCAAAGCAGCCGACGCCCAGTCCCGAACCCCAGTACCTAGAAATGGTGAGCCGACACCCAAAGTCCTTGCGGTGGCAGTACCTGCAGATGCCTGGGGCACACTGGGCTCCCGTCAACAGCTGTTCGACGCTCAGCTCACGGGCGCACCCAGATACGGCAATGCCTGGACAGCGCAAACCGTAGCGGGAGTGCATCACCTACTGGCAACTACTACTCCTACATGGAAGCAGACAATGGCTGCTCCTGCGGTGTATACCTGTTGCCAGCCGCATTTAGATGGAGGCAAAATGCTAGAGGTCCTTGTACTGTGCGATTCAGTGCATGTTAAAATGCCCAGGTGGTGGAATTATCCGCGGCCCTCTACTAAGGCGTCCCTCATAGCCTGAGTCGCTTTGGGACGTTAAACCCCGTGAACCAAATCAAACCTATTGCCGATGTGGACAGTGGCGAGTCTCCATTCCGTATTGTTGTAGCGAAGAGCCTCCGCAAGCAACCTCTAGAGTACTTTCATGACACACACCTCGTAGGCCGTAGCGGCGGCAAGAAAACTTATTAAGGCGAAAGCCTTTAATGGCTCATACTCCCGTCCGTCCGTCGGCGTTACATCCAGCCTCTGGGGTGACTCATCGACGATGACGGGTGTCCACCGAGATATGTGACGCAGCTACTCAAATACACTTTTCATTTTCTTCATTTCGGCCCCTCTTCTTTCACTCCCATTTCCTCCCTTCTTGTACGGTGCGGTTCGGGTGTCCACCTGTATGACAGAGAATTGCTACGCCATTTCCTTTCCTCAAAAAGGTTCAGAGGTTTTTCCAACCGGCAAGGCATCGTGCCGAACGGGTGGTGGCTTTAGGCATCCAACACAAAAAGACAAAACCCTACCGTACTCAGGCCACCAGCACAGAACGTGTCAACAGGAATCTTAAAGCAATGCTGGTGGAGTTCACGGAGCGCCATAAGGACTGGGACGCTCGGCTGCAGGAAATGGCCTTCGCAACAAGGACAACAGTTAACAGGTCGACTGGCTTTAACTCATGCAGCTATCCTTCTTCGTCTCGAGCTCCGGATTCTTGTCGAGCATGCTTCCTCCCATGGTTCTGAATTGCCCGCTCGCAATTATTCTAGGTATGCCCAAGTTCTTTCTAGCCGCCTGGCCTGAGCCCTCAAGGAAGCCAGAGAGAACTTAGACCGCGCCCGCCTAGAACACTGAAACCAATACAAGCGCTGGCGACCTCTCAAGCTCTCGGTCGGCTACAAAGTGCTCCGTCAAACGCACCCACTTCGTGAGGCGCAGAACGGTTTGCAGCCTCCTTCATTCCTCGATGGAGTGGCCCTTACGGGGTAACAAAGCGTGCGTCTCGGATATCGTACCGACTTCCTAATGCCCAGGGTGGTCGAGAAACCGTGCCGGTCAACGTGGCCGACTTCAGACAGTACCAAGGTCGTTCGCCAACCTTCACCACGCTGGTGTCACGTTCGGACTGGAACGGCAGCGGCGACCACCGGCTCCGTTATACCCCGACGTAAAGCACGCGCGCGCGCAGCACTGCCATATCACGTCGGCCAAAGCGAGACCCTCTATGCTCCGATACCGCTTGACCACCGACGTGTTCGACGGCCTCGGTGTTGGCACGGTGTTGGCCTCGGCGACGGCACGGTGTTGGCGTCGAAATGGAATATGTGCTTATTCTGCGCCGGGCGCGTCGAAGCCGCGAACCCAGAATGCACCGCGCGCGCCGGCTGCGGAGCGCGCAGCCGCTACTCTGAGGCAGCAAGCCGGACGAATAAACTTCTGCGCATGCGCGCCGCTTGTGGCTCAGCGTTGTCTCGCGTCGACGCGGCTGGAATATAGGGGGGGGGGGGGGGGGGGGGGAATTTCAGCCCGGCGCAGCGCCGCCAAAGTGTCGTGTCCGACCACCGCCGCGCCCGCGCTCGCGCGCCGACGACGTCGGAGTATAAAAGAGCCACAAAGTCAGCGGACGCCTGCAACAGCGCACCTCGCCAACCGCAGCCTGCCATTTCTTTTGCGCCTCTCTGTTCTTTAGCACCACTCTGTTTTTTTTTCCGATGCCTCGTGACGTGTCTCGTCTTGTGAGGCGGGGGGGGGGGGGGGGGGAGGAGAGTGTGGGGCTGTTCGGCTTTTTATGCGAAGCACACTAGCCGCACAACCGAGCTCTTCCTTGCTGCGCCGCGCGCGGCCGCGTAGCTACCACTTGACCTACATTGGCGCACCACGTGATATGACGCCACAACAGCTGTGCAAGCTGGGGCTCAACTCGTGCGCTCGCTTGCGGACGCGCAGCCTCCACCGGCGGCCTAACTCCCGCTCCTTCCGCTAGGGGCGCTGACGTCACAACAGCTGTGAAAGCTGGGGCTCAACTCGTGCGCTCGATTGCGGACGCGCAGCCTCCGCCGGCGGTATGCTTCGCATCCTAGGCTTAACCGTAAGCTAAGCCAGGCCATTTTTTTTATCCGTTTAAACTGCGCAGGCTGTCTTCCTGTTATCTCGGTGCGTACGGCTGCAGCGCAACTGCGGATGACAGAGCTGCTGCTCCCGAGATGTGGCATGTAATCGCTGTGAGATAACTTGATAAGGCGGGGAGAATAGCGCGAAGCATGTGCCCGGTGGATTCCGGCGGGAGCGCGGCTGGGGCGCGGTCCCGCTATCGGCGGCCAGCACCAGCCGTTGTACGCTGTAAAAAATGCGCGTAAAATTATATTATATAGGACGAATTTTTCTTTAACTACGAAGTTTCTGAGAAAGCTGTATAGCTTTCCTTTGTAGCCGTATGGCTGCGCTTGGGTGGATGCCAATGAGTAATTACTCCCTTATTACTCCCTTATTAAAAATTATATTTGACACAAAACTTCGGTTCTCGCACAGAAAATGTCTGTTAGCAGGAAACCTGTTCTTGAATAAAACAGACATTTTCTGCTCTTACAGCGGCTGCACCCGAACAGTCACGTGACCTTCCGCTTTAGAAAAAATTGCTTTAAAAATGCGTGCAACCCCTTTTAATTCTTTTGAAGAAGCGCAGCTTGTTGGGCCAGTTGGTGCATGGTAAGTAGAAAACCAGCGGAAAGGATTGGTTTGGTTTATGGGGTTTAACGTCCCAAAGCGACTGAGGCTATGAGAGACGCCGTAGTGAAGTGCTCCGGAAATTTCGACCACCTGGGGTTCTTTAACGTGCACTGGCATCGCACAGTACACGGGCCTCTAGAATTTCTCCTCCAAAGAAATTCCAGCCGCCGCGGCCGGGATCGAACCCGCGTCTTTCGGGTCAGCAGCCGAGCACCATAACCGCTGAGCCACCGCGGCGGCAGCGCGGAAAGGACGCGTTCACAAGGAGGAAAAGTACACAGGACAACGATTCAGTTTGCATAATTGCGCACTAAGACAGCGAGAACAGGAAATTTCCCGCGTGAATTAATGTGTATTGTGCGGTCTTTTGTTTTGCTGCGGTCCTGGTCTCTTCAAGATGGCTGTCATCGTATAGACGCAAAGCACGTGCGTTTTCTGCATGGTTTTACCGACGGAACTCTTTGCGAATAAGGTAAGCGGTGCCAATTCCTCCTATTTGGCATGGATAATCTGTTATGCTTCTTTTTTAAATGAATTGTAGCCGGGTGGTACTGTTAAGCTCGGGATAGAAGCGGGGTTTTTTTCGCCGAAGTTGGCCCAGCAGAAAACGCGGAGGCGGCGCTACGCGCAACTTGCGCCGGTCGGAATACAAGGAGCGAAAAAGCAGCGGGTGCCGCCTCAGTGTGGCCAATCAAGCTAAAGTTGCTGTTCTCAACACGAAACGCACAAATAAAATATACAGACCTTTTTTGTATTTTGGTAACTATAAAACTAAAAAAATAATTGCTAAAAATTGTCTATAACTCTAATTGCTTTTAAGAATGTCTCAGTATGTTTTGTGCCTGTTTAGCGGAGAACGCGCGTTGGAAAATTGCTGGTATGGCCACGCTGTGCGTGATCGGCAGAAATCGAGGCACAGAAGTGAGCGACGCGTCTGAGTCTCTTTAAGGTCGCTGATCTCGAACTGTGCTTGCTCGGTGCGAAGTTAGACTTCGGGCGCACTGCGAGCAGCATAGGAAAGATTTTTCGAAAGAGTACACGGCGCTGCCCCGACTGCCTTCATGGGTGCACTTCGTCGTCTTCTGCTGTCAAAAAAAAAAGTTATTGCTGATGAAGCTGCTCCAAGAAAAGAAAAGGAAGAGAAGGTTCTGGGTGCATCTAATATGGGAGGCAAGACAGCAGGAGGGCGAATTCCACACCGCGGTAAGTACCTTTTGGTTGATTTCGAACGATCGTGCACTCTTCATCCCGTGTAATACCCTGCTACAGTACGAGTGTAATCCTCAGGTAGCACTTCTATTCCTGCTTGCACATTCTATAACCATCAGATTTTATAACGTTCGGAGAGCACCTTAGATCAGAGAGGTCTTCCGACTTATTTTTCGTGATACATTCTGGATGCCAACTAGTGTGAAAAATCGCGAGAATGGATTCACGTCAGCTGCGGTAGTTGCACTCAAAATGAAAAAGCTCGTAGAGCGTTATCGCAAGAGCTTACATTCCGGTAGCAGTGTCTTCCTACATGCTACTTTTGAAAATCACTGTTGCTGCGCCGTCCGCCTAGTACTCGCACCGACTTCAGCCAGTGGACCAGTGGTTATGGTGCTCGGCTGCTGACCCGAAAGACGCGGTTTCGATTCCGGCCGCGGCGGTTAAATTTCTGTGGAGGCGAAATCTTAGAGGCCCGTGTACTGTGCGATGTTATCGCACATCGCACATTTTCTTATAAATGAATTATTTCAACGATTGCACAATATGTTGTTTTTTTCTTTGTGCCGGTTGTTTACTTGTGCTGCTGTCGGCAAGAATGCAACCGGGAGCGTGGTCCCTGTCAAGGCAACAACTTTGTCGGCTATTTGATAGCGCCACTAGCATCACCTTGATTGATGCAAATAAATTGATTGATTGATTGATTGATTGATTGATTGATTGATTGATTGATTGATTGATTGATTGATTGATTGATTGATTGATTGATTGATTGATTGATTGATTGATTGACATTAAAGAACCTCGGGTGGTAGAAACTATCAGGACCCCTCAACTATGGCTTCCCACATAGCGTGAGTCTCTTTGGGATGACAAACTCCATGAACTAATATTAAAGCTTCGAATACGCTTCGCATGGGCCGAGACATGCTGTCCGGAGCTCGGTATTCTCCCGAAAGGCGTTTATTCTGTTATAAACAGCGAGCATGAGCCTCCTGCATACCAATCCCGACACCGCGCGACGCGTGACAGGAATCGTGAAAGCGTTTCTGATTGGAGACGGAGAATTTGGCTACGTAATTCTTAAAGAAACGCTGCAAGATGAAGTGACCACTGCATTGTTTACTCGTTGTTCTCCGATTGGTTGTTAGCTGCATTTTAAAAAGTGCTGTACCTTGACGTGGATGCAGGGACAGGATAGGAGAGCAATTGTGGCATGGTCATAAAGAGTGGTATGCATTTAACAGATTTATGTTTACTTTGCTGTCATTATTCAGTACAAAGCCATGAGGAAAGACCCGGCAATGTTTTTCCGCTACTACCGGATGTACCCACAACAATTCGATGAGCTCCTCAAGATTGTCCGTGCGGACCTGGAGTGCCGTCATCTCTGCAGAGAGCCTGTTTGCTCAGAAGAAAGGCTGGCTATCATCCTCAGGTACTGCAACACCTGTGACGATACTAATGTTTTCACACAAGTTATCATCTGTTAGTTTATTGTATACAGGTACCTCTCCTCAGGGATGGCCATCAATCAAGTGGCCATGGTGCTCCGGGTAGCGCCATCGACATGCAGGCTCGTGATCCATGGCACTGGCCGAGCTATTTGAAAGCATTTGGAGCGCTCTACATGCCTGTGAGTATTGCTCACCTTTTATTTGGTAGCATGTATGTTTGATACATATTAAAGAGCCATAAGTGCAGTAATATAAACTATATGTAAGGGCTCAGGGGAAGTAATATAAAAAGCACAATCAGTTTTGGCATTTCACCCGCATGCAAAACTGTTCCTTCACCATGGTGGGCGTTTTTATTTCTGCTTTCTAGGATCCAGAACCTGGGCAGTTGATAAACACGGCACGGGAGTTTGGCACACGGTGGAACTTCCCCAACTGCATTGGCGCAGCTGATGGTAAACATTTGTAGTATGCAGCTCCACCACATTCTGGCAGCAGCTTTTACAACTACAAAGTGTTGAGCGCAGTTTAGCATTAGAATAACTGCTCCAAGCTTCATACATGTACAAGGCTTGCTTATGAATATGTTGTTTTTCTTTTTTAGGGCACCTTTTCCATCATATTAATGGCTGTTGTGGATGCTAAATATAGATTTCTCGTGGTCGACGTTGGTGCTCCAGGGCGCCACAGTGATGGCGGCGTCTTTAAGTCATCGACGTTTGGCAAGACGCTCAGCAGCGGTGTTGCAAACGTGCCGCCTGCAGCACGGCTCCCCAAAAGCCAGAGTTGCGCCGCACGTGTTTGTGGGCGACGAAGCTTTTCAGCTGAGAGAGGACTTCTTACGTCCATACCCTGGCAAAAATGTGCAGCCGACCCAGCGTGTCAACTACAGGCTGAGCAGAGCAAGGTATATGTTAGGCATGTCTTCTTTCTTATTAGAAAAGAAAAAAATGGTTACCGAAAGAACGAACTACACAAGTGCTCTTTATTTCATACTGCTCCTCGAGAGTGGTATTTATTGTGTTTACTATTTTATGCTGCACATTAGGGGCAAGGAGGAGAAGGAACTACTAAAACAAAGCAGACCAGCATAGATAAACCACTTTACCAGATCACATATACTGCACATGGCCTGTACAGTTGGTTTCGTGATACGTAGTACGAATTACTTGTCCAGTGCACATTTCCATATATGATACTTTTACTTGTGCAAAATAACTAACGCGTGCAATTTTATTGCAGGGTAACAGAATTATCATGGATTTACTAAATGTGTTTGTTGCAAGAGCATCGTGGAAAATGCCTTCGGCATTCTGGCAGCACGCTGGAGGATTCTGTTTGGTGCAATTAACCTCCGGCCGAAGAATGCATCCTATGCCGTCCTGGCATGTTGTGCTTTGTACAAATTTCTTTCTGCTGCAAAGGACACAGTTTACTGCCCACCTGGCCATACAGACAGTGAAGACAGCTTCGGCAACATCTCCCCAGGCCAGTGGAGGGCTGATGCTGAATCAGGAGGCCTACTAAACTTGGAGTGTACACAATCACGCAATTTCAGAGCAGGTGCTGCACAAGGAGGAAGCCTGTTTGCACAGTACTTTATGAATTAAGGGGCTGTGCCATGGCAATGGGCACACACTGGACTTCCAGCACCCTAGGGCGTACAGAACTTAAGCTGTGATTTATACATATGAAGGAAGCCAATAGCCACCGACACCAAGGAGAGCATAGGGAAATGTTTTTCTTTAATTTGTGGTGTTTATCATTGCCCCGCCGCAGTGGCTCAGTGGTTACGGCGCTCGGCTACTGGCCCGAAGGACGCGGGTTCGATCCCGGCCGCGGCGGCCGAATTTCGATGGAGGCGAAATTCTTGAGGCCCGTGTACTGTGCGATGTCAGTGCACGTTAAAGAACCACAGGTGGTCGAAATTTCCGGAGCCCTTCACTACGGCGTCCTTCGTAGCCTGAGTCGCTTTGGGACGTTAAACCCCAATAAACCAAACCAAACTAATCATTCCAGATGTACTTGCACAATAATTTTTTTACCTCAAAGGTAATTGATTACAGATAAGAAGAAAGACCACATGCCGCCAATGTGATCCAAACCAGTTTACAGCATCTGGCTGTCTTTTCTGCAACTTGCTAATGATATATCTTTGAGTAAAAGAATTATTAAACTATTAGTTGCTTATTGCTGAACATGATTTATGGGGTTTAACATATCCCAAAGCGACTCAGGCCATGAGGGATGCTATATTTGAGGGCTCTGGATAATTTCGACCACCTGGGGTTCTTTAACGTGCACTGACATCGCACAGTACGCGGGTGCCTTGCGTTTCCGCTGTGGCCGGAATCGAAACCGCTTCTTTGGCGTCAGTTGCCGAGCACCAAACCACTAAACCACTGAGGTGGGCCTTGCTCAACACGACTGATTAAAACAAAATCCCCACACTTTTCTTCTGTTTCGGTGACACATCGCTTCCTTTATATGCATGTCATGGCAAGCCGCTCATTTCTCTTTCCATGTCTGCTCGGAGATCCTTGTCAG
Source organism: Amblyomma mixtum (assembly GCF_055824585.1). Classification (NCBI taxonomy): domain Eukaryota; kingdom Metazoa; phylum Arthropoda; class Arachnida; order Ixodida; family Ixodidae; genus Amblyomma; species Amblyomma mixtum. The sequence goes on along the minus strand of NC_143014.1, from coordinate 369,870,355 downwards.
GTGCTTCTTGATTGCTTCGTGGGTGTACCTGTAGTCCAGTGCTCTGTGCCCGCTTGGCTCGAAGACCAAGCCTAGCTGGTCCTTCTTGTTCTCGCTGGCAAGCATCTGCTTCCACTGCGCTGCACTCAGTTCTACCACGGAGTTCAAAGGCACTTTGTCGCACTACAATGTCGTGTAGTATAGGTTTGCTCCCGCGCCATGGGCGTTTGTCCTTGTATTGTGCTGGGCACATTTTACTTAGTCTGTTTAGGCACGGGTACGCATTGGCTTGGAGTCTTTTTTTTTGCATGAAGTTCCAGATACCTTTCCTGGTCCCTTTGTAACAATCCAGAATGCCTGTTGTGTATTTTGCCGGCATTGGATTCAGGTTGCCCTTCGGTTCTTGCAGATGTTGCGGCTTGCTGCGTATCCTCACGCAGGGTCTTAAGCCCTTTGGTTGCCTCCGACCTCTGCATGTCCTGGCATCCATACCAGCACATGGCTGGTTTTTAATTTTGATTCTCTGATTTCGGTATTTCTTCCCGCTTGCCTGCCTACCCTGCCATTGAGGTAGTTCAGCATGCCTGCTTGGAGTCCGTTAGTACTGTCAAGGGTGTCCCCCTTCTAATCCCGTCAACTATGGCCATTGCGAGGCAACTTCCTTTGCTTTGGTTATGCTGGCTCCCTTGATGGTTGCACTCGCCACTTGCATTTGGTGGTTCACTACTGCTGCAACTGCTCAGGCCCTTTTGGGTACTCGTTGCATCCGTGTGTGCGGCGCCTTTGCTTTTTCCATGCAACCTCTGTAGTGCATCTGCTCTTGCCGTTCTCCTCTCTTTATGGACCTTCGGGTATATGTGATTGGGCGAGGTCATGACCCTGTGCTAGTCCTTCAGGTTCCCCATATGGTCTTCGCCTTCTCGTGTCCCCATCCAAAGTTTGGTTAGAAGAGCCCTTCCTCTCCTCATTCATATCATTCGTTGCCTCTGCACTGCTAATAGTGTTCTTGTAACTCCTTAAAAGTGTGGTGCACATCCAGAGCCATTCATTTATCATTGGGGGTGTTTTGTTGTATTTTGAGCACATTTTTGTCCACGTTGTGTGTTACGTTCTCTTCCTGCTTTACCTTGGTCTTTCGAGTTCCTGATACAGCAGGCTGTATTGTGCCCTGCTGACTACTAGGCTACCCACAAGACTTAGCATCTCTTTTTCCTTCATGCTGCACTTTCTGTTCGCTGACTCTGTTTACCATTCTCGCGACTTGTTCTGTGGTTGCCTTGAGTGCTGTGATACTTCGACTGTGGTGCATTTCTTTAACATAACAAAGGTTTTAATTCATACTGGTTACATTGCTGCATCGACCAGCGTCAGGCCGTGCACACCACAGTCCGGGTCTTTAGGGAGCATCTCTGCGTCTCTGATTTGGTGTCCACAAGTATAAGAAGCATTTTCCCACCAAATGGTGCGGCATAATCGAAGTGCACACTCCCAGCATTCACTTGGCTCAGGCCGTGACACTGGTTCTGTCTTTGTTAACACTGGAGAGTTCTGCAAACACTGTTAGCATTATCCAGTGCACTTTTTTCTTTCAGCATCTATTCCCAGCCACCAAACCATACGCCTTTTCATGCCTTTCATGACGACAGGGATGAGCGGGGCTTAAGTGGCTGCTTAGAGTTACCATGAGTTCTTTACACTTATTCTCCTTTGCCTTCACGGGTGCTAGCAAACTGCGAAGCATTGCGTACATGCTTGTGCCGCAGTCGACAAAAATACCCACTCTTTTTTTCGGTATCATCAATGCCGTTTGCATTGAAGAGCGCGTTTGCATATTATCAATCGAGCTTAGAAACAGCACACCAGCTTAGAGCTGGTGTGCTGTTGTGAATTGCAATTGTGCTTTACTACCTCCCATCTTGTCTACCTGTGACTCATTGTATTTATCAACAAGACAGTGCTATGTATTTGCTGTTATTGTGTGTCATGTAATGCCTATTTTGTGATGAATTTAAGACTTAACCTCCATAACATACTTTAGACATGCCCACTGTCTGTGGGCCACTGTCTGCTCATGCAAGGAAGCTTGGTTCCTGCCTTTTCTGAGCAGTGCACTGACCTTACGTGTTTCCCGTGCTTTAGCTGCTGGTTCTCCTTGCACCTTTTTCGCAGCGGTTTATTTTGCCCCCAGCACTGTGTATTCAATTTGACAAGGGGCTGCTGGAAATGCACTTTTATTCTGGGTCATCAAATGTATATTTACTTACAAAAATCAAGCAGCTCAAGCTCCATTGTCTCTCTCAGATGCTTTGGGCATACTCGTAGCTTATGCGCTACTAACTGGTCATACACAGAGGCCTGATCTTTGTCATCCGCAATAAGTGCATCTACTTTGTCCATGTCCTCCTCCCACCGCGACCGCTGGGCCTTCTTTCTTCTTTTTTGTGGTGCTTTCACAGCATGAGGGGCTGCCGCGGTGGTTGAGGTCGTCTGCATGATGCCATTCAATGTGGTCTGCTCTTGACTGCTGCTCACTGAATGGACAGCACTGGTGAAGTCCTCTTTAGGAGGGGGGGGGGGGAGGTTCTACCAGTGTGTCTAGACAAAAATAAAATCAAAACTGAGGCACTGCAAACTTTTTTTTGCATTATGGTGTAAATGCAGTTCGGGAGACCAATATGGCTCTCCGAAAACTTGCTGTGCAATGTTTCTTCATAATGCAAGCATGTATTTCAGAATTGAGGCCACGTTGCTGTGGCTAACACGAAGTTCAGAAGTCAGTACTGCAGTACTGCGCAGTTTTGTAATGGTTGTTGCTGGTACTTACGAAAAGCAGACCTACATTTTGCATATGTGTGAGGCTTCACTGTTGGCTAGTGCCGGTGTTGCCAGTCAAAGTTTGTGGGATCTGCGATGCGTGGTGGTGCGAAGCAAAACTGCATTGCTGCGCCATCTGCCATCGCGATGTCACGGCTCACGGCACGCCTGCTTCATGTGTACTGTGAGTGCATGAGCCTCAACACCATGCTATGTGACGGCAGATGGCACAGCAATGCAGTTGTGCTTCGCTCCGCCCCGTATCGCGCAAATGCCGCCGCGGTGGCTCAGTGGCTATGGTGCTCGGCTGCTGTCCCAAAAGACGCGGGTTCGATCCCGGCCGCGGCGGCTGGAATTTCTTTGGAGGAGAAATTCTAGAGGCCCGTGTACTGTGCGATGTCAGTGCACGTTAAAGAACCCCAGGTGGTCGAAATTTCCGGAGCCCTTCACTACGGCGTCTCTCATAGCCTCAGTCGCTTTGGGACGTTAAACCCCATAAACCAAACCAAACCGTATCGCGCAAATCCCGCAAACTTTTGCTACTGACAGTACACACTTTTGCAACTGGAATGCACATTCTTACCTTCTGTGTCGCTATAAATTAAATTAAACAATGTTTCAGCTGTTTCTTCAGCTTGGCTGTGGCTGTGGCTGTTTGAGATTGTGCTGAAAAAAAATTGTCAGGCTGGTAAGCACACACTGCTTTGCTTTTCACGTCTCATCTTCATAAACACTTCTTTGAATGTTTGGCAACACAGGACTGTTGTGGGAGTGCAAATAGTTGCATAAGTTGTGCTGTACCAGCTTTTGTGTAGCCTTGTCATCCCAACATTTCTGCAAACACTTGTTCAATAACACCTTTTCTCACTGTACCTAAAATGAAGTACCCAAGTAGCTTCATTGTGCCACCTAAAAGTGACCTACATTTTCGCCTTGCTGGTACTGGAACTACTGCTGTAAACATGCATATTTCACCTGCTGCTGCATTGTCGGCCGGTCTCACTTGCCTTGTGCTTTGACCCCTGCCCCACACGTGTAAAATCTCTTCTTGGCTCCAAAAGAAAAATAAATGATTTTGAAATGTGAGCATTGAGCAATGATAACATACCTGCCAACATCCACATGGTCCTTCAAAAACAGCAGGTGGAAATATGGCCACCGTACCTGTTTTCAATCACTTGCACCTGACCACTCGGTGCACCATCTTTCAAGGCTCGGTGTTTTTTTTTAAAGTGTCCCTGAGGCTTTTCCGTTGTGCCTGGACATTAGAGCCTGCAAGTAGAGTTCCACAGCATTGAACTCTGTTCACCACCACATATCCTAGCTAGCACAGCTATCAGCACGCCAGTCTAAGGCACTCTCAACGCTGCCCTGCCACACCAAGGCAGTGACATTTTTTGGCAGGTACTCTCCTCTAGAGACTATGCTTGTACTGGAGAAGAGGTACAGAAACTAAATTTGCCGTGCCAGTTGCAGAGTGCTTGTTATAAGAGACCAACTGAATTCAACTTTCTTCGCTACAATGTACACTGCTACAGCGCACAAGACAGTTGTGCCAGCAATTGTACAAAGGTCAACATGAGCATTTTTGTTATCACTTTCAGCAATAGCCTCGCTAGCATGCCACTAATTTACTATTGACTGTTGCGATGGTTGATGGTTGCGAGGTCGGAAATTGCAATCCCTCAAATGTGTAACAGATTTCTGTGGTCAGTTCAGCACCCCAAAAGTAATTGATTACTATTATGTTATTCTCCTTTCCACTTTTACTAGCGCAAAACATGGATTCCATGGAATGAGCCAGTGTGGCTTCCAGAATCTGTTGCCTGCTACAATTTGTACGGTTTTAATTTTTATCAAAAAGCAACGATAAAAGCTGTTCTCGTCAATTTTTTTCCTCCTCACCTCGAAAACATCAGGAGCGCCACTTACGACTGTACGACTGTAGGTGTACGCCCTGGAGGGAAGGACGGAGTTGTAACGTGCGAAGACTTTATGCACCAGCTCGGAGTTTAAAAGAAGCAGCTAAAGCTGTAAAATGCGTCGCGCTTCGTTATTCGCAATCGCAAAATAAATGCAAAGCGCGGAATATGGCGCTAGTAAAATGCAGGCCGCTCAGGATAGCATTTCCGGACATCCTCGCTCGCGCGGCTTTTCGGCAGCGCAACCATATTCCTCGCTAGCACCAGTGTTCGCCACAAGGTACAGGTTCTAAAAGTTGACTAGTGCTGTACTCCCACATATAGAGGACTACTTTGTCGACCTTCTAAAGACAAGATCAACCACAAATGGCTTCATTTGCCTAAAGTTTAAACATTGTCTCAGTTAAGCAATTCATTCGTTACAGACATTTACTTCGCAGGTCGTGCATTTCAAAGATGACCCCTCCACAACAGCTGGTGGTTTATAGACGGAACCACCACAGCTACCTGCAGGCCAGCGACCGATCAACAGCTTTTCTTCTCTGAGCACAAACGCATTCACGCCGTCAAGTAGCAGTCTATCATGTACCCAAACGGCATCATATCCCAGTTCAGCAGGCCTTTCTTTGGTACCCGACACGACGCCGGAGAGTTCCTTCTGTAGTGGCTGCGCGCCTACTGATAACAACGCGCGCTACTGGAACACGCCCCTTTGATAAGGGCTTATAACCGCGGCACCGAGCGCTGTCGCGGGCACTTCTTCCTAGCTTGTCATAGACGTCGGCCCAGCTCTGCTGGCGCTCGCCAGTAACTTTGTTAGATGGAGTAAAGAAATTCCGTCGACGCACTTTGCTGCAGCTTCGTGGTTCTTGCTTGCACAGAAGACCACCACACCTTCTTCCGCTCTTATTGGCACAGCTTGAGCAGAACTGACTTCTGTATTTGTTATGAGAATTAAAAAAAACAGTACCTTAACTGATTTTCTTGTTTACGTGTCGTTCAGGTATTCTGCGGGAAAACAAAAGCGCACGACAAACTGGAAACGCTAGTCCAGGGGTGCAGCTACTGCCTTTACGGGGGCCCTGACTTCCTGTTGAGGCCACTTATATTATTACCCTATGGTGGAGTCCGGATAACCGCACGGCAGCAACCATTTAATAAGGAAATGAGCAAAGTATGGCAAGCTGTTGAGTTGCGCGTTGGGAAGATCGCAAGATTGTTTGCATTTCTCTAGTTCAGAAAGTTACAAGTTCTACCGGCAGCACTTGCCTCTCATGCACAGGCCGAGTGCAATTCTAGAAAACTGCTACACATATCTATATGGCTGTCAAGTGTCGCAGTACTTTGGCCTTGAACCACCAAGCATGAAAACTTACCTCACTCCGCAACATCTCAAATGGCTGCTGGGACAGCACATAACAGAGTCAATAGCGTGAAACTTGAGATCAGACATTGACAGCAATGCAGCTTACTCTTACGATATTACTTCGAATATAACATTTTTCATAGAAGAGATGTTAACTCTGAAAGTTTTTTTTTTATTATCGAATACTGGCAGCAGTCGTAATTAGAAGCACAACATGAGCTTAAGCCATACAGCTCTCCCTCGCAGCCTCTGGCTGGCCATTCCCATGCATTTCTTGCTGTCAAATTTTCACCCACTAGTTTTTTGGTGATGACGTCTTTATTTGGCAGAAGAAAGCTTTGCACATATGACAGGATGTTCGGACTGCGCATTCTTGAGCTTGAGCATCGAGACAACACAGCAAAGCTCGTATTCTTTTTTCCTGTGACCAAGCCGTTCCTTTATATCGCTGCTCCTTGTGCAAGAACAAATCTTCTGCAGGGAGAAGATAACTGCAATCCTGCAATGGTACTGCTTCCATTCGGCCGCAAGTATTCATAGCGAACATAGAAAAAAGTCTTGCTTACAGCTGCAAGGCAGCGCAGCGCTTTGTGAGTTCCCTAGACAATTACCTAGTATGTACAGGGGTAGTCAAAAAATCCCAGGCCGCTCCGAACAGCCGCGGAGCGGCTGCTCTCCGCTATCGGGGCGCTGTTATCGCACGCGTGTCTCGCCGCGCTCGGGTTGCGAGGGTATGCGCTGAGAGGAGGTGACGCTCCCTCTCTCTCTCGCTCTCCACGATAACAAAGCAGCGAAAAAGACGGTGAGGCGCGCGCCTTCACGCCTTCGCTGTTCGAGATTTCCGCACTCGGCTGCGGTGCAGCGCGTCGCGGAGCAGACGACCATTTGCGGAAAGTGACGCGCGCTGGCGGCCGTATTTAAATGGATTTCGTCTGCTTCTCCCAAGTTCTCGGCTTCCTGGCATACGATATAATGCATTTACCTTCACCTAAGCTCTGTTGCGGCTCTCTGAGCACTCACTTTGAGTTGTGACGTGCTATATTTACAGCATTCTTGTTCAACTTTCTGGAAATTTAGTACACTCGAATACGATTTCAGGACGCTTTCTCTGCCTGAAATTCTCAAGGGTTTTTATTGCTCCGTTATTGCCATGTCGCCATCTCGAGTCTTGTATTAATGAGTAGGTTTAATTCTTCCGCGCAGGTAAAGCAGGTAGAGTCGGTCGTGTGTTGGGGAGTTAAGCACGTGTTGCTGAAGCTTTGGCGAGTATTTCATGCAATGCTATGCAGTATGCTCCAGCTAAGAGGTTTCCGTTTCCGGCACTTGCACTCCTCCCTCGGCGTTCGCGAATTCGTAGCGAGAAAGAGTATTTTGTCACAATGTCAGAATATAAGCGCCCAACGCGCGGGTTTCACGACATGCCGTCATATATGGGCAATCAAAATTGTAGAGATTCAGCCAGATATTCTTGCACTGTTCCTTAGATTTCAGGCACCGCGCTGCTCTTAGACGCGCCAATATACTCGTCAACTCTGGATAGGCGTAACGTCGGCATCTGCGATTATCTGCCTGCACTCGGATGTGTTTGTGGTTGGCTCGCCGGACGATGGGTGCGGATGGAGTATAGCTACACAGATTTCATGAGCAATTTAGTTCCACGACAGCTGAGCACGGAAGGCCAGATACTGACGTGAACGGCGGAGACAGTCGGCTTATAGTACGAGCTCCACGACAGATACAGCGGTAGTCCGCCGTTGACGAATAAAAAACTGGAAGTTTGTCAAAGAAACAGAGTGTTTTCGTATATGATATTCGGCTAAACATATTAAATTCCTACCATTGCTGCGCTCCTGAATGAAACAGTGAGGACGCAGAAGCAAAAAAAGTTCCCTGACAGGGACACCGCGCGTATATAGTAGAGATGCGTACAAGTGCCCAGACGCGAAATGATTCGCTCTTCTTCCGAAGCCGAACGCAACATCTTTGAACGCAAAGTGGACAGCAGTCCGGCAAGCCAACCACAAACACATCCGAGTGCAGGCAGATAATCGCAGATGCCGACGTTACGCCTATCCAGAGTTGACGAGTATATTGGCGCGTCTAAGAGCAGCGCGGTGCCTGAAATCTAAGGAACAGTGCAAGAATATCTGGCTGAATCTCTACAATTTTGATTGCCCATATATGACGGCATGTCGTGAAACCCGCGCGTTGGGCGCTTATATTCTGACATTGTGACAAAATACTCTTTCTCGCTACGAATTCGCGAACGCCGAGGGAGGAGTGCAAGTGCCGGAAACGGAAACCTCTTAGCTGGAGCATACTGCATAGCATTGCATGAAATACTCGCCAAAGCTTCAGCAACACGTGCTTAACTCCCCAACACACGACCGACTCTACCTGCTTTACCTGCGCGGAAGAATTAAACCTACTCATTAATACAAGACTCGAGATGGCGACATGGCAATAACGGAGCAATAAAAACCCTTGAGAATTTCAGGCAGAGAAAGCGTCCTGAAATCGTATTCGAGTGTACTAAATTTCCAGAAAGTTGAACAAGAATGCTGTAAATATAGCACGTCACAACTCAAAGTGAGTGCTCAGAGAGCGGCAACAGAGCTTAGGTGAAGGTAAATGCATTATATCGTATGCCAGGAAGCCGAGAAGTTGGGAGAAGCAGACGAAATCCATTTAAATACGGCCGCCAGCGCGCGTCACTTTCCGCAAATGGTCGTATGCTCCGCGACGCGCTGCACCGCAGCCGAGTGCGGAAATCTCGAACAGCGAAGGCGTGAAGGCGCGCGCCTCACCGTCTTTTTCGCTGCTTTGTTATCGTGGAGAGCGAGAGAGAGAGGGAGCGTCACCTCCTCTCAGCGCATACCCTCGCAACCCGAGCGCGGCGAGACACGCGTGCGATAACAGTGCCCCGATAGCGGAAAGCAGCCGCTCCGCGGCTGTTCGGAGCGGCCTGGGATTTTTTGACTACCCCTGTACATGCAAATGAGGGTTATGTCTGCTTGCCATGCAAGATATTTAATGCTATTTATAGAGAGGAATTTCCATGACAATAGAATAAAATGCATCACAGGCATTTCTCGCTACCAAAGCCCCAGATTTCAGTTATGCATGACAACAAGCCATTATTTCTTGCAGCATGAAATGTGATTCACCAACTATAGTATTTTACTGTTCCATGTCCCTTTCTGTTCCGCTCTGCTCTATTCATAAATTTTCCATGTCCTGCACCCGCACCAGCAGCTGATCGTGTTGTTATTTCCAGCAATGCATTTGCAGCAGTTGCTTTTCTTCTTCCATGCGCGCTCTCTTCCATGCCTAACTTATTTTCAACCACTTGCACATGGCGCTTCGCTGCTGCATTCTGTTTTTTTTTTCGAAAGAGTTCATATTCTACTTGTCGAGCCCGGACCTTTGGGCCCATGCCTTGGAACACTTGAATTCCTGTCAGGACAACAAAGGGGAAAAGTTCATAGTGTTACCTGGAGTGCAAATGTTATTCAACTTCTCAGCCAGTTATAAATATACTCGCGTAACAGACGTCAAATCCAGAGCACACTTTCCATTTGTTATCCTTCAAAATGTTGCACGCGAACAGGGTAAAAAGTGGCTTCCATCTTTGTACACAAAGCAAACTTTATGTACCATCGGGGACAAATATTTTGCGGGACGCCAGAGCGGCGTTTTCAAGCTACCTCTGCGCCACTAGGCTGCGCAGTGGCCGCGTCGAGGCTGTGACGGTCGATGATAAGGCGCATGCGCGTCCTATATTCGTCCGTTTGCCTGTCTGATAGCTCGTTTCGCGTGAGTAGCTGGTTTTTCTGAGCTTGGCCGCGGGCGGCCACTTTTCGCCGCTTGCGCTCGCCAGCCGCCACATGGCCGCCGCAATCGGCGCGCTGCCCGGCGACAGCGATGACGGTGCGCATTCACGGCGCCCGTCGCATTTATGTAACTTTTTTTCTTATAGAGAGAAATAAAGCGCTGTTTTTTCCTTCATTTCACTAATCGTTTGAAACTTCGTGCCTACGTTGGAGGACGGGTTTGTTCTGCTGCGTGTTAGAACCACTTTCTGACGCACCTTAAAGGTGAGCGTGCATCGAAACCACTTCATAAATATTCTGCTGCTGTAAAGTGCGGAGAAAGGTAGGAATTCTTTGGCAACAAATTTATGGCCACAAAAGAAAAAAAAGTGGACATAAACAAAACCGCAATCCACGCGTCCATCCCAGAAGCTACTTTCTACTATTTTGAGAAGACACCGTCAACAGAAGTCACGCTTATCAAACGCCGCAGCATCTATTTGTAGAAAGACCTGTAAAGCACGAAGCCTTTCCTACTGTCTTGATGGCCGCCTGTTAATTATCTGCGTTGGCATTCCCAAAGTTCGACTTCAAATAGTAAGCTTTTATTAAGCCCTATGCATATTCTATGGTGTCCGTGTGGCCCTCCGGTGACTGTGCTAGCTGTCGCACGACACGACTTCCAAGAGCAGCCCTCACTATCTGCGAAGTTGCGCAGCACCTCTTTCCCGCTGAAATAGAAAGCATTTAGCCCAGAATAGTCCGCCAAGGACGCACGGCAGGACACGTCCTGAATATTGTTCACGTAACAAGGCAAGGGTCCGTCGATTGTCACTGGGTCTGAGCCCTCTCATTGACTTGCGGCCAATACAGCCTCTCCTCAAAAACTTACATAAATGCGACGGGCGCCGTGAATGCGCACCGTCATCGCTGTTACCGGGCAGCGCGCCGAGTACGGCGGCCAAACTCAGAAAAACCAGCTACTCACGCGAAACGAGCTATCAGACAGGCAAGCGGACGAATATAGGACGCGCATGCGCCTAATCATCGGCCATCACAGCCTCGACGCGGCCACAGCGCCGCCTAGTGGCGCAGAGGCAGCTTGAAAACGCCGCTCCGGCGTCCCGCAAAATTTTGTCCCCAATGGTACTATTGTTACCAGAGGAAGCAGCAATTAAGCCTTTAATACCTTCATACAATATCAGCCGACCGGGTTGCGAGGTGGACCTACAATAAACGCTTTTCCAAGAACACGCGTCCCGAAAATTTTTGCCCCGGATAGTACAACATTTGAAAAAACTTTCCGGCCACAAGGTTCGCCCTGGAGTGGTATACAATCTCAGTGGTGTCTTCTGAGCAGTGAAGCAACATTCCAGAACGTCTAGAGCTTTAGAGGCAACGGTGATAAGCGCGCTTGCCCTCTCTGGCTGCTGCCGGAGCATTCTCAAAAGCTACCCCCTTTATTCTGGAGACGGCTGAAAAAGGCTGTAATATGTGTTCCTAAAGGTTCGGATCCCTGTTTTTCAACAAAGCACACATGGAACGAAATGAAAATACATATAAGTGAAGCCATGTGATAACTATTACAATGTTGTACAAATGGCTTGTGGAGCAGGTTGTGGCATCCAGTTGTGTGAATTAGTATACTACAGTACGGTCAGAGATACTAAGCTTTATGCTGAAAGATATATGCTGTAGTGTTGTTAACTTGAGTGCAACTGTGTACTATTACATGTTCAACAGTGTTTCGATGCTTTATTGTTGTTGCACAGTATAGTAACCTGCTGTATACCAGGTGCCCAGTGGGTGCAAAGGGCTCAAGCAGTGAGAGCTTTTTTGTTTACTTCCCCCTTTCGTGCAATGTATGCTGTCAGAGAGATATAAACCAATACCATGCTTGGCCTTCGGTTATCAGTGTGCACATGTAGTACCTGAGAAAAAGACAGTGCATTCAAACTACAAGTCTCCTGGTCATGTAAAACGCCATACAGAGTTTGACATAATGGACAACACAGAAATGAGGTGAGCTGATTGTGTTCTGCAAAAGCTCTGAAGTGAGAAAGAGAAGTGGTGCACACATGGCCCATCAATTACTCCTCTCTCGCTTAAATATACCTTCAGAAGGTGCCCTAAAGTCCTCCCAGGATTCCTGATAAGAGTGCACTCTGCACTCTCAAAATGGAGCCTCCACATAACAAGCCACTCCGACGCAGTGGCTGTCTTGTTGACGCGCTCGACTAAAAGGTAATGCAGAGAACCTGCTCAGGGAACCTGCTCGGTGCGTACAAAGAGTGGGTTCTGCAATGACAGCGGGGCCTCCTCCTCAGGGTGGCGTAGGTACATGATCAGCTGAGATCCCGCTGACCTACCACAGTCTGCAGAGAAACAGCAGTAGAAAAATGTGTGCAGTTACTCTGCGAGGGTTAACTTTTGCCAGCTAATGAATGCAAATAAATGAAAATCCAGCTAGAGTGAATGTTGCTACTGGCATGACGATATCAGTCAGAAAAATAATTAACAACAGTGGATTGACACGGCCAAAACATCAGTTTTCTCTCTTACTGCATCCTATTTTGCTCTACGGGGCTGGCAGGCAATAATGAACCATGTTAACTGCACTAGTTGGACGTGTATATATAGTGTGGAAGAATGAACCATTCCTGCAGATGTCAGAAAATACAGCAAGTTGCGCAGTGTTTGCAAACCCACAGACTGACCGTGTGGCAAACCTATGCATTTTCAAACCTTGTTGTAGACGCTGGGTGGCTTGCGAATGAAGTTTTCTCTCTCTCAGTACCCACAGAGAGCCGCTGGAGACAGCAGGGCAACAGTATTTTTACTCCAGTGCTAGAACCGTGAACCCCACGTTATTCCATACAAGGCGACTGCTGATCTTGAACATACATGGTCTGTTCTGAAAGTAGTAGGACTCATTTTTTAAACAAAATTTATTCAAGAGAATAGCACGAACGATTACAATTTTTCAAGGTAGCACCCTTCCGCACCTACACGCTCCTGCCAATGAGTTTCACAGTTTTCGTACGCCTCCAGGAACGCCTGGACCGGAGTGCTGTTTAACTCCCTCGTCACGGCCTGTTGAACCACCTCTACCGATCCGTAATGTTTCCCCTTGAGCGTCGATTTTATTCTCGGGAATAGAAAAAAGTCTGCCGGGGCCAAGTCGAGACTGTAGGGGGGCTGAGGCAGCGTTGCCGCCTTGTGCTGGCCAAAACATCGGGGTCCTCATTCACATGATGAAGATCCACCGGTTGGCCTTTTCCTCCTCTGACAACACTCCCGGCACCAACTTCGCGCACGCTTTCCTCATGGATAAGTTTTCTGTCACGATCTCAAAAACTTGGGTTTGAGGAATGCTCAAGTCATCAGCAATCATTCTGATACTCATTCTACGATTACTGTTAAGTAAATGTTCCACTCGCTACACATTTTCGTTGGTCTTGCTAGTCGAAGGGCGTCTGGAGCGGTCGTCTTCCTCCACTCTTTTCTTACCCTCTCGGAACAGCTTGTGCCACTCAAAAAACATCTTATCTACCCATGGAAGCGTCACCGTAGGCCTCCTTAATCATTTTGTGAGTCTCTTTGCCCGTTTTACCAAGATTTACTCAAAATTTGATCGCGTATCGCTGATCCAGTAAACGCTCGATGATTCTGCGTGACGAGACGTTTCGACAGGGGTTCACAGTACAAGCGACCTCCTCTCTTCAACGGCCGAGAGCCGACTGCCGTTTTTCCCCAGCATTCCCAATATCCCCCTTCAACGATCCTGCACGCGCAGACCACCTCTCGTCCGCCCGTTCGCCCAGGAAAAAACCAGTCCTACTACTTTCAGAACAGACCCTGTACTTTGAAACTCCAAAGGATTGCTACTTGATTAGAGTCAGCACGATGACAACACTTGTTACAAGGCAAAGATTGGGTCACTGACTAAGTCAAAACGAAAACGGAAATGACGTTTCGGGAGACCGGAAACTTTCAGCGTCGCATCAGAGATCACCAGGACGACGTTAGTTGCAAGCGCGTGTCAAAAAACGCGATTGCGCAACACGGGCAGACCGCCGGCCATGAGATAGGTTGGGACGAGGCGACCAACGTGGCAGCGGAAAGAAATTTGATTGCAAGATTACATCTGGAGTCCTTAGTCATCCAGACGACACCGAATACGATCAACGGGCGAAATTAACTAGAGAAATTAACGACACTAACGACGGGTGCGCTCTACAAATTGATCTCTCTTCTATATCAGCATGGTGCAACTTATGGCTAGTGGAACTTAATTCTTCTAAATGCAAAGTTTTACGTGTCTCCCGCACATCACCTACTACCGGTGCATATTGTCTAATTAATACCATACTCGATGCCGTCACGTCATATAGCTACCTCGGAGTTCAAATATCTTCATCTCTAAATTGGTCGCTCCATATTAACGCCATAATTAACAATGCTAACAGCATGCTAGGCTATCTACGCCGGAATTTCTCCAATTCCCCTACCTTCCTAAAGCTCATGTTATATAAAGCCCTTGTCCGCAGTAAACTAGAACACGTATCTGCAATTTGGGACCCCAGCTACGCAAATTCAATTATTGCGCTCGAGCTTGTACAAAATAACGCCCCCCTCCCTCCCCCCCTCTTTCAACCTACTTATCTTCAGTCGTAATGCAAGTGTCACCTTCATGAAAAATGGGCTCAACCTTCCACCTTTAGCCTCCCGTCGAAAATTTTCACGGTTATGTTTATTTCATACAATTTTTTACAACTGCCCCAATCTATGCGATGAAATCATATCTCCTCCGTCTTTCATCTCTCCACGCCTAGATCACGTTCACAAAGTCGGTACAAGGTCATACGAAACAAAAGCTTGTTCTCAGTCGTTCGTTCGCCGTACATCAGCAGATCGGAACCACCTTCCCGGATCGACAGCCTGCATTCAAGATAGCGCTTCCGTAACAGTTTAGCCAACATTGTATACTAAGGCTCACAACCGATGTAGTTATTATTCCCCATTACCTTTGTTTACCTTAGTTACCTTTGTTTGTTCTGTTACCTTGCGCTTACAACTTATGCTACTACTTTTACTGAATTGTATAACCAGGAACATGACGCTTGTAAGTTGAATTTTTGTTTTTGTTCTCTTTGTATAATTTGTAACCACTCCCCTCTGAAATGGCTTTGGTCCTGAGGGTATCAATAATTAATAAATTAATAAACAAGAATCAAGGCAGGCTTCAACATATCTACGGAAAAAGATTACGAAGAACCATGAAGCCTATATAAGCCCCTCTTTTCCAGGATAGTCTTATTGTGAACAAGGGTCCCGTACGGGACCCGAAACATCACTTTCGTTTTGTTTTTGACTTGGTCAGTGATCCATTCTTGGCCTTGTAATAATGTTTCATCCTCCAACCGTCCCACTTTAGTCTACATAACAACGCATGCCGCTCATCAGAGCGTCGTCGGCCTGGCTTCCTTCCGCGTCCATTGACTGCATAGCACCGTAGCTCAAGTGCAGCGTGACACGCATTTCGCCAGCAGCCGAGAACGGCGCCGAATTCCCGCGCAATATCCAACACTTCCTGAAGCAGTTGTTCCACCTCGTTGTACTACTCCTCTTCTGCGCCACATCTGGGAAGGAGAGCGCAGGTTGGGCTGTGTGATTATGCATTGATTTATAAATTACAGGCACAGCGCATAGAAAAATATGCATATAAATACTTACTTTTCCAGGTTTTATTTATCTTGTTGGTGGAATTATCCCAGCAGGAGGTCTAGCCGGTCGCACACTGCACGGAGCGTGAGCTCGGGACCCACTGCTCACACAACGTTTTTGTGCGCTTGCTCCCAAACGCGGTGGTTGTCGAACGGCTTTGTCGCAGCCACCTCGCGCAAGAGGCACGTCTTGATCTGCAGTGCGGAACCTCTTTCGAGGTTTGCGGCTAGAGACGCCTGTGCGTTGTGCGGAGGTTGTTGCGGCAGATACAACGGCATCTGTTGAACCGGTGGCTGCCATGCTGAACTCGCAAGTGCACCGACTCCGCGCGAAACCAGAAGGGTTTGCGTGAGACGCGCTCGTCGCGCAGCTCCGACTGCGTACGAGCGGAACGGGAGTGCCGGCGAGCTGGAACGCTGCTGCAAGTATGACCGTTTGGCTCATGCGCACTAGAGCTCCCACTCACCGGCTGATCGCAGCGGAGGCGCGCATGGGCTCTGCTAAATCTAGCTATTACGCTCACGCACTAGCGGGCCAGAAGAGCGGCACCTCTGTTCCGCCGTCGCGTCTGCTAAGCAGACCGTCGTATTGTACGGAAACGTCTCGGCATTTCCTGTTAGACCGCTCTTATGGGTTAGTTGGTTTGCTTTCAATTAAAGCTGAAGTTGCATGAATAAGACAGGACAAAAGACAGAAACGACAGCGCCCGTGGTTTCGTTTGCGTTTCCGCCTTCGGTCCTGTCTTATTCGCGCTGTCTTACCTTTAATTGAAAATGAACGAACTAGCGCCTAAAGAACGTTCTACTACAATATATTTCTTCTACCCTGGAATCTATTTTGTGCATGAAAACCAAAAAAAAAAACGGCGCCCGTGGTGTCGTTGACATTTCTGTATTCTGTCCTGTGGTAATCAGCCAGTCCTATTTTCAATTTTTGGTCAGTTCAAGAAGGCTGCCTTTTCTGCCCCCAGGGTTCATTTCCCCGACTACTGATCTCGAAAGCGCTTCAAGATCGACAAGAATCCCTGTTTACAGTGCGACGTATTGCGGTGAATCCTTTTGAGCATCTATGCACAGCTGTGGACGCAGATGACAGAAAGTGTACTGGTCGCAGTCAAGAGCTGCATATTTAACGCTGCGTGCTACGAAGAACTGCCTCACCCGCTACTTTCGGCAAGAAGTAAAGCAAATTTTAGATAGTAAGTCGGTGCCTTCGGGCCTGTCTGAGTTTACTTTTCTAATGAGTGGATATTCACGGAGTCACGTGCAATGAGGTTCACCTACACATCGAAAACGTTTCCAACCCAGGAGATCCTCGAGTCTTCTCGAGTTAAGTCACGACAAAGGGAACGGACACTGCCGGAGTCTGAATTCTTGTGCGCTGCGTAGAAAGCAGGAAAAACCTGAAGTAGCCGCTGGAAGCGGTCACTCGCACGAACAACACAGTGCGTATTGTTCTTGACGGTTCAGACAACTCCCAATGCAAGCCGCGCTTATTTTTAATTCAGGTGCATTATCATGTGTTTTTGAACTAAACATGCACTTAATGACACTAAAGTACTTGAAAAGCAGGAAGAACGAGATGTGAAGTGGAAAGATTTGAAGTTTTATCCTGTTTTGTCACCGCGATTTTGTTTGTTGCCGCCAGATGGCGCCTCAAGTCCAAAGCGATCCGCTTCGCTCTAGCAGTGGAAGGGTTCGCTAAAACACACAAAAGAGATTGGTTATTAGGACATGAAAGCCGCAGTAACTGTCTCGATCCTTGTTGGACACCTCAACCACACCGTGAAGAAAGGGTGGAAGGTGGGAGTGAAAGGAGAAAGAGCTGCCCGAGCGGAGGGCTCTGGAACCACCTGAGAATCTTCCATTGGCATCGCACAGCGCGCGGACGCTTTTTACTAAAACACGCTCGCTGCACCTCTGCTGCGCTTATGCTAAGCGGGTGAGCAGCCAGCCGTAAAACCGGGCTGCTGAAACTGCATATTCCTATTCTTCTTTTAAACAATTAATGTGTTTTACTCTCTACTGCGGTGTCAGCGTTTTCCGGAAAGATGTTTAGCAGCATTCTGGGTGAAACAGAGGAGCCGGGCGAGAGACAGAAAGAAGGAAAACATCACAGACGTGCTTAGTCCGGCGGTGCTGTTTCAACCAAAATGCATTTACTCCAACTCGTCCAGGCTTCCACGCTACCACACATCTTTAGTAGTAGCTGGTAATTCATTGACTGTTGTCCGTACGTTGTTCTAGCCCCTTCCTTCACATAGTTTACACCTCTTAACGCATAACCACAGTTCGTCATCTGTATCTAATAAGGAAGCTTGTGTCCTCGGGTTTTCCGCCAAGGTACCAGTAATTCGCGAAACTGCTCAAATATGCTCGCAATGGGTAAGATTTTAAACTTTACAAACTAAGGCAATGTATGTTTATCCCGTGATCTGTTACCAATAATCGAATGGATTTCTCTTGCAAGGCATCCAGCTTTTCAAATTCGACAATAATCTACTGTCCCACATTAAAATGCAGCAGTGCAAACGGTAGGAAATCATCCCGTAACAAAGCTGCCGTTTAAAATAAACTTGCACTATAAACCTTAACTTGCCGACAAGACCACTGGTTGTTGAAATATTTATGGGCGCAGTTTTGAAACATGTTGTGTCTAGCTTAGTTGTTGGTCTGTATAAACTATCGCAATAAATTGGGGCTGGTTCGTCTCTGCATCCTAAAGCCATCAGAAATTGCGCTCAACGACGGCGCTCATCCAGTCCTCTTACTGTGTATCGTTGAGCGCTATTCCTCAAGGCTTTATAAAAAGTGGAAATAATCTCCCCAAAAACCTGTGTACGCCCAGCAAGGCGGCAATTGAGGCTAGTTGACTGTACATACTGATGGAATACACAAGCTATTCTAGATACCTACAACAGACAAAACAACGACTACAAGACATGCGCGCATGTATTGTGGTCGTTGTTTTCTCAGTTGTAGGTTTCTAGTGGTAGCGTGTGTAATCGATCAGCATTGTGTACGTGAGCTTTTAATTTGATGGTCTGAAACGTTAACTTTGCACCACTGTCGAGTGCCTTATTTCTACCTTGCAATATTATATAATTCGACTTTTTTTACGTTAAGGTTAATACTGCTGTTCGGCAGCAGTGCGCACCTTGTCACATGCACTAACCTCCCTGCACTTTACAGCCAAAGATTCGGGAATTCGTCAACACAACTCCACAGGAACAGCTGTTGTGTGCAGGAACCCTACAGCCGGCATATCTGAGTTATAAACTTAGAAAATTGTGGGTCCATCGGGGCTCTGTGCTTTCGCTGATGGTTGACCCGCCACCTGGGTCACCCATGAATACCCGAAGTACGACGGACGGAGTTGTATCGCGCAGTACTACCCACATTGCCACAAGCACCTACCTTCCTGCACTTTGCAGGTAAGCAGAAATATTTTGGACGCTTTCCCTACAAGCGTTTTTTTTTATTTTTTCTCCCGCTGCAGAATAGCTGCTGATCTCTTTGCTAAGAAGTTTATTTTTTGCGAGCAAATTTATTCCGTGGTATGGTATAATGTTTGATCGCAACACACGAAGCAATAGGACAAACGAGGATGATGACAAAGAAACTGCTGAGGAGAGCGACTTCAGATTTCAGGTAGATAACTTCCGAAAATAAGTTCTAGTTCAATTTTAATAACTGCAGGATCGCATTGGGTTTTGTAGCGACTCCTGTGATGAAATGATGGAGCAAGCAAGGAACCAAAATGATCATAAAATAAAGCAACACAGCACTCAAAGATGAAAACCGCAAGCTAGTTGAGCGTGTAAAGCAGCTTCAGCACTACTCCCGCTCACAGAATTTAGATACCAATGGTGTGCCATTCAACCTAGTGTAGTTGTCGTTAGGCTAGCCGGTGTCGTTGGATGACATTCACACCTGTCACATAGTACTTGCATATAACTCAAATGAAACAAACATTATTTTGCGTATCGTGAACCATGATGCAGTGCACTACCAAAGACAAAGAAAAACCGAGTCACAAATGCTACATTCGGATGCAAAACACCCAGTTTAGTCTTCAGAAACAAGCATCTTACCAGCAACAACAAGAAACTACTGGTGCTAATACAAAAAAAAACAATTTGGATGGAAGCAAGCGTGGCGCAACGCCGGGAACGTTTTTCGCGCAAGGAAGACGGGCCGTCTGTGGTTCGAATCGCATCCCTGAGTGTTCTAGACAGCGTGACTAGTAGTAGCGTGATTTATTTTTTGCGGTCTTTGCCTGCTCCCGCCTTAGCCTCCCTCAAAGACCGCCACGGATTCTTGTCCCTTAACGCTAAGCATCTTGCTGGGCGCCTTTCAGAAGACTAACACATCGCGATATCCAAATTCTGAGACGTCGCGTGCGCTAAGAGGAGCAAAGGTCGTCTTCCTATTGATTGTCGACAGTAGTAGCCGGAGCTGATGTGGAGAGCGAGCGCTCAGACAAGAGCCCCATCCTCGAGTCCTTCTAAAGACTGTCATGTTCACGCCGGTCGGAGGCCCAAACCTGCCTGCAGGCAGCAAATGGTAACTTGAAATCATTCTGCCCAAAGCCTACGTTCTTCATGATTCTCACGGAGGCCGCTGCCCAAACCTTGCTGTAGGATATGGTCTCCGCGAACAGCAGCGGTTTTGAGCTGTCTGGTATCTGATGAATTCCGGGGTTAGCATATCTGACAGCTTTTGTGTCATGGGCTTAAGACAGCATAACCCCCTTGCCACCCACCACCTGGGCATCAAGAAGAACTGCCTGGCCCTCACTTTTGAGGACCAGATCAGGAATCTTCGCGTACTGGCAGGTAAAGTAATGAGGTTCTAGCTCGACTTCAAAGCCGAGCTCCCGTGCCTTCTTCGCCAAATATCTGACAATGCTGTAGTGGATTGGCGTTCTTGATTGGTTCGTCCTATGACGCACCTGTGTCACATGCCAAAGCATCTCAACGGCGGAGCATCCAGCCCGACAAGTTACGGCAACGTCCCTGCCTCTTTTGTTTCGTGCAAGAACAGGTATAGCATTATAAGAAACTTGAGTACATTTACGAAATCGCGGTCCATGAGCAAATGCGTGCCTTCCCTGAGCCAGTTATGGGCCCCGGAGCATTTTCTGCCCCTCGTAAAGACGCACCACGGGCGCTGGCATACAGCTGTTAGCGCCAGACAGCCTTAACTTGTTTGCCATTTTTCAAGACAGCGCCATTGTAGACAGACATTTTCTACGTCTCAGACATAAAGTGCGTCAGGTACGGCAACTCCGCAAGTACCTTCCAGGATATATTAGTAGAACCCCGCAAAGAGGTAAGGCGTTTCAATTTAAAGGGATCGTACCGTTGCCCTGAAGGACCAGACAGGCAGCCCTCCATCATCAATACCATCAGCAGGGATGAACGCTCGCTGCTTGAGGCGCAAAGGGACGTCGTTTTTCAACCTCGCCGTCAAAGCTTTGTGAAATAATCTGAGAATTGGGGCTACAGTTATAGGCGTGAAGTCCGCAATTCTCTAGCATTTCAGTTCTTCGGTATGAAGATGGTCCCTGCACCCCTTAAGCATAAAGGAAGCCGTCCAAATAGCATGAGAAGTGACATAATCACTTTGAGCACTAGGGCTGGCACTCTCCTCAGATCCCTTGCTGTCAAGCCCTCAGCATCTGGAGCCGAATCGAGCCTAGGCATTGCCGCCTTCAGTTCACGAGTGGTCACAGCTGGAAAGTTGAGACGTCGTCTCTGACACCGTTCTCTACAGGGCCCAAATAGACAGACGGTGGCTGGGTTTCCATGATCGTTTTCCAAGTGCCTAGGAATGCTGGAACATCGGCCTGCTTTGATCCGTCCAACACTTTCTGCGCACATCGGCCCTGGCACTTCTTAAAGGGATACTGAGGCGGTTTTCGAATCAGCTAACCTTCTAGTGTTTTGAAGTAGTGTCATTGCTGATCACGTCTGTGAAATTATTTTTTCGATTTTGGCTAAAACAGTGGCGCAATCACCAATTAAAAACGCGATGTTTAAATTTCCCGCGCCCCGCGCGAGCGCAGGAGAGGGGAACAGCGGAGAGGGAAACCTCGTCCATGTCGGCCAGCGTGACGTCATGTTGAGGAGCCGGGTATGCTTCGGCGCACCCGAGCGCGCTTTCAGCGCGCGTTGTTTCTCGTGCTGCATGCGTTGTTCCTCGCACTGCGTGCGTTGCGACGTACAAAGCGTGTCAGCCGACCTTGAGAATCAGATTCAACAGGTACTACTCTGCGTTCGTGTCCACGAACAACGACGGCCGCGACAGTGTCGTCTTCCACTGTTTTCCGCAAGACCACAAGCTCGCAGCGCAACCGCTCGCTGCTGTGACGAAGAATTCAAGCCGACTAACCTGTGCTACACGGGCACTTTCGAATGACATCTGAGTCGAATGACAGTCGAGACTTGGAATAGCATTCGAACTCGACGGACTCCCGCGGTGCTACACGACACTTTCCAAACACATACGAAATTCTCAGCTCGTTTTCAGTGTACAACGACGACGACGATCCACTAGTCCGACAACGGTAATAGCACGGTGAACAGCAGCATGTGATTATAGTGAACTATCTAGTTCACTGTAATATGATTGTAGCGGGACAAGTTTTTTGGCTACACGACACCGACGAATCCGATCGGCGGACGGTCAGCCTGCATGCCCTCGGTAGTTCGACGGCTGAGCGAAAACACGCTGATGTGGTGACGGTGCGAATACATGCGCGCTTATACATTATCCGTATTGGAAATAAGCGAAACGAACGGCTATATTTTACATGTGCACACTTGGACACTCGCTAGCGATAACCACTTGCCAAATTAATTTCGGTCGACGACGACTCCGTTTCCTTCCGCGACGACTAGGCCTAGCGAGTCCGCAGGGTTGGATCGGTGATTGCGGTGGTTGTGAAGAACAAATTCACAAGTTTTAGCGAATGCAAATGGTCAACGAGTGTAGTTTTGACAACAGTGACATGAAATCAACTATTGCTTACATCGCAGGACGCGCATACGATGAACGGGAAGCGGCGGTGTGACTCGGGCTGCCGAGCTGTGCTTTACGGCCAGCAGCAGTCGTCGCCGTCGCTAGCTTGTTAGGCCGTTTCAGTTCAAGCGAACGGTCACCAAATATACTTCTGGATAAAGTAGTTTAAAATAAAGTACTGGGTATGTCGGAGGAATCCGGGAAAATTAGCGAGAAGCGCCGGTCCTACGCGATGTCAACAACCCGGCTGTCAAGTGTTTCTCAGGAGAGCGATCGCGTCGGCGCTTCTCACAGATTGTCGCACTGCGTAAACAAGCACGGGTACAACTGGTACAGAAGAGAAGGGATTATTAAATAGAACTAAAACGCATATTTCGTTTTATGTCTTGCAAACGAGCACAAGCTGTTCATACGCAGCAATGTAAACAGCAGCATAAGAGTGCAGTCGTCCTCATCGGCGCACTCCGGGGGAAATTTCATGCACTCGCGGTAAATGTTCGTTGGTGTACTATTATCTACAACCACTCACTAAGACAGAACACGAGCTATTTGCTAAACAAACAGCAGGAAAAAAGCGAGAAGCAGGTATCGAAATGAACAGCCACGGACCCGAAAGCAGTCGCGCGGCTGTGGGCGGGGCGAAGCGACGGCGGCGGCGAGTGCAATTGGTCGGTTCAGGCTGTGTTCGCGTTTCGAAGGCATTCCAAAATCTGGAATGTCTTCGCCGAGCTCCATCGACTCGAATGTCATCTGAACCGAATGCCATCGAAAAACTTCGTGTAGCAGCGTAAGTTCGGCAGTCGAGTCGAATGACATTCGGTTGGAAGGCATTCGAAACAGCCGTGTAGCAGGGGTACTCGAAACACTTTCGTAAAAGCGGCTACAGGCAGAGCTTGTCCTAGTGTGATCTCTGGAGATTTCTGTCGAAAAGGCGTGGCTGAACCATGACACAGTTCCATCGATTTCCTCGCGCATAACAAGCGTGTCACCATTCCGAAGAAGAGCCTCTTTTAAAAGTAGAAACATGCTCACTTAGCCCCTGAAGAAACCTTATAGAGGCTTAAGCATGTGTCGCTCTCCTCAGCTTAGGTGCGGCCAGACCACCTGAGACGTGCTCAGCAAGGCTCGGTTAGTGATTTTACACTCGGTTCGACGTGTCCAAGCAAGCAAGCAAGCAAGCAAGCAAGCAAGCAAGCAAGCAAGCAAGCAAGCAAGCAGAGCAAAGCACAATAAAGCAAAGCAAGCAAGCATCGAAGCTCTTCATATGCGGCATCTCGTTTAATCCTACCTAAGAAATTAAAATGAAAGCGTTCGACGTTGATTTCGGATGCAAATTTATGACAGAAATGAATGCCAACCGAGTTTTTGCAAAAAAACACCGCAACCTTACTCGGTTTCTTCATCAAGTTGTGGCAGCGGGCGAGTTGCAGCTAGCTTGGCTTTTAAACACACAGATAGTTAGCAACTACTTCACTGAACCTAAACTGCAAATCTAGGAAGGGCGAACGTTTCCGAGGCAGCGATTAATATTTTCTGGCATCTGCTGAACGCTCCAGGAGTGAAGCGTATTTGTGCGCGTATTTGGCTTGGTTTCTAGCGCACCATGATTGCGTCACTATCTTGTGGTCACATGCCTCGCAGTGCTTGGCCACTGCGCTTCGCTAATTTTGACACCAACTTTGTGCTCCTTCATCGTTCACTTGAAATACTTTCTTGCCCCAACCTGCAACGCTGGGTACTGAGAACAAGATTTACACAGTGCTTTGGGCCTTTTCTTTAGGATGACGCTCTTCCGGGCGAGCCAGGAGGCGTCCGGTGGTGGTAATTGACTTGAGTATTGTTCGCACCCCTTCCTTTCCGAGCATACGAGCCGATGTTGTGCTGGTACCTTTTACGCATGGTCTGTATCGCGTCTTTGACGCTGGCGTATGCTTGTGCTAGGCATAGAATTTTTTGCTTGTGTCTTTTTTGGTTTCAGGCGATACGTGGAATGAGCAAACTGTAGTATCCTTTTCTTCGGTGGTCAGTAAAAAAAAAATAGTCGCCGTATTCGCTTTTACAACGACACGGAAAGCTGCGATCTGCCCTCAACGCAGCGCCGGATCCGCATCGGCAGCTTCTCCAGTCCTCAAAGTGACGTCACGACCTCTCTTGACCAATCACGGGCGGCGGCGCGCCGCGCGGCGTGCCCCGCGGCACAGGCCGCATATTTCGGCTAAAAAAGGCAATTCGCGCTTGTTTTTGCCTTATTTGGATGCGATATTCCAGTATACAGCATGAAAAACTATAGGATGCCGCTGCCAGCCCGATTTTCAGAAAAAGTGCTTCAGTCTCCCTTTAAAGGCCTCGTGCATCTTTGCATACTCAGTACGCCGCCTTTTTTCTGCTCATATTCTTCATACTGTGCCGCGGTTGTGATTGCGCTTTCCTGGGCTGTCGATCGCAAAAGAAGTGTTCTCTAAGGTAGTTGTTAAATGGTACGATAACATCCTGGCTTTCGAGGTACAGTTTTGCTAATGTTGAAAGTATGTCGGCCCCAAATGACCGGTGCCAAGAACTATTCACTAATGAACGCAGTTTCCTCCGATTCCGAACATGGTCGGACTGGCTCGCTCCATCATTGTCTGATGCACTGAGACCTCGACGCCACTAATGGCAACAGTCGGCTCGGGTAGTGGTTCTAATTCCTTAGCCAAGAGTTCTTGTCCCAGCGCCTTATAGTGTGCCCGCGGAGCTGGTGAAACTTCAGGCTCACTAAGGCATGATGCCTAAAAAAAGCGAGCAACCGCTCGTTCATGTTGTAGACATGCATCCTACTCTCTTTGGCCTGTTTAGAGATTTGCGCTTCCCGATGAGCAAGCCAAAAATTTTCTACGGGTATCCAACGCGAGTTTGTCTTGATGACCACTATGTCAGCGTTATACGAAGCAAGTTGCGCATTTTTACGATGTAAGCTTAAAGGGATTATGTAATGAATTAAAAGTCACTTGTAAATGTTTTAAATGCTTATAAATGATGCTAAGAAGCATTCACACCAAGTAGGAGTCCTCGGAACTGAACCGGCAATTTATTATGAATTTTTAAAAACCGCGTTTTTTTTTTAAATTCGCGGGCCGATTGGTGTCTTCGTAGTAACCTACTTCGAAACCAAAATCGGGAAAATAGACGTCACTAGTCCCGTGACGTCGGCAGGCTACCACACGTTGTCATTCGCTGGAGCCACGGCAGCCACGACGTCACGGGCACGCTTCCGGTAGCCGTGAAAATCGTCTCCTCGAACCGCCGCACGACCCCCTCGGGCAAGCGCGAGCCAGGGCATTGCCTTCACGCATATGTTTTCAGTTTACCTCTGCCGCCTCTTTCTCTCAGGAGTTTGGAAACCACTCGCAGTGCCTTTGTCGCAGTGACAAGCAAAGAAACCCGACGCGCACCGCAATCCAGGAAGGCGAGGAGATACGCTGCCGACCCTGCTGCTGGGGTGCTGGGTGCGACAACCGGAAGTCGCAAACCGAACGTCAGCGATTGACGTATTCATGGGCGGGGCCCAGTCCCAGAGCTGTTTTCTTTATTTTTTCTTGGTGCTCCGCGTGTACGAGTTGAGGGGGGAGAGGAGGAGCGTGATTTTTAATCGCCTATCACTTCGTTGTTATTGATGCTAGCTAAAATATTCTTGCGCTGGGAGGACGAGTGATAGAATGCCTATCTCTTGTCTGCTTAACGTAATCGCAATTAATTTACTGCATAGTCCCTTTAAGCCGACTTTAGTGGTGAATGACCTACCAGAATATAAATATGTGTTCTGTTTCTTTGTTTTTATGGGGTTTAACGTCCCAAAGCAACTCAGGCTATAAGAGACGCCGTAGTGAAGGGTTCCGGAAATTTCGACCACCTGGGGTTCTTTAACGTGCACTGACATCGCACAGTACACGGGCCTCTAGAATTTCTCCTCCAAAGAAATTCTAGCCCCCGCGGACGGGATCGAACCGGCATCTTTCGGGTCAGCAGCCGAGCACCATAACCACAGAGCCACCGCGGCGGTAAATATGTGTTTTGTGTTACCTCAGATGGTGAATCACCAAAATCTGATCTCAACACTTCTTTTCTTACCCTCCCGAGCTGGTCTTGCCGAGCAGTGGACGAGACCGGCAGAACTACTTTACTACCACCGGCTGGGTCGATCGTTATCGTCATCACCTTCACACCCGGTTGTACTCGAACCTCTTAGCGCTCTGCGCCTAGCGCCAGAACAATTAACCACTACTGCCTCACTGTCGGAGGATTGAACATCTGACTCAATTCGGGATGCTGCCGGAGACACCACACGATTGGAATGACACGAGGAATCAACAAGAGTGATGGACCTTGGAGAGGCAGAATGGACCAGGGCTATGTCACCACCGGCCGACCTCTCCACCTTTTCCTCATTAAAATTCCTTTCTCTCTCTCTCACACCTTCAACGGAGCTCCGATCAGGGTTTATTGTGTACTCTATTGCATTTTTTTTTTCAATAAGCAATGCCACTGTACCGCTCTCAGTGCTTGGAGGCCTGCGGCTCTGTCAAGCTCTCATTTATTAAAGCTTTTACTGCCGGCCTCCAGTGTCATGCACCGTATATGACGCGAATAAAGACATTATTATTATTATTAGTTT
Organism: Amblyomma mixtum; assembly: GCF_055824585.1. NCBI lineage: Eukaryota > Metazoa > Arthropoda > Arachnida > Ixodida > Ixodidae > Amblyomma > Amblyomma mixtum. The sequence continues at coordinate 369,843,059 of NC_143014.1, read as the reverse complement.
TATCATAGTTGTATCTGTTTTACAGTGTGTCATGGTACTCGCCTAATTCTATATCAGTGAAGCTAAACTGCCTTAAAGGGCTGGAACCTGAGGGAACGTTATTCGTACCCGAAATTTTCGCACTCTGGTATATAAGCGCGATGATTTTGAACTTCTCCTGGATTCCGCGGATATTAAGTTTGATGCGATTACGGTATCTGAAACCTAATATACTGAAACTTCATGTTCCTTTAATTATCCAGATTCTAAAAGTTTTCTTCTTAGTCGTCTGCATAAAGGGTGTGGTGGTGGTTCGCTGCTCCTTGTAAAACACTTTTAATCAGTATACTGTTGAAGAATTCTTTGAGTCAAGTGATAACTATCAAGTGCTGCCTATTCGGTATGTCTGTAAATTTTTCGCCGTGGTTAATCGTCCACCCCATGCAAACGCCACCCTCTTTATACGATTTTTGAGCACCTTTTTGGCTTAACATTTTTAAAGAAATTTTCCTTTTTTCTTGTTAGGGATGGTAACATTGACATGCTTGTCTTCTCATGATGTAGAATTGGTCTGCTGTTGTTTTCTAATACATATGCCTTTGCAAACGTTATCAATTAGCCTGCACTATAACGTCGTCTTCGTAAACTCTATCACCATCTTTGTCACAAATGTCGACAAACCTGCAATTTCTAGCACTCATGTATTTCACATTAGCGATCACTTTCCTATTTTTGCGTTCATTCAGGACACCGCAGCAAAGACACACAACTCAGCTCCCCTGCTTTTTTATTTTAATTTCACTAATGATTCATGAAACAGTTCTCGTTCTGATATTCAAGCCCACGACTGGGCTTGTGTTCTTGAAAATCCTGATGTTAATTCCATGTATGACGCTTTCTACTCAGATATGACAGATCTACACGAAAAACTTGGCGGAACCTTAGGCTTAGCTTTTAAGAGTATAACGCGAGAACGCGAGAGCGTTATCCGGCCGATGCTTATCGTCAGCCGCTATAGGCAGCCCCGCACGGGAAAGGTGCCTGTCCGGAGCGTTGACGGAGCACCTGCGCAAGGCGTCCGCCGCGGATGCTCCTGGGATTTTTCAACACGAACGACCCCACGGAGTCGCGGCATTCTAAGGTGTTTCTAAAACGCCATTTGCGTCCCGCACCGTCAGACGTGAAACTTCTCGCATACAATTCTCTGGTCCGAACAAAACTATAATATGCATACCCCATATGGATCCGTAATCAAATCTGTGTGATAACTTGGCTAGAGTCACTGAACCGCTAGATTCGTTCATTCATGTTATTCATACAAAGTCAGCTTATCATTAAAAGCTAAGTTCGGTCTAACAAATCTTGCTTGTCGTCGTCGAATCGCCAGTATGTGCTTGGTTCATGTTTTCTACAGCTCATTTCGTATTCCGCCCTACATCAGGCCTCCGGCACGCATTTCACTCCGCTTTAGTCATGCCTTATAAGTTGCCCGTCCACGTACTAATACTACAGCTTCTGCTGCATCATTCTTTCCTCGCTCAGCCATAGACTTGAACGGCCTTCTACAAGATGTCACTGCGACCACCCCCATCCACACTTTCGAACTGTATAACTGCCATATTTAACTGAATTTCTGTACATAAGCTGGTTTATACCTGCACTCGCCCCTTATGCAATATCCCTAAGGGTATGGGGGGGGGGGGGTGAAAACTGAAGTGAAGTCAGCCGCGATTGGACGACCAATTTCAACTGTCATCGAGTGCGGGGTCCTCGCAATGTTCAATCGCTATCGAACTCGAGAGAATTGTGTCGCTGCTACACGGCCAGTCTTAATGGCCACTGGAACGGTTATCGTTTTGTTCGCCGAGCTTCTGTGGTGCTACAATCGGTACTTTCCATTTTTGTGCAAATAACAAAAATATGTTTATAAATCTAAACTTAATATTGAAATACACTTTTGGAGCCATAGGAGGTTGTTAGTTATTACTAAAGCCAAGTTGCATTGTCTTGAAAGACTTTGCCTTTTGTACAACTTCCTGTCGCAGTTCTGTAACGCCCTGGCAACACTGATATCGCTGATGTTTCCGTGTTCTGCGATGAAGAGCATAAAATTATTTCTCTCTAAACCAGATCGGTACAATTTTCAAATTGTTGTACAGGATAATATTTCACGGCTTGCATTAAAGTTTCACGGAATAACTTTCGTGCTTCGGTACCGTGAACATATTGTGAATGAAAACCCGCGTTGGCGCCGCTCGATGCAACGCTAGCAACCTTGGGCAATGCTCGAAGGCCTTCGAAATCGCGATGGATTTCCGCGCTGCTCCGTTAACTCGATAGAGTATTGATTCGATGGCCATCGGAACCGGCCATCTAGCAGCGCTCAGTTGCCTTTCAGGTCAGACTATGGCTTCGAGGGCCTTTGAAATGCCCGCGTGACAGGGGTATTGGATTGTGGCGACAGTGGCTTTTCCGCCTCACGAGTTCCTTAACGCTATCGGGTTAAAAACGTTTTTTGCACGTGCCGTGCATTGGCAACAAAAACTCGCGGTAGCCATGGATTACAAGCTACCTCCTTGCTCAAATTCAAAAATAAGCTATTTTGGAATTTTGTAAAATACAACAACATGTCCAAGTTTCAAGCGTTTAAGTCGTTCAGGAATCGTTTAAATGCTAAGATTAAGAATGTTAAGCATCGGTACTTGATAGCACATTTCAATGACCAAATTAAAAACGCCGATTCGGTATGGAATCGTTTGAACAGTATTCCTCGAAGTAAAAGCCAAACTGTAGCCATAACTTTCTCAGTGTGGGTAATACGGTTGTGACTAATGACTATTTATGACTTAATGACTATTTTATGGTGTTCGCACTTCAAGCAGTCTGCTAGCAATAAGTTCTGTCGCACTTCTCAGATCAAGTACAATTAGTAACAGAGTGGTATTTTTCCTCACAACTGAGACTGAAATCATATCAGGATTCAAGGCAATGCAAAATTCTAAATCCGGACATATGACTGACATGCAGATTGCCCCAGTTATATGCACTTGTTCTTGTAAGGCGCGAAAGCAGGACAAAACACGAAGGTAGAGTACACGACGAAGCGCAACATTCACTTCTAGCAGTTGGAAGTGGCGCTTTGTCATGCTGTCTACCTTAGAGTTTTATTCTCCTTTCGCGCCTTAATGAACCAAAACCATCAACCTCAACAGCAAGTTCTCTTAACCTGTATGCCCTTGACCTGAATGCGCTTGTCCTGACTAAACTATACAACCTAGTTCTACAGTAGTCGATATTCTAAGAACATGCAGATTGCGAATGTGCTGGCCCTATATAAACGATGAGGTAAAAAATATTATAAATCACTGTAAGCCCATCCCCGTACCACCTATATCTTCAAAACGCTTGGGAAAAATACTGCACACCCACCGATAAAATTTCTTAAACAAACTCGCACGTATCTCGCCGCACAAATATGGATTTCTGAAAGGCAAATCCACGGAATTGGCACTATTAGCAGAAAAGCAATTTATCATTGACTCCTCTGAACATAAATAAATTGTACTAATACTATACATTCATTTTTCAAAAGCCTTTGACAGTGGCCGTCATGAAGCCACATTGTCTAAGCTGGGGCATTACGGAGTGCGCAGTAGTGCAACCTTTTTCCTTCTTCACCTTCTTCATACCTGAGTAAGCGATATGTAAGCTACAATATTCTCAATTAAAACATAAAAAGCATCACTTCCGCTATACCACCGCCGTGGTGGCCTGTTGGTTTGAGCATGTGACTCCCATGCAGGAGGTGCAGGGTTCGATCCCCAGTGCCACCGGGTACCCACCGGTGATACGGTGGGTACAAGCTTTCCTATGGTGCTCGGTTTCTTTAGGGTGAAATGCTTGTGAAATGGGCCTTTGACCTCACCTTGAGAAGACGAAACGCCTTGTGCCATGGTATTCTTTTTCCTTATGTTCTTGCGCTATAAAAATTCACAATCACGCACACACTTTCGGCATACTGGAAGGAAGTAATCTTGGATCGGAGTGTCTAGCGTTCCGTCCAGACGGAACATTTGCTGCTGCTGCAGTTCCGTCCAGACGGAATATTTACTGCAGCTAGAGTTCCGTCCATACAATAGAAATTTTTAGTTTCACGTACGTAGAAGCTTCACGTAAGTAGAGTGCTTACGGGTCACCAGTGCGCACGCGAAGAACGTGAAGTGTCTGCGTGGGTCGCACGGACGTACGTGAGATTCGGATCTTTGCGTGGCGGTCTTCACGTTGCTTGCGTCCGTGGCGTTGGCAAGATGGCGGCGCCCCGCCAGCCGGCTGCGCAACGATAACAGCTTCGTCGCTAATCCCTCGACGTGGTATCGTGCTGTAAACTGCTGTATTTGCCTTCAGTTGGTCCATTCTTGCTCTTGCATGATGTTTTAGGTGAGAACTAGCTTTTGTTTTCCACATAGAAATCCGTTTCAGCAGCTCCTAAGCCTGACGGAGAAGCGTCTGTGGTCGTCATAGCAACGAGTGTGCCGACGGTCTCGCGAGAGCAAGCGAAGCTCAAAACCTCGCGGGATATCGCGAGACCCTCGGCACAGTCAGCGGGAAAAGCAAAACGGTGCACGTTTTGACTCCATCCGCACACGTCGTCAACATGAGTGGGACACCAGCGCGCCTTCGCTTCTCGAAAACCAATGATTTAAATATGCCGCGGGACGTAAAGGAATGCAATCCCTTTGAAGATAACATGCAACATACAGTTCGGTGGATTGAAATCGCTCAACGTTTCTCAGAAGAAAGGGGGAAAGTATTTAGCGCCCACACTGTCGCTTGGCCTGGCTCCGCTCCAAACAGCTGGACTAAACAAAATTAGTTTTCTTTATCTGTACTAGATGGCGCGGCACAACATGCTAGCGCGTTTTTTAGGCTCTATGGCATATCTACACAGTTTGCGTCCTGTACGCGTAGCTAAAACTGTACGAAGCGACACGAGCGCACGCTACGTAGACTGCTCACGTTTACGTGCGTGAAGGTTCTACGTACGTAAAACTAAAACTGTCTATTGTCCGTACTGCCCATACTATACAAAATGAGTGATTTCTACCCACACAAAGCATTTCTTTGCTTCTGGAGTAACCAGTTGACAAAGTTGTACCCAGATGTTCTCTCTACGCATGTATACGGCACCAAAATATTGCCACGTATCATTGTAGTGTTTGTTCGTTCACGCTCAAGGCTGCAGGAAAGGGTTGTTATCACTTTTGTTCGTGACGCGAGAAGCGACCAGACTAATCTCGATTGATCGCAGCCATGAAAGGCTGCATCTAGGTTTTTCTAGATTACTGTAGATGATCTTGTCCTGTTATCTGGAAGTTCCTTACCGGCTTTAAATTGAGCGATGCCGCGAGCGGCGGACATTCGTAGTTCGACGATTGACGAGCACGCTTATTGCTTACGCCGCCACCGAGTGATTCAGTTCTTTTGCGGGCGCAAGTCAGCCCAAATAAAAAGCTTCGTTTGCAAGTCTTTCTGGTGTCTTCCTGACCGCTGGACTGCCGTCACTACAACGTGACATCTGGTGGAGATGCTGGGTAGCCTTTCATGTTCCGGACACCCCCTACAAGTCGTGACGCCAGCCGTCTGAGTCATCTACCGCAGGACCTGACTCCAGTTCACCGCGCAAGCCGACGTCTGCTAGGGGACGCACCTGAGTTCGGGACTCTGCCGGACTCTACCCGGAAGCGAAATCGAGTAGCAACGTCCACCATGAGCTTGCCCCAGACGACTACTCCAATCGTTATTCAGCAGCCCCGGGTGCCACCAACCCCGACCCGGCCAGCGACCAGCGGAAATCGAGGAGTTTTTGCGTCGGGAAGAATGCTCACCGCCCAGCCGCCTATCACGTTCCCCGTCGCCATCGTCACCGCGCTTTGTATCTCCTAGCCGAGGCTACGCAGTGCGTGGACGCTCCCCCAGGCCCCGAAGGTTAAACTGAATAAAGCAGCCTCTGGAGGTGAGGTTGCTTATGAGCGCAAGAACTAAGATTCTCCATCAACGAAAACACAAGACTATGCCTCAACTACGACGACCCCTACGATGACGACCCCTATGACGACGATCTCTACGACGGCGACGATCTCTACGACGGCGACGATCCCTACGACGACGACGATCCCTACGACGACGACGACAACTACGACGACGAAAATTATGACAACACCGACGACGGCGACACGACCACGATACGACGACGACGACCCCTACGACGACGACGACCCCTACGACGACGACGACGACAACTACGACTACGACAACTACGACTACGACAACTACGACTACGACAACTACGACTACGAGAACTGCGACTACGACAACTACGACGACGAAAACTACGACAAAACCGACGACGACGACGACACGGCCAGACTTGAAGCTTTTACCGCTGCCTTTAAACCTTATTATGAATGCTAAAGGACTCGAAGCTAGCATTCTCCGTGTTTATTTTCATTTTAAAGCATCGAGGCGATGCTTTTTTTGGTAGGGGGGTAATGCCAGGTATCATTGTAGTGTTTGTTCGTTCACGCTCAAGGCTGCAGGAAAGGGTTGTTATCACTTTTGTTCGTGACGCGAGAAGCGACCAGACTAATCTCGATTGATCGCAGCCATGAAAGGCTGCATCTAGGTTTTTCTAGATTACTGTAGATGATCTTGTCCTGTTATCTGGAAGTTTCCTTGCCGCCTTTAAATTGAGCGATGCCGCGAGCAGTGGACATTCGTAGTTCGACGATTGACGAGCACGCTTATTGCTTACGCCGCCACCGAGTGATTCAGTTCTTTTGCGGGCGCAAGTCAGCCCAAATAAAGAGCTTCGTTTGCAAGTCTTTCTGGTGTCTTCCTGACCGCTGGACTGCCGTCACTACAACGTGACAATATCTGTCCGCGTGCTGCCTTCAGTTACATCCTCGAAGGTATAACTTCCGTGCACGCATGCAGGATCGGGAAAATGACACTGTTAGAAGCTGAGTGCAAAAACTCTTCGCGAAGTTATGTGAAGCCCTGTCGCTGTTTGTGCTGCAGGATGACGTAGCGCGAAAAAGACAGACGTACACAAACGGTCAACAAGCGTTATGCAAACGCACCAACAAACCCAAGCCAAGACTCGTTCTATTTCTCACTGTCTGCTTGGAAAATAAAATGATGCAGCTGAATATCCTGTCACACATTAGGCGGAACAGGATTGCCACTTCTTAAAATAAACATGCAAAAGTCTGCAAGCAAACTGGTTTCCCAATCCATATCGCCAGCTTTAATTCCGTCTTGACAGAACTCTTGTGGCAGATAATGCTGGACGGAACTGTATGGTGTCAGATACAGTTCCGTATGGACGGAACCCCATCGCTACATGCAGTTCCGTCTGGACGGAACTTTAGCGCAAATTGTAGTTCCGTCTAGACGGAACTCTAACGCAAATTGTAGTTCCGTCTGGACGGAACTCTAGCCACAGCCATCTTGGATTTCTGTTATTTATTTGTTATACAGTCACTTTTCATCCCTTCATGACACCAATTTGTGTGTTGGCTGCGCGGATGGTAATTCTATATTCTTCAGAAGAGCAAATATTGATGACTTAATTTGCTAGGCAAATCACTCACTGCCATTGGTTAAAAAGTGGTCGGAAAGAAATCGTCTTTGGTTGAGTGCTAAAAAAACTAGCTATTTTCTTCCACACCAATAGCAGAAATGTACAAACACAAAGCCAAAATAATTGCAAACGGCGAGGAAGCAAGTATCGTTAGCGAAATTAAGACACTTGGCATTACATTTCCGAAAACTCATGCATGGAATAAAAATTTTCAACAACTGTGCAATAAATTTACGGTTTGTGGGATACTAAATGGACAGCAACAGCGTAATTTATAGCGTACAATTTTTGTGTAAACTTAACTTCAACAATTTAATCTGGTCAACTACAACAAAAGGAACGCAGTTAAAGTCAGAATGTGCCAAAAGCGTGCTGTGCGTATCATTGCTAATATTAGATGTCATGACAAACTTCTGATTAGTTATTTAGATATAAACTTGTTTCCGTGGAATCTATCTACGCTTTTCGTCTCACGTGTACTTATCGCTCGTCTGTTTTAGCCTGTAATCACCGCTTCCTGAATTTTACAAACTTTCGACGTCGAAATATGCATGGGTGATACCGCACTATCGTACAGAGTAAGGTCAATAGGTAGTCCATTTTATATCATGTGCTGTTCTAAGCAACTTTCCGCTTATCGATACGTGCCCGGAAAAGATGCAAAAACGAGCAATTCTGCATATTTTGTTACGGACAACAGCTCGTGGTTTTTGAATATTTGTGTTTCTACTTATTGGGTGTTCTCAATGCCTCTGTTACCGATTGCTTATTTCGTCGGCTGCTGTGCTTTTATTTGCCACGAAATGCTCGTTATTTTTTATGGATTTGAAAGTTTTAAGCCTTAGTGGCTTTGGTTTTCAATCCGGTGTCTGTTGAACTGCACATCTTTTGAAATATTTATGTATTTAAAACTGAATGTGTTTTTGTCTGAAGTGCTTTCTTTCAAAAGGTGCTGACTTGGATGTGCCAACTAACAGTGTGGAAATTCAACACAATACGCTGTCGTTTTTCATATTTATACAATGTACCAGAACTGCTGACCGAACTGTATGCAGAGGCGGCCGAGCTTTGCCAAACCGCTATTAAGCGGCTTTTAACCGTAGCCTCTTTTCTCCTTGAGAGAGAAACTAGTTTGATTCGATTTGATTTGCTGGAAGGTAACCATATCAAGAGCACTTGAAGCCACTCATTAGCCATATTCATTGCATATGCAAGGTCACGACTGCTGAAAAATACTTGTATCGTCTCAGTAAAAGATAATGTTAGGCATCAGCGGTAGCATTACAAGATCACGAATGCATTCAGGAAACCGTAACGGTCCTCAAATCGAACCTTGTGGCACGTGATACTACACTACTTGCAGGCTTCAATGAGCGTTGCCAACTGCAATGTACAGGAAAGATTCTGCGAATATTTTTTTATTAAAAGGAGTGCACTGTCGCTGACACTATACCTTGCCATTTGATGGAAAAAAATGTGATGTTTTATGGAGTGCAAGGCCGTTTGAAAAGCTAGAATTATGCCTACAGTGAAAAAATCTATTTTCAGTGTTCTAGATAATTTCTTTAATGTTTAACAAGGAAGCCGCAACCGATTTGCCTTTTTGGAATCTCTGCTGCAGGATTTTCATAATGATCTGGCTCAGTGATAAACTACACAATATTATTGATCAGTGTTCGATATCTTTGAAAACACAAGAAAGGCAGATATAAGATCATAGTTAAAGGAATTATTTTTGTAGCCTCCCAAGTGCACCACGAAAGACGCGTGTGTTTCTTTTTTTTTTTTCAGAAAACAAACCATCACTCAGGACACAGCTAGAGGTGAGGGAAAGAGGCACTCCAGAATGGTTTACTACTGCTTTTCCGGCCAAACTGATAAATAATCTTACCCGTTTAAGAACAAATTCAGCATCAAATGGCGTAGTCGAGTATAAAATGTTACATAGGTACGTAGGCAACAACTTTATTTCTGACAGATTTTATGGAAGGGCTGATGATCAGACGACCGCACGCCCTTGCGCCGCGGTGGTCTCCGCAGCACAGGAGGCCGCCCTCTCTTGAGCAGCGGCTTCCGAGCTGCACAACAGTCCCTTCCACTGATCGGTTGTGCTGATTGTTGGGCACGTGAAGGGTAGGTGTTGACATTTAGGTGTTGACAGGGAGTGAGTAGTGTTGCTGGTTCTTTGAACGGTACACCTGCAAAGTGGACTTCACCACATCACTCAAATAACCAATACCACCATAACAACCAATAACCTAAAGAACGAGTACGCTGGACTCACAACTGCTGGAATTACATCGCGATAGTGTTCAAACAAGACAGGATATCATTGCAAGCACATATTCTTCAGCCGCCGCGGTGGCTCAGCGGTTATGGTGCTCGACTGCTGACCCGAAAGACGTGGGTTCGATCCCGGCCGCGGCGGCTGGAATTTCTTTGGAGGAGAAATTCTAGAGGCCCGTGTACTGTGCGATGTCAGTGCACGTTAAAGAACCCCAGGTGGTCGAAATTTCCGGAGCCCTTCACTACGGCGTCTCTCATAGCCTTAGTCGCTTTGGGACGTTAAACCCCATGAACCAAACCAAACATATTCTTCAGAAAAATTAGCATGCCTTGATATCATTCAGTAATCATGTGCAAGTAAACTTCTGGAATTTGGAACGAGTTCATTACAAACGAAACATGGTTTTGAATATTCTACGGTGAAGAGAACGCAGGAAGATGGTATTTTTGACAGCGCAGAAGAAAAGTCCTTTTGTAGTAACGTTAGCTAGTGGAGTGAAGCTCTCCCTCGATCCTTGTTCATTTTTTCTTTTTTCCAAGAATCTGCGAGAAAAGGAAGCACTGGAGAAGGGGCGGTAGCCTGATAAGTCATTTTTCCTGCCCCTACTGCACACCGGAATTCCCCAGGCACAGTTCGAAGAATGTATTAGTACACCGCTGTCAATTGTATGGTTCAAGAATACCAACAACTCTTCTTTCATGACCATCAAGTTCCTTCAAATGTCATCTGAGCCCACTTTATCAAGAGCAACACTTCACTTCTGCTTAAGACTGGCCACAATAGTTCTCACGTAAGGTTCTGATATAGGAGGCAGAATAGTCGAGGCTGCTTGACATGTTTAGTTTAGTAAGGGCGTATTTGAAACTGTCTGATATTTATCCGAAGAAACGAAACGACTGAACTCACCAGCCAGCTCTGTGGATCCGCTGTAAAGTTTTGTAGCTAGTTACCACAATGTAAACTGTTGTTTGGACTAGCTGGTCCATGGATAAATAATATGAAGACGGCGCGACCAGCAGGGAAAGAAAAGACAAACGAGAGAAACAGCAACACTTTCAACTCAGTTCATTTCGCCTGCCTATTTTAAGAAAAGCGAGCCTTACTAGTGTTGTATCAAAATTACGCACAAAAATCTATCACCACACCTTGGAATCAGTGCTCACGCGCTTCATCGCATTAGCGAACAATATACTATAAGCAACGCATGGGGAACAATTCATGCGGCATTTTTCCAACCTGGCCACCCAGGTTAAAAAATCCAAGTAAATTGCTTCCCATGCCTCGCTTATTGTATGTTGTTCGACAATCCCATGCAGTGCGTCAGCACTTATTCCAAGCGATTGCGATAGATTGTGTCTAGTTTTGATGCATCACTAATACGGCTAGGTTTTCATTCAAAAAGGTCGGCTTGATGTGAAAAAAAAAATACCAGACCAAGAGGCGCCCTGGTACCGTCTTTTGTATGTATATTCAGTCCCCGTTGGTCGCGCCATCTTCCTATTACTTTCACTAGTTACCACGTACCTGATTCACAACAGACTAGGTTTTGCCACGCGAAGTAATACTACCTGGCACAAAACGGTCGTCGAAAAAGGGCGGTTACTTAACTCCTTTCTGTGCTGAACTCTGTGCGATGACATCATTATTAGCAGCTTGACTCCATTTGGAACAAAGCGTATCTTTTTCCCTTATAGCAGTCGCGATGTCATAGGTTCGCCACTCGCGATCAATTTTGCTTTTCGAGACGTGCACTTTATTATTGCAAGAATCGTTTATGTTAATCAAAACGCTAACAAAGGTAACATAAAGCATTTCGGGGCTATTGACCTGAAGAAAGGACTTCGTCATATGCAGAAACGTTGCTGTGAAATGTTTGAATTTTTATTCGTTGTCAAGTACTTTTTTTCTGGCAAAAACAGTTGCTGCTATGTTCTCGCACTCTTCACTTCGAACTTCGCACATGCTTCATTGTTACCTAAGTGAAAAATTACAGACGAATGATTAGCCAGTTTTCGTGCAGTTACTGCACCAGAGTAAGAAGATTGATCGTTTGCGCGCACGTAAGCGAGCTCCGTTGGTAAAACTGTCATTAAAGAACTCTTCCCCCCATTGAATCAGATAATAAAAGATAGTGTGTTCAAATAACTTGAAGTATTGCTTCTGTCGGACTTCAGTAAACGAGCGTTGAGATCTGCAAGAATGCACAAGTTACCGCTACTAAAACAATGTTTATTTGCATGCCTCAGCCCGGCAATAAAGGACGACGCACTCTCCGACGGACAAATTATTACTGCAGATATGAAATGCAAGAAAATCATACAACTGACGAAGTACTATCCCACACCACAAAAAAAGAACACATAGCGCACAGCAGAGTGCTCAAAGCAACCGCCAAGCTGAAACGTAAACAGAGCCATAAAGGTTCACAAAGCGCGTGCGGCTGCGCTTTAGGCCCAAGATAGGGTCCAACCGCTACCGCTGGCAGAGCGACGTGGCAAAAAAGAAACCCTTCACCGGCAACGGTGCAGGACAGTAGCTGCGCGGCAAGCACGTAGGCGCCGGCGGAAGGTTGCAGAAGCGGCGGCGGCGCGCCCAGAGACAACAACCGGCGGCGACACACGGCACATAGCGGCGCCCGGCGACCCAGCGTGAACGCGAAAGTGGTACGTGCCCTTAAGACGGCGTCCACGTGACGAGGAAACCCCCGCGGATTCCCCTTGAAACTGCCTTCGCAGAGCCTGCTGCTTGCGGCCCGGCGGCTGACAACGGCCTCCCCCCGCGGTCGTGGTCGCCGGCTTTGCTGCCTTCTCGTCCAGAGGGGGAGGGAGCGAAATGCGCCAAGTCCAGGAAATCATAGAGACAAAGAGCGGTGAAAGCGCGCGTTCCTCGGCGGTTCCCCTCGAAATGGCGAAGGGAGGGGGGCGCCTCCTCGGCAGAAACCGGCCTTCACACGCCGCCACACCGCCACACGAGGCGCGCCTCCCGCCGATCCCGGACTGTGTAATAGCCGCCGTTGCCCGTGGCTGAGCCAGTTATCGCGCTTCACTGCGAAAAGGTATTCCACCCTCGCGTGTGCCCAAAGTGCGTCTACAGTGCCAGCAGGCTGACTGGATGCGCATTCATGTGTGCCCGGTGGGGCATTGTCGTTCTGCGCGTGTGGCGAGAGCTTACTGAGCACGCGACCAGCTTGCCTGCCGACAGCCGCCAGTTACCTATCGTCGAAGAGAACGTCTGGGGTGCGTGTCAGGCACGTGCAAGGCACGGAGGCATGCCGTCGGATCTGTAGCCTTGTCGCCTGGACTGTCATCTATGTGCCGTCAAATACGAGGAGCCTGCGCTCAGAGAAGGGCCTAGACATGCTGAGGTCGACCATTTGCCGAGGCGCGTTAGCGGCCCTTGTGGTGCCGGCGGCGCTGACTGTGACGCTCTGTGCCCACTGCGCCCGAGCCATCGACATTCGGCCCGTACTGGAGGAAGATGCGTCACAAGTAGAGAACCGCAGCTTCGCCCAGCGGTTTCTGGTACCTTCTGGCGACGATGGCAATGGAGCTGGCAACCTGTCCCACGACGAGGCCAGCGTGTTGGAGTTGTGGCAGACGTACGACAAGGGCCTACGAGGACAGGTAGACAACCTGCTTCGCCAGGCGTTGCCGTACCTTCTGGAGATTGGCGACGTAGGCATCGACATCCGCTGCGCGCAGTCGCTGCTCAAGATTGTGTTCGGGCTGCGCAAGCTTGAGAAGTGGTCCTTCAAACGTAAGCTTCTGCATGGTTACTTGCTTTGCGCATTCATTCACCCGTCTCTCCACGATTACAATGGCGCCTAAAGGTTTCTCAAGCAGCATGCAAGAGTACAATGGGATGTTTTTAAGCTGCTAAATTTGGCCGAGGGAACCGCTGAACTAATGGTTCTCGTATTCATTGTAACGACGGTGACCGTCCTTCACTGGCCTCGTTAATACTAGAATGCAGAACAGCGGTCTGGAGTATTCTAAGGGCGAAGTGTGTCTTCTTAATAGTGTCTTCTTAATATGGCACCTTTGGTTTTCGATCAGAACTGTGCATAAAGCAAATCGTGAAGAAAAAGTATGAAAAAGCTTTATTATTAGTGTGTGCTCCTGTGTTTACTGGTTTGCATAAAGTGGAAATTACACCAATACTCCGCGCTCCAAGCGGATTATCTGGGTGACAATTATATTTGAAATGATCGTGTATAGTGTGGAGCATCTATTGGTCAATAAGGCGCGTCATTGCATCCCATGAACCACATGACATCATCACGCCATGAGATGCATGATGGCATCTCATGGCGTGATGACACATCTCATACTACGATTTTCACGTCCCACTGGTAATGCAAACCTGCATTCAGTCGGCTACAGGAAGCGTTGTCTACAGTCATTCGCGTAATACGACTAATGGTGATGCGCGTCGAAAGGCCAGCTTGTTAGTTAAAAGAAGAAAACCACAAAAAACTATCTATCGTTCCGGCATTTACGCTTTCGCATTGCCTTTCTCTGGTGTTCTGAACTCAAATACAGCAAATGATATATATGCTTTGGGGTAGACAAGCTTTGTGGTCATCGATCTCCATATAAACGCTACGAAAATACATGGGCCCAATTGGGCTCTGCATTTTCGCCTTGTCCATTGTCCTGCCTGCCAGCTTCCATATTAACTAGAAGTAAATGCACTGAAAAGGTTCAGCCTCAGAAATACAGTCCGTAATTAGAGTCGCCTATATTAACGGAGGTCGTACTAGCGGGGCACTAAAAAAAATATCAACCATGGGCCGAAAGACTGCAGTCACAGCGACATAACGGGCAGATCAGTCGCTGCATGCCTGATGCATTTTAATGTGGTTTTCAGCAGCGTTTCCGTCATCGCAGGCTCGAAACGTTAAACATTTTACAATTTCTGAGGCAGTTCGTTATCGCGTATCCCGGAAGCCATTACAACCCATGTTGGTCTAAGAAACCACCCAGAAAAGATACGGACGAAACAGTAGTGGCCGTAGTACAGGACGTCGCCAGCACTGGTGTCTTCCGTGTCTTTTCTGCGCTCTTTCCTCGATCACGAACTGCCATAGAGCCCAGATATCCATTTTAGCAAACAAGCTGTGTAAATTTTTATGTTCATTTTCTTGTGTGAACCTGGCGTCACCAAAGTAACAGCTCGATGGCTTTTAACAGCCTGCATAGCACCAACGCCAAATAAAATGCCCTGGTACGCAGGTCAGCTTTGTTAGGACGAAATATGCGAATTTTCTTAAGCTTATTTAAATGGGTGAGCAAAAAAACAAAAACAAAATAGAACTATACGCATATTTTTTTCTACTGCGCGATACAAATCGCTGGGTTTTTCGCACGTTTTTAAACGCGTATATGATGCTTTATAGCTCTGCGGGTCTTGTTCTTAGTAGCACTACGTTCTTTGCGAAAAAAAGTTCTTCAACGCCACTCCCTCAGTTAACGCCCCTCTTTGGCAGGCTGGGTACGAGGGGAACTATTACTTTCGCTGCTGTCTGCGTGCACCTGTTTGTGGTCTATCAAAAAAAAAGGATTTCCGCTCCTTTGCTGAGTTAAAGGGACAGTGAAGCACTTTTTGTGAAAACCAGGCGGGCAGCGGCGTCCTACAGTTTTTCATGCTGCATACTCGAATATAGAACCCAAATTAGGATCGAACAAGCTGGAATTATTTTGTTTAGCAGAAATATGCGACCGGCGCCGCAGGGCACAGCGTGGGGCACGCGGCCGCCTCTGATTGGTCAAGAGGTAGTGACGACACATTGAGGACAGCAGAAGCTGCCGATATGGATCCGGCGCTGCGTTGAGTGCAGATCGTAGCTTTCCGTGGGGTTGTAAAAGCGATTATGCCGACTATTTTTTCGCTGACCTCCAAAGGAGAGGATACCACAGTTGATTTATTCCTACTATCACCTGAAACCAAAAAAGACGCAACCAAAACAATTCTACGCCCAACCCGAGCATACGCCAGTGTGAAAGACGTGTATGCATTCCATGTGTAAAAGGCGCCAGAAAATTCACTGCTCCTATTCTCGGAAAGGAAGAGGTGCGAACAATAGTCAAGCCGATTACCACCACCGGACGCCTCTTGCGCCACCCGAAAGACAGTCATCCTAAAGAAAAGGCCAAGACGTTGTGTACGAAATACCCTGCTCTGAGTGCCCGGCGTTGTACGTTGGGCAACTAAGTATTTCACCGAAAGGATGCAGAAACACAACGCGGACGTCGAAGCGAGCGAAGCGCAATGGCCGAGCACTGCGAGGCAAATGTGACCCCAGGATAGACTGACGCAACTATTAGGCGGGAGACCAAGCCAAATCCGGGCACAAGGCTGCTGCTTCAGTCATGGCGCGTTCAGCAGACGCCAGGAAATATGAATCGCTCCCCCACAACGCTTCCTATGTATACAGTTTAAGTTCAGTGACCTGGCGGTCAACTATATGCGTGTTTAAAAGCCAAGCTCCGACTCGCCCGCGGTCACACCTTGACGAAGAAACCGAGTAAGGTTTCGAAACGTCGTGTTTACAACTTGGTTGGCGGTCATTTCTCCCGTCAAACTGGATCCCATATAAGACAGACCTCTGTCGAACGTTTTAACGCGATTGCGATGAAGGCCCAGATTGCGTTGAAGGCCCAGACAGAAATCCCTGGAGATCACATTAGGGACAAGCGCTGCTTGTGTACATTAGTGCACAATGCAGAGCTCCAAGTCGCCGAACGCCGAAATCGGTCTGAATCCCTTCCTCTACAGGGCACCTCACAGGGCAGAGTGTACAGTTAGGACATAGATCTGCTTTTATAAGGCACGTTTAGGTCCGAAGAACTGCAAGCCTCGTCCTATAAAATTTGCTCGCGGAGATTGAGGGCCTGACAAATTATGGACAGATGTAGAAACCTGTAGTGAACAACGAGCTTACCGTGTCGATTTATGCTGTTAATTGCAAGATCAGTTTAAATGACGTTTATGCTGCATGATAGCACTATAACGCTTCTCTATAAGGTCCAATCTGGACACACTTATGGGTGCACCGGGGCCCTGCCGCCTCATTTTGTATTGTTCCCCACAGTGCGGAAATTGTTTTCATATAGTTTACTAACACAAAATTTTGTGCGAAACTTTGTGTACGAGTTGAGAAATAACGCAAACTGCAAAAAGTGTGCTGACTGATAGCGGCGGTGCGTATGCGTCCAGCTGAGGCTACCATCGAGCATCTGACGTGCGATGCTGAAACGTTTTACGTAGTGTAATAGGTAGGAATACGGGTGCTGCTGCATGCGTAAGCAGAAGCGCAGTTTGTTGTAGAAAAAAAAAAAACGAATGACTGGTAATTTTCGCAATGTGATTCATGGCGTGTACCGAACAGGCCAGTGAACGCAAGTGCTGCATTGCGTGAGGGCGACACCATTGGAATATTCAGGTGGAATGATAATAGTCCTCCACAAGTTCGGGCATTTTTCTTGATTCATCCACGGCTGCATTGATTTTAATCAACCTGCGAACTTCATGATAGCTGTACAGGCAGAAAAATTTCCGTGCTATGATTACAATGGCAACAGTTTGTAATTTTTCTCCTTTCACAGAAGTTTCTTAAATGTTCAAGGAGAGAGCACATGGTTAAGAGGAGCCATTTGCGTCAGTTGGGACACTCTCACGCTGGGTCATATTTTTCATGAATTTTGGATCATTCCTTCTTCTGTACTAACAGAGTCGACCAAAGATAAAACAGGTCTCAGTTCTACTCAACCACTATCAAATACTTTTCAGAGACTAAACGTGAAAAGAAAAAGTCGCAGCTCATCTCGTTGCCTTAAATGTAAGTAATCATAAACACCGTCTCGAAGCAATGATTGCTTGACGCGTTCATCCCATGCATGCTTGAATTGTGAAATTCCGTCACCTTTGTTGTTCCCACATCGTTTCGTTCGCCTTGCTTCTGGGGGTAGGCAGTAGTTGAATCAAAAGGTGATCGGTTTCATTCCCGAATTTGCACCAGTCAGTGATGCATGTAATTTCTTCTGTCCGGACCCTCGCGACCACTGACATAACACTTTTGAACTACTCAGTCAAACTTTACGAAAGATTGTTTCAAGTTTTCTCAGGTAGCCTAACAGACACTTTAGGCTTCCCCAAAGTGGATCTGTTGGTTTTCAAGCGCTTTGCAAAAAGCCCGAGCAGTGCAGAGTGTGCGGCAGAGGTTGTGCGACCATGGCTGCACGAACGCTGGCCCACCGTCGTAAAGGCCGGCAGATGTACACAGCTCTGTGTCTTTAAAATTGTCCTATCGCTGGACTCCCGCCAACTGCGTCCCAACGAATCTCTGATGGCGCCAAGCGTTTAGATGTATCGATAGCCCTATACGGCAGTCATTGGCACTTGGACTGAAGTTTTAGCCGTATATTTATATTTCACTCAATTTCTTTTTTAAATCACCAACACGGACTCTTCCTTTGCACCTCACCATTTTGTACTCCATTTTTTTAGGCGCCTCTAGTGAATCGGTTTCAGCAGTACGGGGATAGAGCACAGAAGGACAAACGAGCACTCAACTTCAACGTTAATTCAGAAAATCGCCACACCGCTGCTTATATACCCGCAGGTGCGAAACGCCCACCAGGGTTTACAAAAATATCAACGTGGTGAAAGAGAGGCGTCAAAGGCAAAAGGGAAAACCGAGAAGTAGAACAAATGATATTGCCAAGAGCGTATACCGATATGGTCAGGTAGCCAAGGCACGATCATTAAGAAAAAAACAATAAGCAGATAATAACTTAACAGTAAAACAGGCCAGTAGCTAACAAGGCTAGAACGTTCGAATAATATTTTTCACCCCTCTCATTTTTTTTAAAGGCAGGAGCAAGAAATGAAAGCCCAAAACTCGAAAGCGGTGAACACATAAGAACGAGGGTGACATTAAGGGATGAAAAAGTGTTTTGTATAATGGAATACAGAAAAAACGGTGCACGTGAGTGTTCTTGAAACATACAAAAGTGAGAGCCAACAAATCAAACAGAGACACTACAAGAAAATGAAGTCTGAAAAAGCTACAAACGAAAGGAAAGCAGGGGCATGTAAAACTCGCAATAAAAAAGAGGTTAATTTACATACCACCAGAGAGCAATGCAATCACTCTGCTCGAGAAAGAAACAGAGGACGTGCTCACGTATTCGCCCTTGAGCATTGCCGTCTTGGCGGCATCAACAATTTCGCATGTCAGCTTATTGTGGAATTTTCATTAACTGTTTTTTCTTCTAACATGGGCTTGCACTGTTCTTCACTTTCACATTTCCGACAGTAAGGTGGCATGTTTCTGAGGGAAGGACAACAGCTACTGGCCTCATGTACTGCTGCATTATTTTCAATCTCTTGTTGCTTCTTGTTAATAAATGTGGCTTCGCTTGCTGACCATATCGGTACAGAACTTGGCAGCATCATTTGTCTATTTCCCATTTTTCTGTTTTGCCTATGACACCTCTTTTTCACCACATGTTTTTTTTTTTACCGTAGTTAGTGTTTTGTTTGTGCGGGTGTATATGAAATGGTCTGCGAACTTCTGCATTACAAGTTGAGCGCTTGTTTGTCTTCGTGGTTTTCTGCGCTCTGTCCTTGTGCTGCCGCGCGCTGCTGAAAACAGTGCAACTTTAACTAGCCCTACAGCTGGTCCTCTTCTGTCTCTAGTCCTACAGGTTGTCCTATTCAGTCACAAGCGAAAGAAGAAACGCTGCCGTTCTTCGTTCAAACTGTCTTTACGTTATTTCATTTGCACTTGATTCTACCTCACTAATCACTTTCTTTGCACTCACATACAGCGGTTTTGTGCGAATTTTCAGAGTGGTTATATTTCTTGCAGAGTTTGGTGTGGGCCAGTTGGTTCCTTGTGTACTGTACGATGTCGTTGCATGTTAAACAACCCCAGGTGGTCTAAATTATCCGGAGCCCTCTACTTCGGTGTCCCTCATAGCCTAAGACCTTTTGGGACGGTAAACCACATAAATCAAACCAAACTTAGTTGGTACATTGTTATCAACAGATTAATTCAGGGCGAAGGAACGAGGCCAAGTAAATACGCACAACACAGGATAGGCATTGACTTCCAACAGTTTATTGCTTCATTAACCAGCACAGCGGCACTCGACTACGTGATAAGGTGGGCCAATGACAATGCGAAAGACCGCCTCAAAACGCTCGACGGTCTTTATAAAGTGATCAACACAGGCCTCAGAGCAAAGCCAAAAGTAACCAAACCTCTTGAGCGGAACCCTCAAACTGATAATAGCAGATAAAATCATTAATAATGACAGCAGATTACAAAACCAGTGTAAATGAGAGTAAATTACGACAGCATGTAAATGATGAGAGCAAAAAATGTGATCTTAGAGCTATATACAAAACTCTGAGCAAGACGAAACCGCAGAAAACTTCACACATGCGCATGTTCCTCTACCATTAACATCACCGAGGACAATAGCGGGCACCAAACAGAAGCCTAAAAACACCGAAACGAGAAAGTAACTAAGATGAGAACCACCAAATGATAGGTGCGAATGTAAAGTGTGAAAAGGCTGTAAGAAATAAAAAAAAACTCAGGAAAAAGGCAGTGTCAATACGTTAAAAGGGGAGCTATCTACCCATGACGAAGAATTAACACGGGAAAACAATTCTCAAAAAAGGAAAGCCTGCAGAGGAAGGCAGTATGAATATGCTAAAAGAAAGAATATCCACCGACAGCCACCACTTAACATGGCAAGAACAAATAAAAGCAATGAAAATACAAAGTGGTAGACGGCGCGGGCGTCTCAGAGCCATCATCAGAAAACAACTGATCAAGACGCCTAGTGGTGATTTAAATTCAAGGATGCAAGAAAGACTTTTCTTTCTCTTGCAGAAAGATTGCTTATTAAAGATTAAGATTACACTTACACAACGAGGTAATCGGCCACGTACCGGTAGATCATGACGAAGTTCTTGTCATGTAGGCGCTTCTGAACTGTCCCTTCCATGGGGTGTCAACAGATATCGGAAGGCACTGGGGTGATGGACAACCCGTTGCAGAAACGTTTTTTATAGCAGGAATTGGTCACTGAAAGACACAATTGTCGACTGAAGGTAATATTCAAATAGGCCTAAAAACTTACATTGGCCTATTCCGGTCGCGTTCTGGAAGCTGACGGCGCCAATGCCAACAATACTTTATAGCACAGCGTTGAACCGGCCTTCACAAGGAATAGAGCACAAAAGGTCATCAGTCATTTTTTCTGTTTTGTTGATCGCTTTATAAAGATCGTCGAGAATTTGCAGCCTATGGCGATTTCGATTGACCAACGTTATCACTTGTTTTAATGTCACTGGTATATATCTTGCTGGTTTATGAGACTATTAATGAAGCGCGGGCAATCAGCGGCGCCCGTCCTGTGTTGTGTGTTCTTTTCGTGTGCTCGTTCCGTTGCGCTGGATTAATCTGTTTAATTTTTCTGTGTCCTAAAATGTTTTCTCCGCAACTTCATTGATACGTTAGTGTTTTTGTGGTTTTTGTAATTTTCTTCCGCTGTATATGTTGTATATTATTCTTTGAAGTGCGTGCGTTTACTATTACACCCAATTTATCAGAGGTTCCATTGCAGTTTTTCACTACGTGACCTCTTTCTGTAATACATACCCTCAAACCTCGTATTTATGATTGATAATGAACTTGAAAAGAAGGGTATTCATCAACACTCCCTAAGTTTCATCTCACCAAAACGAATACCTTTATTTCGGGCTTGTTCCGACAAAGGTCGACCACCTTTTTTTAGCTTCCACTGTTGACAAGGTGCGGAGCCCAATTTTGCTGGCTTAGCTATTCGGTGAGAAGTTGCGAGCCGTTGTGCGTGCTGAGTTACACAGTTCACATAACGCCTCGCAATGTCTGACCCCTTCTCGCCGTAGGGACTGAAAATTTGAGCTTTGTGGGCCATCGTAGTCGCTTTCGGAAAGAACGCCTGCACAAAAAACTGATATGCAGCGATACTCGGAATCATACCAAATCGCTTTACACAGCCATCATTCTTCTTTTTTCAAAATCATAATTAAGAGAGCACACCAACGAGGACAGGTGTGCTATCTTAACTTCAAAACTATTTCTTGTTTATGATTACCCATTATCAGCACTGACCTTGAGCGCCTTGACCTTTAATAAACCCAACGAGGACAGGTGCGCTTTCTTAAGTGTAAAACTATTTTCTGTTTATCATTATCATTATCAGCACCGACCTTGAGCGCCTTGACCTTTAATAAATGATCTGCCTGATTTTTAGCTATGCAAAATTTTTGCAGCCAGTTCACGCAAACAAACATGCTCAACCAACCGACTAGTGGCGCTACAAAAGCTCGTTTTTGCAGGCAATAACGAGTCGAGAGGCCGACCGGGGTTGACCTCTGGTTATTGGCTGCTTGTATCTTCATTGAAATAATCCCAACAGTAGATGCATATCCTTGGTTTACTGTCGCGTGAAATCTGATCTAAGTGATGCATAATGGTTTGCAACCCAGAGGGTATCGACGAAATCGACTGTTAGAAGGTTGTTCAGTAGGCTATCTACGTGAATTACAGAACAGATTTTTCTGAAAGAGTTCAATTCCAGCTGACAAGGATGGCGGCTTTGTGGTGCTCTCCGAAGATGAGTTCCGGAAAAAAAGTTAGGGAGGCTGCAAACCAGTGCGAGGAGGGTGAAAGGCAAGGCGGCCATGATGTGTAAAGACTTATTTTTGAGTAATGTTGGCTAACGACATTGATTACAGTAAAATAATTTCTGTGACGCTTGTGTTTGAAACTGTGCGCGCTTTAATAGCACAGGTTGCCGGTAGAGAGGATCTTTTTGTAATTTCGCTCAATTTTAGATTTTTATTGTTGCTGTTAACCAGAGTGTCAGTTTGTTCATTCCTTTTCTTTGTACTGTGGTTTTTGTGCTTGAATGTTTAAGGTAGAATATTTCCTTTCTGTGTGATCGAGAACCCCTTATGTAATGGTTGTGAATAATATTTTTTTTTAATAGAAACAGCGTTTCTTTGCGACTGCGTCTCGTAATGCCGTCGTTATTGAAGCATTGAAGCATAGGTGTCTCTAGCAATTATTTTCTTGTGTGGTATATATATTAAAAATAAAAGCCATCTGTATCGCAAAATCAAAAACGTTTGTCGTGAACTCTCCACCTTGCTGCTGCAGTAAAAAAAGTTGTGGTGACCTTGAGCTCGTCTGCGGGTCATGCTCGCAGACCCATGTTTCATCAGCCGTGAATATTCGAAAATAGAAGTCCTAGATTTTCTCTAAGCATGTTTAAGTTCTCGTGATGAAATTCCTCTGACGTCAAGTTTCTCGGTACTGACCTTTGATATCACCGAAATATCATGAATTAGAGTGGAATGCATGCCGACTTCAACGCCCTACTCATGAACTATAACAGTGATTTTGCCTCGACGATCTTCACGAATGATGTGCTCTGCTTGACGGCACGTCTCAACAGGCGTCTACAGGTCACCTTGAACTAAGGTCACCTTTAATTTATTCCTTGCCCCATTTAACCTAAGCTTTACTTCATATTACGACTACGAGAAAGCATTTGACTCAATGGAAATCTCAGCTGTCATGCAGGCATTGCGGAATCAGGGTGTAGAAAAGTTTTATGTGAAAATATCGGAAGATATTTATAACCATTGCACAGCTACCGTAGTCCTCCATAAAGTGTGGGGATTCATGTTGCTCCTCGCCCGCCGGATGCACCCTTCTCTCTCTCGTGGCCTACCACGGCTCTTCCTCTGGCGGCCCCGACATGGAGCGGAGGGGAGGCGCCCGCGACTACGCGTCGTCACGTGGGCAGCCCTCCTTACCCAGCCCTCTCGGTTTCGGCGGCCGCGCGGGCCGCGCGCACGGGCACAGTCTGATGGAGAGTTGACAGCGAGCCTTGAGAGAGAGCGGACGCGAGACCAGCGGCGGCCCAGGTGACCTGAACTGCTCTGTGCCTGTCTCCTGTGCCTGTGTCCTGTGCCTGTTGCCTGCCGCGGCTGTCTGCGCGCGACCGAGGAAAACTATTGGGAGATCCCAATTAAAGCTCTTGCCTGCGGGCTTATTCCTCGGAGGTGTTGTTCTTCGCGGCCACAGGTGTGGTCGAGCTAGCGGAGTGGCGTTGGCCCTGAGTTCAGGGTCCGAACCGTGCCAGTAACCCCACAAAAGTAAGCAATAGTAATAGCTTTATTCGACCATAATTTACAGGCCGAGCATGTCGGCCGCCTGGGCGACCAGAAGTCGCTGTTCTTCCTCCCCTTCAGCGCCAAGCCAGTCGAGCCAGGTGGTGATGGATAGAGAAGGTGGAGGGTAGGAACCCGACTGCTGAACAGTGGGGCAATAGAGGAGGCAATGAGCCAGATTCGCATAGATACAGGGGCAGCTGGGACAAGAAGGGTCCAATCGATAGCGATTTAGAAATAGGCGGGACGAGGTGATGACTGCATTCATTTGGATGTGCCGAGAAAGCGAGCTTCCGGCACCGTGAGTGATGGATGAGGGGGAGGGTAAAGGTGTCAGGCAGGGAGGCATGATCTCGCCAATGATATTCACCGCCTGTTTACAGGAGCTATTCCAGGGCCGGAAATTGGAGTAGTTGGGGTTAAGAGTTAACGGAGAATACCTAAGTAATCTGCAATTCGCTGATGACATTGCCTTGCTAAGTCACTCACGGCATGAGCTGCGAAGCATGATCAAGGAGTTAGACAGGCAGTGTAGAACGGTGGGGCTAATAATTAACATGCAGAAAACCAAAATAATGTTCAACAGTCTCGGAAGGGATCATCTGCATACATTTGGTAGCGAGGTGCTGAAAGTATTAAGGGAATAGTATACTTAGGGCAGGTAGCCACTGCTCATCCGGATCATGAGAGGGGAACAATAGGAATGGGGTGGTGCGCATATGGCCGGTTCTCTCAGATCATGAATGGCAGTTTGCCAATATCCCTCGAGAGAAAACTATAAAACAGCTGTATCTTACCGGTACTCGCCTATGGGGCAGAAACATGGAGGCTAACAAAGAGGGTTCATCTTAAGTTAAGGACAACGCAGCGAGCTATGGAAAGAAAAATGATAAATGTAACGCTAAGAGATCGGAAGCGGCCGGAGTGGGTGAGGGGACAAACGCGGGTTAATAATATCCTAGTCGAAATCAAGAGGAAGAAATAGGCTTGGGCGATGCATTTAATGCGGAGGCAAAATAACTGCTGGTCCTTAAAGGTAGCGGAGTGGATTTCAAGAGAAGGCAAGCGCAGCAGGGGGCGGCAGAAGGTAAGGTGGGCGGATGAACTTAAGAAGTTTTCAGGGATACGGTGGCCGCAACTGGCAAACGAGTGGGTTAATTGGAGGGACACAGGAGAAGCCTTTGACCTGCGGTGGGCGTAGTCAGGCTGATGATGATGATGAGGAAGGTGCAGGAAGGTGAGAAAGGTGCAGAACGCTAATTCTTTTATGGATTTCTCTAAACTTTTTTTCGTTCCAAAGCGGTTTAATGATAGAACGAAGCTCCAAATGTCTCGCGTCCTTTGTAGACCTGCAGTGTACTGTACTTGTCGTCCTTTCACCTCTAGTTGTTTCATCAGACTGAACTACTAAAATGTGTGTTGCATTTCGAGACAAGTCTGAACCGCCATATACAAGCGCATCTCTGTAATGATTAGATTGTGTTGGACTAGACAACTTACTGAACACCCCTTCTTAACACTATTGCGGATTAAAAGTAGTTTTTGTCCCTTCTTGATTTGCTGCGTACTAAAGTGCCAATGAGATAAAGAGGCGACTGTTGATTCATATGAGTCTGCTTAAGAGCCAACGGAGGTTCTCAGTTAACTTCCTCTATTCTGGCTCAGTGTTAATACATGCTGTGGGCCTGTGCTGCGTGTACATATCTAGTCATCGATCCGTGACGTTGACAATCCGCAGTCTGCACTTGTGCGTTGAGGACGGTTTTTTCGTGATTATCAGCATCGATTCTCAGGACTGTGAGTCAAGTTTGAGAAGCGCCGTTTTCGGCACTTTTAAAAATTAGTTCCAAGTGAACAAGGCTTCTGTATGGACTCCGAAACGTCCGTCATCTGTTTACCAAAGCCTTTGGTCAGCGTCGACGTTTTTCCGGTGCTAAATGAATTGATTCCCCGACCAGACAAAATTGCGTCAAACTTTATATTTCATTCAGTTGCGTCGGAAAGGTGTTTCCAGCGCGCTTGCCGGGCACATCGGATCGGCAGAACATGAAATTGTTCGGGAAAAGGCTTTCGTCATAGCAAATGAAAGAAACGCCACGCCCTTTGACAGCAATACCTTGAGCCACTGGTGATTCAATTCACAAAGAAAACACTTAATCGCAACAAAGGTAATCTACCGCCAAAGTATGCAAGATGCCTTGGACGATTATCGAAACGTATTTAAAGGGCTCTTCTCAAACTTAGTTCGCAGTGAACAAGCCTTCCCTCTGGAAGCCGAAACGTCCGTCATCTAGTGACCCAAGCCTTTGGTCGGCATTAAGCTTTTTTTCGGTACAAAAAGGAAGCAATTACTCAGGAAGCCAAAATTTAGCCATGCCTTGAATTCACACAACGAACCTCTGGCCCGCACACCAGCTGTCCCGTTAAGCCGCACATCCACTATGCGAGGTCCACGCCTAGCCCTCGTTGGGAGAAAAGTCGCGGGCATGTATAATCCGCTTGTTGCGACTCTTCCTACCTTCGCCTTTGCAGACAGGAACAAGAGGATTATGATGATCATGAATTTTTATGGCGCAAGGGCATCTGTGGCCAAAACAGCGCCATGGCAGAAGGTTCTTTCCTTCTACTCAAGGTGGGGTCAGAGACCCATTTCCCAAGCATATCACCCTAAACAGGCCGATCACCAGGCAGGAAAAAGCTTGTACCCATTGTAACACCGGCGGGTACCCGGCGGCACTGGGGATCGAACCCTGCACCTGCCGCATTCGAGGTGGATGCTGAAATCGCTAGGCGACAAGTGTATTAAGCGTGCCCCGGTCTTTCGCCACGCTACGTTCCCCAGCATGCTCGCTAGACAGCATCCTTACGGAGCGGAAGAGGGACCTCACTTCACGCCTGGACCGCGGTGGCTCGAGGGCCTGTCATGTGAATACACCTTAAAGGTGCACTGAAGAGGAATCTTAACTCGTCTTTTTGCCGCGGGAAATCGATCTACACGTTCTGAGCATTCTTAGAAACGTCGATTTATGGCCCTGTGTGGCCGATTTCCCTAATTAAATCGAATTAACGTCCGGCTCCCGACTTTTTTTTTTAATTCTCCCTCGTACGGTGGGCGGAGTCGACCAACGCGTGGAGTGCCTTGCAGCCAGCTCCGTGGAGGCTTTGCTTTCGCTTTATTTTGTTTTTTAGGTTTCCGTGAACAAATAGTTTCATTCGCAAATAATATAGCCGCAAAATAAGCCCGCAGAAATAAACGTACGCGCGGACTATTTGCTTCTACGGACTACTACGTATTACTCCGCCGATGGCAGAGCGGCAAGACGCCACGGGACTGTGTGAAAGGCACTCCGCGCGTTGGTCGACTCCGCCCACCGTACAGGGGAGAATTAAAAAAAAAGCGGGAGCCGGACGTTAATTCGATTTAATTAGGGAAATCGGCCACACAGGACATTAAATCGATGTTTCTAAGAATGCTCGGAACGTGCAGATTGAGTTCCCGCGGCAAAAAGACGAGTTCAGATTCCTCTTCACTGCACCTTTAAGAGATAACACGAAAGGGCGGAACCGTGTCGTGGCGGCTGGAGGGGCGTAGTGCCAGTTCCGCACGTTGACGGAGCAGCTGCTCAAGGCCTCCGCCAATGGCGCTCCGTCAAAGGTCCAAACCCGATGCTTAACTCATACCCCGTATTTTTCAGATGTGCTAGTGAAGTAGTGCTTTCAGACTAAAAAAGTAGTCAAGGCCACTATCTGAAACTGCTCAAACGACTCCACTAAGCTTCGTCCAGTGCACATTAACTGCGCCCTCAACGGCCTATAAAGGCAGAGGAAACAGGGTCGCCTTTCCGTTTGACAGCAGTGCACAACCAGAACGCATCGTTCGCTTCCGTGCTTTGTAGGCCAGTTCATACGGAACGAAGAACTTTCGAACAAGCAGTCAAGGCCACTATCTGAATCTACGCCAAAAACTCCACTGAGCATAGTCTGCTGCATGATATCTGCACCCTCAACGGCCACTCAATTAAGAGGAAACAAGATCGCCCATCCTTTCGACAGCAGTGCATAACATCTTACGCTTCTGCGCTTTGTAGAGAAATCCATGTAGGACGAAGAACTTTCGGAAAGGCAGTTAAGGCCACTATGAAATGATGGCAAAGACTCCACTAGAGCGGCTACTTGGCATCCCATGCACTAAACCATGACCAGCTTTTTTTTCTCCAACAAGCTTTATTTAGAACCTGCTGAGTACAAACGACGAGATCGCCTTGACTAATATGCAAAGGCTAACCAAATCGCTGCACGTTTTTTTTTAATTAGCATAACAGGTGTCGTTACTATGCAGGGGCAAGTAATGTGTAAAGTCAGTGACACTATGTTCAACCACCACTTTATATTTTACAGTCTTCACAATGCTCTCTCAGAAGAAAGGCTTCACTCTGTCGTTTCCAGGGTCTCTTTTTTGTTTCGTTACCTCGTATTTATGTTATGACTTTCACACTGCCTCTCTGGCTCTTTTCAACCCCAAGTCACTGCGCGTTCCACTTAACCTTGGTGTGGCTGTCCGCAAACTCGTAGGAGGTAATTGGACAAGAGAGCATCCCCTTGAACGCATTCTAATGACATTGCAGGTTAGAGAAGAATTAGCCAGTCGACATTTCACGCTTTGGAAACAACAGATTACAATAAAGACGGCCCGTATTTGCGTCTCGGCTGCAAGACTAAACTTCAGTCAAGAATAATAGAACCGTTTATCGCCTGAGCCGGATGTCACCCATCTTTCCTCCATTTCTCTCTTTCCCTCTGCAGTCAAACGAGGCGCCCAACGCGGTTACCAAAAACAAAAGCGCAGCGGCGGCCGTGGCCTTCGCTGCGGACGAGCTCATGACGGCGTCGCTTTTTTACCGCTGTTTGCCTTGGTTTTGGTCTTTTTTTTTGTTCTCTTAGAGCCACGCTGTTGCAGCTGACTTGTCTTTTTTCTCTCGTTTTAGTTTAGTGAAGGCTGCTTCTTTCTCTCTGTACTCCACAATAGCCTCCAGGATGAGCTGCTCATGATCAATAGACTTGTGGGCGAGACCATTACTGCTGTACAGAGTTCACACCGCAACACTACAGCATTACTAACCTATCACGAGAAGCTCATCTTTTCCACTACCATGTGAAGCCGCCTCAACCTTCTCCACACAAGTCTAAAACAATAAAACTACAGGCGGATGTCACTTTCCACTTGAAGCATGCGAATAATTATATATTTCTTCACAGATGCCTTCCGCGCAATTCGAATGTTTTCTACACACATAGTTTCGACTATCATTGACAAGGTTAGCTGCAAGTGCGAATTCTATCTACTTCAAGCACGCCAACGCATCTTGTTTTCATGGACGCTTCTCGGGAAATTTTTAACGCCACTGGCCTTCAGTTCGTAGGCTTAAATGCGACGCGTTTCAAGAAAAACCTGGAAAGGCAATCAACACCGAAAGGAAAAACGGGCAATTTTGCCTCGCACACGAGTGTGTCGCAAAGTTCCACGACAAAAAAAAGGTTGAATAACTCACTAACTCTCACCTCAACCTTTTATCTTCTTTTTTTCTGCTGCGAACTTTTGACAACTTTCAGTGTAGCCACTAACTTGTCAAAGAGGCTGGCATGACAGCTGTGGAGACAACTCCGGACTCTATACCAGCCGCAGCGATCATGACCGATAAGAGCCACCGCTTGTACTTTGTATTTCTCGCGGCCTGTGCACAGAACGCCTGCGAGAGAGAAGTTAAAACACAACTTTATTCACACGCTAAACCCCTAGAAGCAGAGCCTGGTGCAATCCTAAATACGGCTGGTGACCCACGTGAGTCATCCTCCACGTGCTCTGAATCTCTGTAGGATAGCCTAAGGGCAACAACTAGCAGTGATGTGAATAGAACGGTGGCATCACCACCGCTCAAAGAAGTGATACCCACGCCACTTGATCTCACGAGAACAGAAAGCGGCGGAGCTATTCTTGCGCCAATACTGAGCGACATCATTTATGATCCCCTCTGAATGTCATCTGTTGCACCAACGCCCCTCTTATTCCATGATCGCTGTTGAAGCAAGGGACAACTTGGGCGATATAAGCACTCTCGATGACTGGCCATCTGTTTTATTGGTCCTTCGACGAGTGGTCTCCATGGTAAATGCCAGAAGGCATTTATGTTGAAGGCCTTCACCCTAAAGGCCTACCATGTGTGCACACTTGCCAGGTTGCCCACAACCCGGTGGGCCGCCTGCCACATAGGCTTCAGGGACGTACAGTCTTTGTCAAAAGTAGCCAGGCTGCATGGTTTGCTTCTAGCTCGTACAGTGGAGCCCTTACAGCTTCCCTGAAGCTGAAATGGTGGTTAAAGGTAAGGACTGGGGGTTTTCTTATCTTCCAACACATTTCGATCTTTAGGAACGCCACAAGGGCTCCACTATACAAGCTAGGAGCAAACCATGCAGCCTGGTTACTTTTGACAAAGGCTGTACGTACTATCGCGAACAAAAGTCTCCAGGACGCATGACAGAGAACATAAGCCGATAGCTGCGTTATTAGCTGATTGATCCAAGCCAAGCTTCCGGCAATGACAGCCGGACTCACGCGCTCCAATGCTGGGCAGTGAAATTGGACAGGGTCGACACCTACGCACCTAGATCTGTTTCCCTGCGTCCTGGAGACTTTTGTCCCAGATAGTACGTTTGTCTGAAATCGAAAAGTACGTTTAGTAGTGCAACGGCAGTAAAACAGGCTTGACAGAGAATGCCCCCTGTACAAGTCATGAGCGGTTACTTCGGTGCAATAATAATCAAGAAGGCAAGAAAGTCTGCATTTTAAAATTAGTACATAATATCAGCAGAATACAGTTAATAAATGGATATGTAGCACTCGTTTTTCAGATACCTCAGTGCGCGGGACGAAAAAACTGGTAAGCATACTGGTAACTGGTAAGATTATAGCGATGCGCCCATTCTCTTGCAGTCTCGTTCAAATCAAAAGCTACTCTGCGCTCGAATCCGCGGAAGTGTGCTGTCACAGCGCATTGACCGCAACAATTTTTTGTTCGAAGATTTCTAATGTCAGGCAGCTTCATTCCTTCCACAAAATAGCATAGGTTAGCTTTCTATTGGCGGCATGTGCGAGGGGAAATGTTCAGAGCAGGGGTAAATTTCTCACGGATAGATATTAATTTCCTTTCGCTTCGTGGTTCCTTTAGGAATTCTCTCCTTGTATACGGTTTTATTGTTTTTAATCTGAATGTCTTCTCTGCCTGGCTTCAGCGGAACTTTTTCCCACCTTGATCACTGCTGTTAGCGCGAAAGAAGGCCTTCGTGAACTATAAGCGCATTCTAACGGGGCCGTGAGAAACCACTGCACAAGCTCAGTGCATGCCGGAACTTTACTGCTTACAATTGCTGCTTCCCCACGCTCTCACTTAAAGTATGCCACGTGCTCCCGCGTACACATGACCGCGAAAGTTTTCGAAAAGCGAATATGACAAGAAAACCTGTTTGCTTGATTTCGAAGCAAGCAGCCGCGAACTAAAGGGTATTATTCTTCGCACTTCCATGAGCGATGTTCACAATGCACTCCTCATCCCCTGCGCATCAGGAAACCTATTGGGCAGCCTCGAAGAAAGCTTCCATGACTCGCCAGGCCGCTGTGATCGAACCAACCACCCAGCGACTCATTACGCCACGATGGTAGCGAAGGCAAAAATGTGGCGATGTTACATTGTCTTATGTGACGCGAAATTATTCTCAGAGTACCTAATTAAGGCACAAAACAAAATAATGTTAAAATGCAAATCGAATAAATGCGTATTAACGTTTAATGCTGTTGATGGTCGGGATTGAGGGATGTAATAAAAAACGAAATAAAAGGGGGGGGGGGGGGGCGGCCGCATGCCTGCCCACAACATGAGCGGGGACTGGCGCAAAGGATCGGTGAGAGAGCGGACCAAGAAGGAGGGGAGAAAGAAGGTAGGAAGTGAAAAGGGAACGAATATAATTGAGGAGTAAGAAAGATAGCAGTCTGACTGTGCGTTCGGCAGGCAGCTATTCTTCAGCTGTTGATCGTAGCCCGCTCCTAAGTCGGCAATGATCTACGCACAAGAGTGCCGCCATATTAAGCGCTACCGAATGGTAGCGAAGTTTCGTTGATAGCAAGTAAAGACTGCGTGCATGTCTATGTGTTTTAGTTCTTCAAGAGCAAACAATCAGTGACATCTTTACAGAATACACACCTTGTTAGTTTAACTTACCTTAAAAAAGAAGGAAGGTATTTTTTTTGTTATTGCCGAGACGTTAGCGACCAATCTCACACAGATGTATAATCATCTTTCATTGAACTTCAGCTCTGTCGCGTGCGAGTGGCGTCTAGTTATAACAAATTCATTTTGAACGTGTTTTTAAAGCAGGATAACTTTGAGAACACGGCCGCTCTGGCTTAGAGCCACGGAAAAATTTTCTACAAATTCATATTATTGCTATAACATTACGGTCCCCTTTCGCTAAATCCACTCTGGTCTGCCATCCGTATAAGCCGCCCCAGTGCTGTAAAGGAGCGGAGGGGAGAAGTGTCTCGTGCCCCGCACCGCGCCCCGTCGTGTTCGACATTGCGTTTGCGATGAATGCTCCTCGAAGACATAGCGACAGCCCGACGTGCTCGGCGGCTAAAGCGACAACAAGAAGAGCAACATGCCAGGAGTCACTGGTACGAGCAGTTTAAGCAGAAGCCAAGCGGAAAAGACGTGAAGAGCCGCCCAATTAGAAGCAATGCGTCGACACACCGAAGCGAACGCTCAGGCAAGACAGTTGTCACTTTCTGTCGCTGACTTGTCAACTCACAGGGCAAGGTAGCCGTCAATTTTTTTGTAGCGAAAACTGCACTGCTATAGCTGGGAGCATTTCGCCGTGAGCCTCCGAATGACCTTGAAGCGACCTTGAAAGAAGTCAGCTAGTGTTGTTATGCACATATACCTAACCATGTGTGGTCCACTTAGTGAACCATCTTTTACCTTGAACTTCGACCTTGACCTTTGACCATACACATCGATATCAACTATGTCTACCACCGACTCTGAGCCGCCGATGGACATTGTTGTGGGCAGAAAGACCATTCACGCGATTCGTTTGAGTGAAAGTGCCACCGCTACGAGACAGTTTCACCAACAGTTTACCGATAACCCGTTTGGCAGTGTGTGTGCCATGTGTGCTTATGCAAACCATCATGTCAAGGTCTTAGTCTTTGGCATGGGCCTGACCATCGATCATTGTTTGTCTCCATCAAGCCAACCAATGAAGACAAATAAGCGGCTGTGAAGTGGGGGGGGGGGGAGATTAAAGAACAATACAAGATGTACCAAAGATAAACCATGCTTCATCATGCTTATGTAGCTTTCGCTACGTGAAACTCGGTTAGGGAGACTTGAACCGCTGCCGGACTTTTTTTTTACTAAGCTTATGCGACAGGTACTTATGGAGCAAGGGGTAAGTACTCATGTGGCAGACAGTTACAGACCATATTTTGGTAAATACAGCGACAGATCTTTATAAGTTCATTAGAAAAACAATACGCCGCTTCTTTCTGTCATCATGATTGGATTTTTAGAAACAGTCAAATATATATCATTCTGCTTTGGACGAAACAGTCAGTCGCAAATAATAATGTGTGATCCGAGTCCCTCTATGTATTAGCACAAAGGATGGGCAGAACTCCGCGATTGTTTTGAACGCTACTTAAGCGCTTATGCTTCCTCAGCGTAAACATTTCCTTGAAGTGCTCAATGAAGTCATCAACGCCTCGCGTTCGCCTTTTAGCGTACCATTCTCTGATTCACCCGTTGGTGGAATATGCCGTAATTATCTGTGACCCTTTCTCCTTAATCAATATTAATCAACTAGAGCTAATATAGCATAAGGTGGTCAGCAGATAAGGACATAGAATAGGGTACTCGTTATGACAAGCATGACTCAAGCCAACACTAACCGAAAACCAAAAAGCCTAGGGGGTGTTTTATTTTAAATTTGTTGTTTTTATCAGTGATAGATTAATCGAAGCCGAATAAAAACAAGACAATCGTGGGTTCGGATGCATGCGGTTGTTTTTCTTCTGCTTTTATTATTCTCCCATTAATGAAAACCACAAATTAAAAAAGACATCCACTATGCTCCTTAGTTTTCGGTGACTGTTCACTTCCGCCATGTATGTCATAACGAGCCCATCTTTTCATTCCCTTTTTTGCTGAATAGTTTAACGAGGGCCTTGAATCTGGAAGTCTTGATGCCATAGGCAGCTTAAGCATAGGTGTAACGTTAAGAGACCGGAAGCCGGCTGAGTGGGTGAAGGAAGAAACGCGGGTTAATGACATCATAGTCCAAATCAAGAGGAAGAAATGGGTTTGGATAGGACGCATTATGCGAAGGCAAAATAAGTAATAGCTCTTAAGGGTAACGGAGTGGATTTCAAGAGGAAGCAAATATTGCAGCCCCGCCGCGGTGCCTCAGTGGTTACGGCGCTCGGCTGCTGGCCCGAAAGACGCGGTTTCGATCCCGGCCGCGGCGGCTGAATTTCGATGGAGGCGAAATTCTAGAGGCCTGTGTACTGTGCGAAGTCAGTGCACGTTAAAGAACCCCAGGTGGTCGAATTTTCCGGAGCCCTTCACTACGGCATCCCTAATAGCCTAAGTTGCTTCGGGACGTTAAACCCTAATAAACCAAACCAAACCAAATATTGTACGAGGCGGCAGAAAGTTAGGTTGGCGGATGAGATTAAGGAATTGTCGGGGATAGGATGGCCGCAGCTAGCACAGGACAGGGTTAATTGGAGAGATATGGATGAGGGCTTTGTCCTGCACGGGCGTAGTCAGTCAGGCTGGTGATGTGGTGTGATGTCATATAAGAGCCGGGGGGCCAGATACCTAAAACCAGGATAGCATCTGGTCGGTTCCCCGTGGCCACAGACATATTGCAGCCAACCTTGTTCACCCATTGCGCGCTTTCTTTCTTTCTTTCTTTCTTTCTTTCTTTCTTCCTTTCTTTCTTTCTTTCTTTGTTTCTTTGTTCCTTTCTTTCTTTCTTTTCTTTCTTTCTTTCTTTCTTTCTTTCTTTCCTTCTTTCTTCCTTTCTTTCCCTCTTTCTTTCCTTCTTTCTATCTTTCTTTCTTTCTTTCCTCCTTTCTTTCTTTGTTTTTTCTTGCTTTCTTTCATTTCTTACTTAGACGTTTGCCTAAGAAGGGGCTGAGGCTAAAGGCACAATGTTGCCTGAGAGGGCCTCACCCCCTTCTACATGAGAAACAAATATGTAAATTACAAAAGTCCGGCGGGCCGGTACAAAACAGTATCGTTGATAAGGACAAAAAACGAAATCAAAGAAAAGTAGGCACAAAAGTAAGCATTATACAGAGCAAAATACATACACACTCAGCTAAAAAAGACCGAAGCGCTTGACAAAAATTTGCATCATAAATGTACGATGAGTATATAAATAAGAAACAAAGACCAAGACTTATACATGAAACAATACGTCAAATTACGAAGTTCTACTTAAGGCTTATTCTAGCCTACTGAAAAGCAAGGCATTATAGACTTATAAGCACAAACAAGAGCACACAAACGCGAACACAGAATCACTAATTGTGAAAAAATGGACTACAACATGCTTGCATGAGAAAGTTTAGTGATCGATATAGGCGCCATCGCTACGGAGAACTCCTTCACATTCATTTTTGAAAGTGGAGAAGGGTTTACTGTAATTTATATTTATATCTCTTCTATTGAGAATTTTGATAACATGAAAAGGCAGTGCTTGACGACCATAATTTGTCCTTATCCTCGGCATCTTTATTTTCGGGTGTCTGATAGCGTACAAGTTTACTCTGTCTGTGGATGTGACATACAAACGATTTTTATGCATCCATTTTAGCAACTTAAAGTAGCATACCTTATCTGCCCTCAGCATACTGTACTTTATAAAAAGTGGATGCGTTCTTAGTTCCATTTTCTTGCCATGATAATTTTCGCATATGCGTAACACTTTCTTCTGTAAATTAATTTTTTGTAATTAGAATCAGTTTTCGTACCCCAGACTAAAATACGATAACTTATTCTAGAATAGAATAGAGAATAATATAGTGTCTGCTTCATCCAAGATAGAATCAAGTGCTCGATTCTGTAAAGACAAGCAATGACCTGTGATAAGTCGGACTTAAGGTAACCAACATGGGCGTTCCAGGACAGATCACTGCTAAACCATGAGCAGCACAGCTGCAGTGTGCTAGAGCCCAGTGACATGGATTTTTTTTCGCATTTCACAATCTTTCTTTGGAACGCGGAAAGGAGGAGTACGCAAGATTTATAGTGTTGAGTACAATTAAACCAGTGATTTCTGAAGCTGCTGCCCAAATTTCGGTATTATACTTTAGGTCTCAAACCAATAATTATGGGGACAATAAAAGATAGCCAGAATTACTCTAGGCTAGGGCACCTATCATGCGTTCGATTGAAGTCGCGTCCTAGGTGTCTTTCATTTTGGAAGCCTTGGCTAAAATTACGTGGGAATGTTGCGGCTTTTGTTCGTCGGATCATTGCAGTTAATGAGGCCAATGTATACAGTTGCTTTTTATTATTGCGCATTTCCGTTCTAAAGCGTGACAATAAGTGAAAGTTGCACAATAAAAACATTCTCAATCCGTTAATACTTAAAAAGTAGTTGCTGGAGTTTTGATTTCTATTTAGGAGAAAGGTGCTTCTTGAGGCCTTTTTTTTCCAAGGAACAAAGATTTTTCAAGGTTTCCAGGGACGTAGTGCCCCATAAAAGGTCGCAGTAGTTTAAAAGGTAGGTGACATGGTTTTCTGAGAATCCGAGGTTATTCAAGAATATGAATCTGTGATGCTTCTAGATAAAGCATGCAAAGTACTTTTGTTCTAGCGTTTAAAATGGTGACGTAATCACTCATGATAACAGCGACGATGTACAGGTTTCTCCTCACTGGAGGAGTGCATGGAAAGTCACAGTGACGTCATTGTTGCCAAACCTTCAGATGTGCGCTGCCTTCGTCTACATGCTGCCATGCGTCCTTCGATGTCGCCAAACAATGCTTCGTAAGCTTCATTGTTAATTAAAAGACTAGCGCATAAAACTAGGACAAAGACAGAGAAGGAGACAGGACGAGCGCTAAACATCAACTGCAGATTTACTGCAACAAACAGGTACTTAAAAACACTTCAGTGGCACATGCGCACACTGGGTTAAAAAGAGCACAAATTAATCAAAATGTGGCAAGCTGCTTCGGAGATACATTGCTTCTTTCCTGGTTAGGGCAAGTGATGTCGTGCTCACACACGTATCACCTTCCCTGTTAATGTGATAAGCCTCACAAATCTCACGGCCTAACCATGTGCCTCCCCTAGCAAGCACACACGTGGCATCAAACGCCGGCACGAACCCGCATCGCTTACAATGCGTGGCCAAATGGCTGCCCCCCGCCAATGAATCCACCAGATGTGCGAATCCACTAGTGAATCCACCTTAGCTAATTTCCAGTTTTCTGTTAGTATGCCAAGCTCAAGCGATCGTTTGAATGTTTTAGAATATTTTAGGAATCGTGCTTTCAAGAGTACGATTACTGTTATAAATATAGTTTTTTCCCACGAACAATACATCATTGGAACAGTCTGCCTGCGCAAATTACTGCTTCCCCTCCCACATCTTTTTACAACGCTTTGCAAAACCACCTGTTAGTATGAATTTATTAAGTTAAAATGACTGTTAGTATCACTGATAATATCAGTGTAGCAATAGTTCTTATCCTAGTGCATTGTGTTCTAGTTTTGTGTTGCTAAAACAGCGCTGTATTTTGAATGTCATTTTCTCCGCGTCTGTCGCGGGCGTCTTTTCCTTTCTGCAACGTTCTTTTCATTTCTGCCTTTCCTCCCATATTCCATGGTTTTTTTTTTCAGTATATTGCATCATTTGCTTCAATTATTGTATTTCATCTTTTGCTTTTGTGTTGTTTCCCCCTACAACAATGCCCCAGTGGGGGCGCTGTAGGTATTTTGTATAAATAAATAAAAAGTATAAATAAATAAATTTCAATACCAAGTGTTCGTCAGGCGTAGCAGCTATTCCATGAATATCTAAGTCATGCGAGGCTAGCAGCTGTGCTCTTCCGCTTAGTTAAGATGCGGCCAATATGGGGCTGATATCTTCTGCATACATGATGTGCTCAACGGTTTGCACCCGTTCCTCCCGATCACCGAAAAGTTTATCGCGCTGATCTGTGCGTGAAAGAAGTGGCGCACCACTGTTATGTGGTCCGTTCGTAATGCTCATGCAAGGTTGAGCGACGCGACAGGGTTCAGCAACTGTGCTGGTCTCGGAAGCCATGTCTCTCGACCCCTCTCCTCAAGTGGGGCTTGGCTTTAACTTGCACGCAGTTGTCAAAAGGTAATTTTCCTCTATTAGGGGCATAGAGTTATACACTGTACGAGCCCCGGTGGACATCTTTGCCGCATCTTTCGGCAGGTAGAGCTTTACTTACTTGACTTATAGCGTTGGCGCTAAGGCTTCGCCCTTACGCATGAATATTCTTTTTGTTTGAACATTCGCACAAGTAGCGAATAGTCACAAAAATATTCGACTCATATTTGATTCGGTATTTAAATTCATTATTTGTATTCGATTCAGTAAAACGAAGAAGCAATATTCGCACACACCTAGGGGCCATGGCACACGCGGGGCTGTTGCACCAACCGCAGTCCCATAAACCATAAACCACTGCCGCCGCGGGAGCAGCTTTTCGCTGAGTCGTTCGTGTTGAGCAACAGTTCAGCATTTGCAAAATATTTTCCACGTGAAATATTTACGCACTTTTTTTCATCATGCATCTTTCGCGTGC
The DNA here is from genome assembly GCF_055824585.1 of Amblyomma mixtum. Taxonomy (NCBI): domain Eukaryota; kingdom Metazoa; phylum Arthropoda; class Arachnida; order Ixodida; family Ixodidae; genus Amblyomma; species Amblyomma mixtum. The sequence goes on along the minus strand of NC_143014.1, from coordinate 369,804,002 downwards.
GCTCAATCTCTAAGCAGTGTACTGTACACTTTCGTAGAGGCTCGGCAGCTTGAAAGTTCCTCGCTATCACTGCGTTTCGCAAGGACGGATGTACAGTAGCAAAGCACTGACAACACGGCATTAAGCAAGTGCTTCGCTGTGAAGCGCCCTATAAATGCTATAAAGCTCTGTTGAGTACTCCAGCCCATCTGGTAGCTCCACATTTTTCTAGGGGCAGGAAAAATATGTTACCTTCTTCAGGTAAGTTAAAATATTTGACTCTCTGACGTACATGATCACGATTCTGAGCTTTACGCTTCCCATCGCCGTGGACAATAATCGCCGTTTTGCTGCTTCAGAAGGAGGCCCTAGTAAGGTGAACAGTTCCCAAAGTGAGCAAAGAAAAACTACTCCACACTGCCAACTTTGCACGTCGACAGCACTCTGATGACAATTCTCCTGGCTTAGTACTTCTGGAAATTAGACTGCGTCATGGGTGAGCGTGCCAAACGGGCTCAGCCGTATTCCTTCAGCACCTTACATACAGGATGGCCACTTTTACTCGCGGTTGCTTCTGGCGTATTCCCACTCATCGCAACTTCCATTGGAATCTGTGCAGAAAGCTTAATTCACTTTTGCGAGGCTACGACAGACACCTGTCTTAGAATCACATTTCATTTTTTTACGCTCGTAACTTAAGTTACCAGTTGCGCGAACGTTGTTCAATAGATCTGAGTGGCATTCTTCGTGTATTACACGCATCTTTTGTATAATGTTTATTCTGCAACTTAAAAACTGATCAGCATTACGCATTTCGTCCATGTGGATAAGTGGCCACACAAATACTCAACTCCAATTGGGTTCAACATGTGACCAGAGCAGATGCTGAGTCACCATAAAGTCTAAATGGTCGTTTCTGTTCTTTTCCGACATCAATTTTTCATGGAGTCAAAGGTAGTGCTAGCACCTAAAAGTGGAGTATGGCCATCGCACGCATCTTAGTCTATTTGAAATTTAATAAGTGCGCCAGAACCCCACTCCAGTGTATACGGGCTTGCAGCGGAATTATCCTATAACGTGCTTTCTTTAGCGCGTCGGCGTTGTTTAAAGAAAAGCTATTCAGTGAACGTCTGCTCTTTTTGTAAACATTTCTCTCAACTGGCTGCTCTCAAGGAAGTGGGCGCATACTCTCGTTCGTCGGGCGAGAAATCAAGGCAGCGGAAAACCCCCGAGAATGGATGAAGGACGAGGTTATTCTTGCTAAACAGAAAGACTGGGCGTTTGTCAGGAGCCTCGGCGGGTTGGTTTCTTTTCCAAGAAGTCGCTAGCCTACGCTTTCCACTTGCAGTCTGCAGGCCACCGAGGAATACCGCTGCCCGTGTCACTCAGTAAATTTGATAACTGACGTTGTGGTCACTGACCTAAAGCATCGCATTTCTGACACCTCACCTTAAGTTCTCTAAACCAAACGTAAATTTTTCTTTTCATGCGGTTTGAGAAGAATTTCATTTCAGCATTACGACTTATTTTATACGCCGGCAACTTGGGGTAGCTTGAGGCCCTATCACTTGTCATTTGTAAGTGGTTGACACGGCAAAGCTGAATAAACGGCTGCGAAGAAGCTCGAAACGAGCAGCGAACAGCAGTTACCTCCTCAACAATAGGGCTTCAACAGTTGAGCTGAGGCGTCCTTAATGTCGTCATCTGCACTTACAGGGAAGACTACGCCGGAAGGAAAACGGAAAGAGAAACATTTCATCTTACTTAGCTCCAAGCTTTTCATTTCTCCACGCCTGTGGACGACAGCCCTCTCGTTCACCAGGCTGTACGCTGAAATCGCAAAGAAGGGAAAGCTGCGAAACTTGTGCGTCGTTTGCCTTCCTGGAAACTGAACGCAGGCGAGAGGGCGGCTGCGAGGGAAACTTGGAAGCACTCGTCCCGACGTCAGCGCGCTCTTCTAGCTTTAATGTTTTCTTTTAGCACCACCACCCAACCCCATTCTTTGTTGGCGGTTGCATTTTTTTACATCGTGTTGCTCCCCTTGGGAAGACTCGCGGCTTTCGCTATCCGCAGATTACTGTAAAAAGCTAGAACGAATTAATCGTGTGAGGGGTTAGCTAAGGTAAGCGACAGTTTTAGAATACAATGTCTGCGCTCAGATCCGCCTCTGTTCATTCCCTTAGCCTGGCCAGAGCAGTAGCGCGCCGAATAATTCTCAATCCAATCGTTCCTCAAGTTCTGGCGAGAAAAGTTGCGGCCACATCTGCAGCTTATCAAACGCATACCAACCATTACAATAGCCAGTTCGCGCAAACGAATGCCTGCAAGCAGTCCAGGCGTTTGTTGAAAACAAGCAACGGAAGGAGGGACTCAGCAGACTTTTCAGCACAAACCGTCAAAGCGCACTTTTCAAACGACTAGCCGCATTGCACCTCCGTTGGCTTTGAAAGTGGCTGTTCAAACGAATTTTATAAAGCAGACACGTGAAGGAAGCCAACAGGAACTGAAATCATTGGTCGAGGTTTCTATTTTTTTATATAATTTGTGGTATTGATTAAAAAAACAGATTTAGATGTTGGAAATTTTTCATTGCTTTGGGCGCTTCCAGTTCAAGTACTCAAAAGCAGAAAGGACAAACTCTCTGGCGGGGCGCAATATTAATTTGCTTGTGAACGGCAAAAGCTAGCAATGCACTTGCGTAATATTCTGCTTCACTTAGCCGGCTGAGAATCGGAACAACTGAGCGCACACTCATCGGCTGAGCCATGCGTGCTTTAGATGCGCTTGGATAAAGCCACCTTTTCAGAATGGCTCCATTCACAGCCTTCATTTGTACTTGTATGAGCTTTAATTGATGGTGTCCGCAACACTAAAGAGTACTGAAGGCTCGTACGGAGCCGTAATATTCAGCCAACTAATTTCATATGTGGTGCTGAGCAAGCTTTCTAGCTCGGAACAGCCGTAAAGACAAAAGCATCATTAGTGCACGAAACCAAAAAAAAAGAACAATCCTTGAATTGGCATCTACTTTAGCGGCAAAAAAAGACAAGACAGCAACAGCTGTAAGTACTTAATGCGAATGTACGGTGAAGCAGGCGGGCTCCAGAAGGTTGCGTAACGGCTCGAAACGTGAGGCCTCGCTACAGTGCTCTTTTCGGGATCAAGAACCACACAAGGGCCAAACAAACTTAGTCAGGAACTGGATGCAGGTTGTGACGGGCAGAACTCGCAGTCGGAAGCGAGGCTGCGTCGGACTCCTGTCTCTCGTTTCTCTGTCCTGCCGTCCTTTCACGGCCTCCCTCGTCAGCTCGGGTCCTCAACTTATTGTCCCACTTTAGGCCTCCCCGCAACGGACGCCGGTGTAGACGTCGTCAGTGTGTCATGCCGGCATTCCCGCTTGTTGTCTGTCGACCCCTCTTCAGCCCCGCTTTTGCTGCAAGTAAACAAGATCTAGTGAATATCAATCTTTCATTGTGCTTCGCAGAACAAAAAAGTCGCACATGACCTGTCCGTGTCTTTAAAACAGCCAAAGGTTCGTCAACCTAAAAAACTTCCGCATTCACAGCCGTTTTAATTTTAAATGATAGACCTATGCTCATTAGCAATTTTTCATGTCCATAGAGATTATTAGACATGTGCTGCTATAAACATAAATAAATATATATAATCATGCTCACAGGTTGGAAACAAGAACAATCAGGACACTTTTTACTGCGCACTGTTCTTTCAGAGCAAATGACCGCGCCTTGGGTTCTCAGTTTGTTCGCAAGCAGTGGTTAGAAGACATGTGATGAATTTAAGGGCGCTATGGTATGATTCCATTTGTCCGATTCTATGCAAATCTTAGCATCCGCCCGTCTGAGTGATTCGAAGGAATGGGGCAATCGCGTTGTGAAAAGTATCAGAGTGAAATGGCATTTCAACAAAATCTTCATAACACACCGAGCCCCTCTCAGTGGATATCACACCACTACACACATATGGCGTAATAAAGCCTGCAATTACACAGACAGGAAATGAGCCCGTTTGTTACGAGGGCTCAACCATGTTTCTCAACAAATAGCGCCCCGTCCTTACATATGCCCTTCTAGTCCAGGGAAATAGTCTTTTTAGAAGTGGACCCTGTCATGATTCTCCAAGCGTCCTACTGCAGCGAGGGAATTTCCCTTTGCCATGCGCTCTCTTCGAGTGCTGGCACCCAAAACTCGAAATAATAGTTCACGGCTCTTCTATATTGTTAGGGTGCAACCGTCCATGTAATAGTGCTCCTACAACATGTGAATTTGTAGGAGCACTATTACATTAACATGTTAATGTGCCGGCGGACCACTCGAGCAACAGAGCAAACGGCTGGTTCCGCACGCGTCGATCTTTCTAGGGCTATTTCGAGGCGCCACCGCATGGTGGCGTCGATTTCATGAAAATCGTCAATAGTGTTCATATATTTTGGGCCCACATATTATGAACCTAACGGTTGTGTGCATTTCGTTCATTGTGTTCGAAGTTCGTAGTAAGTTGACTTTGTATATTAGAACACAAAATAGGAAATTTCGCGTTACTTTATTAAAAACGTCGTTATGCACGCTTAAGACGTCCCCGCAGAGGCGTCACTGTATACCGCCCGCGACGCCGGAGGCGGTGGCCGCGGCGAGTTCTCCAACCCCCGCACTTATGCAGTGACGCGTCGTTGTCACCAATCCAAGCCAAAATTGTAAAGATGCTGCGACGAAGCTACCACAGGGCATTTGATATTTGGCAGCGGCAGGGGCCGTAGAAATGCTGTCTTGATCACGTCTACTGTACCGTTGCAGGTTGGTGGTATTTTTTATAGACCTGCTTTAGATTCTTCACCCCTACTGTTGCTTCTGCTGCTGCCAAGTGTTTTACCATGCCTCCCTCTATGTCTATTTTGCGAATGTGAATTGCTTATAATGGATCTTAGCAAAAGAGTCTCTTGTAGGGCATGTTAGTCTTCGAACCATGAAGAAAAATGTGCTAGTATATCCGAGTCAACCGTGAAATCGAAAGACGAGGCGTATAGAAAAAGTTGTAAGTGCTCGAAATGCCAGGGGACCAGATAACATTCCCAGCAACTTGAAAGTTCTGAATATGGGCCTAACCTTTAGAATTTGAGGACGATGCTTCAGGCAATCAGTGAGAAGCTACATGTTTTGATGCCAATCCGAGAAAATTTGACGGAATTGAATGCTCTGTGCAATTTATGTCGGATCATAAAACCGAATTGCTGAGCCGAACCGACAAAATGGACACGGTGGTAAAGAGCTCAGGACCAAGATAACAAAACTTGAATCAGCTGACAGCAAAGCTGAGTCACTCGCGCATGAACTTGATGACCTTGAGCGGCGCAGCCGCCGAGAAAATCTAGTGTTTCATGTAGAGCAACAGGCAGAAAATGAAAATTTTTTGGACAAGTTGAACAATATTGCGGAGATAAGGAACCTACGGCTGCTTCCTGATGCCGACGTGGCAGCAATTCATCGTTTGGAAACAAGCCGTGATACAAATGCTGGTATTATCTGCCGTTTTACGAAGCACAGTGTCAGAGATCTGTGGTGGCCAAATAGACAGAATATTCTCAATGCCAGCAATTAAGTAGGCATGCTTGAAAACCTGACCAGTAGTGAAATAATGGGGGAAACCTAAAGGCTACAATTATGTCTTGCACTCCAATGGAAAACTTCTTACGCGGAAAATCGACGTCGCGCCCGCAGTTCTGTCTCAAGTAAGCGACCTTGATGACTTGTCTAAGGATTGCTCGCGCTGGCTTTTATTTGTTTTGTTTTTTGTGCTTTTTATTGGTAAGCATAAACACTCCACCCTTCATAAGTCCGAGCCAGTTTTCAACCTTTCTAGGTTCAGAGTTTCAAAAATCGTTGAAATCTTTTGATCTTAATGTTCAGTTTGTTGGAAATAAAAATGCAAATTTTAATGCCCTTTCCGCGCTCATTTCTACGTCATTTGACGTCATCATGGTTACATGAACATGGTGTAAGATCAAATTTGATGTTTTCCGCCTTCCAGAATGTCAGATGTTCGATCAAAATTGTGATATTGGACGCGGTGGTGGCAGCCTCACCTACTACCCCTGTTCACAGAGGGTTACTAGGTTCCCCTCTTTTCGTGGTCTGTTATCGGGCCCCCATAGTCGACGGTTTTAATGCTAATATGAAAGCATTATCTGGCTCATCGTTTACGAAACCCGGCGTCGGGGTTAACCAGCAGCATTCGTCCCGAAATATCCCAGATGACGCCACCGTGGTACGAAAGAAAAATAAAATTTCTTTCGAAGGTGCGGGGGAATTAAATAAGGACTTTCAGATCGGGAGGCGAGCACGCAACCCATCGGCAACAAAACCGCGTTGCTTCATGGTGAACAAAGGTGAACCAAGTAGCTGCGTTGCCTTACTACTGTATGTTTATAAGTAGGGGTGTAGGTGTAGGAAGAGGGCAGAGTGGGTAAGGGAACAAGCGCAGGTTAATGGCATCCTAGTTAAAACAAAAAAGAAGCAATTGGCTTGGGCAGGGCATGTGATGCGAAGGCGAGATAACTGATTGTCCTTAAGAGTAACAGAATCGATCCCAAGAGGAGGCAAGCGTAGGAGGGAGCGGTACAAAGTTAAGTGGGTGGATGAGGTTAGGAAGTTTGTGGGGATAGGGATTCTTGCTTTTTGAATGCATGAGCTTCTCCAAACAAAGCTAACGACGAGTTATTACGCATTTTAAAGCCAATATACAGGGCTAGTTTCCTTATGAAACCTGTGAAATGAAGTCGGCTGTTTCGAAAACTGTGGTAAACTCCTAAACTTGTTTGCAAAGTAATTTTGAAAATTAAGCTGTCTCATATTTCTATTAAAAGAAGAGAAATCCGTCAATTTCTTACATTTAAGAGTTACCGAAATCACCTTAACAAAGAACTCATAAAGGAGAGAAATGGATATTGTGCTAATGAATTTGCCTCAACTAATGGCCGTTCAGGAATCATGTGATAAAAGTTGAATAATTTATTATCTCGCGCCATTAATCAAAATCCTATTTCTTCGATAGAAATAAATGATGTTGAAATTTCCGAGCATATTTAGCACAGATATTCAATTGACATTTTCTTAGCGTCTCTAGCGCACTTCTTTTTGATAGCGGCCTCGGGGATGTTAAATGGGTTCAAAATTCAGTATTTCTCAAATTTGTCGATAAAGCTCAGCTGTCGACGCTTTTTTGATGCTCTAAACAGCACTACGGCTTGTGACGTATACGGGATGCAAATTAAGCCAATTAATTTTTACGTTAATTTACCCTTTGCTTGAAAGCAATTATAGTAGGCGATGTAAACATCAACATGTGAACGAACAACACGTCTACAAAAGAGTTATGCGGCATCATATGTAGTCATGGGTCTGAAAACCTAATAACATCTCCTACGAGATTTACTGATCAAACAGAAAGTCTCATTGACATCTGTTTTTTAACACTGCTCCGGAAACACCTTCGCCGGCAGTTTAGCCGTTGGTATAAGCGATCATATGCCAATATTTGCCTTCTCTCGCGCCGTGACAAAAGAAATAGCACGAATAAAGTATGTAGAATCCATCGAAATATTGATTATAACAGCTTAGCTTATTTCCGGAGGCTGGCCGGCGCTCCTTGTCAAGTCAAGAAAAGAGAGAAAGAGAGACTTTAATGATTAAAGGAGACGTCTCCTTGGTTATTAACCTAGCTTGCTACTCCAGGTGAGGGTGAAGGAAGAGGGCGAAAAGAGAGGAAAAGGGAAAAAAATATAGCGTGAAAGGTGACATCAAGCATACTCAACACTCCCGCACGCACAAACACACATGATTATCAAAGGGTGTCCACCAAACCCGTGTCCCTAAGAAAAACTAAGAATACTTTTGTCCCTCGCGCAGTCCAAGCCGCATCACTCCAGGGACCAAGAACATGCCCCAGGTGCACAGGGCCGTCCTGACGGAGTCCTAAAGCCTTGCGGTGGGGATTAAAGACTTGGCAGCGGCAGATAAAGTGTTGAAGATCCTCGCACACACCACATGTCGGGCACAGAGTGCTACTTAATGCACCAATTTTACGAAGATAAAATTTAGTGAAGGCAACATCCACGCGAATTCGGCGCAGACAATTACGATCACGTCTGTCTAAATTGCGTGGCTTGCGGAAGTCGCAAGTTGTTCCTTTTGTTCCTTTTAAATCGAATTTTTTGTATATAGATTTAAAAGGAACCAAAGTTTTAAAGTTTATAGGTTTATGGGGTTTAACATCAGACATCTGATCTTCCAACGGACAAGCTATTTATCAAACATGAAATGCTTCCTGCTGCTCAAATATATTATTTCAAGTTATTACAATACATAAAAAACTATAAATTGTACCTCTCTGAAGCAAACCTCCAAGAATCAAAGTACACCTTACGCAAACACAAAAGAAGAATACCGCTCACTAGGACCAATTATAGCAGACAGATCTTAAATTTGCAAGTTCCTTATTTGCTGAATTTCATAGGAGAAGAAATTAAATCCAGAAACTAGAGTTTAAGAAATATGTGAAATCATATTTGTTAAAGAGACCCATTTCTTTCCTTTAATAAGACATTGTTTGTATTCATTTTCGGTGTAATTAAAGTGTATATATGTTATCAGAGTGCGGTGTGCTATTTTTCTGTAGTCTATGTGTGTGTGTGCAAGAGCATGAGTTTTCTAGAGTGCCGAGATGTGCATTTAGGATTTTTTTTAAATACTACTAAGTGTTGTCTAATTTCATATTTATATGCTCGCTTTTATATGTTCAAATATTTATATCTCTATGTTCAAATGTGTTTATGTAATTGAGAGCTGTTCCCTGTTTATCTTTGATTTTTAATAAGTGTGCACTGAAATGCCGAATTGTGCTACCTGGGGCAGGAGCCTCTGGGGCAGGAGCCTTTAGCTGCTGCTCCATTTTTCTCTGTTGTGAGAAAATGAAAAGAAAGAAAGAAAGAAGGAAAGAAAAAAGGAAGAAAGAAAGAAAGAAAGAAGGAAGGAAAGAAAGAAGGAAAGAAAGAAAGAAGGAAGGAAAGAAAGGAAGAAAAAAGGAAAGGAAGAAAGAAGGAAAGAAAGAAAGAAAGGAAGATAGAAAGAAAAAGAAAGAAAGGAAAGAAAGAAGGAAAAAGGAAGAAGGAAAGAAAGAAAGAAAGAAAGAAAGAAAGAGAGAGAGAGAGAGAAAGAAAGAAAGAAAGAAAGAAAGGAAAAAAGAAAGAAAGAAAGAAAGAAAGAAAGAAAGAAAGAAAGAAAGAAAGAAAGAAAGAAAGAAAGAAAGAAAGAAAGAAAGAAAGAAAGAAGGAAAGGCGACTCAGGCCATGAGAGACGCCGTAGAATAGGGCTCCGGAAATTTCGACCACCTGGGGTTCTTTAACGTACGCTGACATCGCACAGTATACGGGCCTCTAGAATTCCGCCTCCATCGAAATTTCACCGCCGCTGCCGGAATCGACCCCGCGTCTTTCGGGTCAGCTGCCGAAGTGCCACAACCACTGAGCCACCGTGGTCGATCGCCTCGCTGGCGTAGCTGTGTGCCAAGGTGGGATAAAGATTGAGTGGGTGGCTCCTTGCCGCCCTGGCGAGGTTGCCGGCCGCCGCAATCGCAGGTGAATGGCACCGCCGTCGTCGCCGCGCCGTCGCCAAGGCAAGACAATGGTGGGGGCACGGCACGGCCACGATACCTCGACAATCACTCTGAAATTGTACGCGTAGCACTACCTACCTGTAGAAAGTAGAATTTCAGAAAAATTGGTGAAATAAGACAGCTGCTAACACGTGAACGTACAAAGTAGGGGACTACTTGACGCATCACAGACGAAAAAGGTTTCCAGTTATGCGTCAAAAATAGCATCACGTCCTGACAGCACGAAAACGGACGTTTGGGAAGACGTGCAAACTCTTTTTGGGAAGGGAGACCGGACCCAACGCTCCCCCCCCCCCCCCTAGGACCGCCACTGGTATGAGGACTTCCATAGATCTATGACTGTAAAGTAGAGAAAAACAGCTTGCAAATAAAGCGGCAAGAAGGAAGTGATATGCCTGAGCAAAGCTTCCGATTAAGTACCATTGAGCGAAGTCATGCACTGCCTTCTAACAGGCGCAGTTTCGCCGGTATAATTACAGCTCTATCGCTAAGTGAAACCAATTTATGCCATCCGGAGGTGTCATTCTCATTTTCGTACATATGTTTCAAAACACCGACCTTCCGAGGAAAAACTCTTCGCAGAAATGAGTGACGCTTCGGTTCAACGAAAACACTTCTCTGAGATGCCCGAAACCTTCGCGATTCCGACTCGGCGCTAAAAATCAGTGTAAAATCAGTTCATATTGAAGAGCTACTACAATGTAAATGCTCGACGAGAGCGCAAATGAAGCTACACATTAGTTTAATGCAAGTAATTATGCAACAGGACGCCAGTTATCTCGTTCACATAGTAAAAAGCGCGGACGATGGTACATAGCGCAGACATATTATGACAATGTCTAAGCATCTCGTTCACAACGGGCAAGTCGTCAACACACCATAAGGTTGCTCCGAGCGAAGATTGTCTGCGGTGCGTAGTTCTTGCCTAGACTGTTTCAACGTTTAGTGAGCTCTGCCGACTCCCTCGTATCCGCATCACTGCGCTAATCTTTGAGTGGACCCAACACTGCTATATTCTGCTGACCGGCGTTGCATGTTGTTGTTAGCCCTTGAAAAGATGGCACATACCCACACTGGGGGATCGGCCAAGAATCGGGAGGTAAAGATTGCTATTCACCTGTACATACTAAAGGCAAAAGAAAAGCACACGGGAGCGCAACACCGGGAGAGTCTACACAAGAAGGGCAGGGAGTGAAAAAGGTATGAGTTTGGATTCGAGAGAGAGAGAGAGAGAGGAAGAGAAAAAAAAAAGAAGAGAATAACTCGAAATGTAATAAAGCATAGAAAAGGAAATACTGTAAGCTTTAGCAAGGCAGGCGATGAGATGATGAGATTCCAGCAGGAAATTTTGAACAGCGTCACAAACAGACCTGTGGCTGAACCCAAGTGTGGTGGCGCCAGTTGATAGCAAGAGTGTCAATTGGTTGCATGTCAATTGGTGCTGAAGCAATGCGAGCCTTGTCTTCTTTCTTTTTCTCTTCTTTCTCGGCTTTCTATTCTTGGATGCATCCTACTTAATTTTCAAGCACATACTTATTCTTGCTTCAAGGCTGTTGCGCAACAATCCTCATTAGTAACCGTCCCCGCCTAGGCTTTCTTCTTCCGCTATATTCGAATCACGTCCACGGTGGCCGCTTTCCTTCCTACACACCCAGATCGATAATGCAGGACGCCCCGGCTCCCTTCGCTTCATTGATTCATTAGGACGACTCAAGCAGAGAAGAGGACACAGTTCCACTTCTCGTTCGGTAGACACTCTCGCGTCGCTTTTTATTTTCGTGTTCGCGTTCCTGTGCCACGGCATACAAACGAGCGAAGTACCCTGTGGGGGTCGTCTTTACGCACTCTCGAGGTTCTTCGATGGCAGCGCAGTGAGCCTCCATTTCCGGCCAGTGCGTACAAGGTGAGGCTCCACAGGTCAAAATACCGAGCCCTCTCTCCATGGGAAAAACTAGCACCGTGGAAAAAGGCTTACACAATGTATTTCGCAGACATCGTTACGTTACATTTGCTCAGAAACCTCGAGTTCCTAACTTGGTATATTCCTCTCGACGCCTATAAAGAAGAATTTGTGCAGTTACCCGCGTAGATTTTAATCTTTTCTGACGTTGCCAACCGCTTGTATTCCTAATTTTTCTTTCCTGCGAGAACCTCTCTGTGGAGACACTAAAAAGCAAAATAATATTTTCCGGCTATAGGCAGGCTCGCTTTAGCGACTTTATTGCACACTCTAAACCAAAAAGATGCCCGTATGGCAATAAATCACTTGCCTTCGGCGCATTTCCATATGGGAATTCACTCCATTCCAACAAAATAAAACTTTCAAACGCCTGTTCCAGCGCTCTGCACCTTGGTTGTGACAATCGTGTTTTAGCACCCGTACAGGCGCCCCATCCACACAGCACAAAGAGCGCGCAAGACAAGGCTTCCCTGAGAGCAGAGCGGACATTTTCGATTGCAGAGGCTACGCGCGAGAGAAACTGTCGTGTGCAGGGCGCGGATGGGACAATTGTAGGAGTCTAGTGGACATGGAGGAAGGAAAAAATCGAGGAGAACCCGTTACACCACTGTTCATGAAGATGTCCCGCGCCAGGAAGATGCGTTTGCAGCTTCTACATCATCTCCCGTGCTGGGCCATTCGCCCGCGGACGAGGTGCCATGTAAGGCCCTGCTTCCGCTCCGTGAAACCCGCAACTGGCCGGCGTTCGTAGAAGGCTCGCAGGTCTTGCTGGGCAGGTGGCGTTAAGCGATTAGGACATGCGCCCGGTCTTTCGCCTTGCTACGGTAGCAAAGTTGTACGATGATCGCGGACCAGGCGCGAACTAAAGCGGATGCACACGCCGTACCGTTCGCCCGCTAACCAGAGGTCACGTGACGTCCCACTTATGCTCTGAGACATTCGAGCCTGGCCCGCGATTTTGGTACTTGTTGGTGAACGTAGCACGGGGAAAGACCGCGCGCATGCCTAGTCGGCGTGACGCCGCCTACAAGGATGAAAGTCGGAGGAGTGGCGATAAGCAGATTCGAAATGTGCGCGCCTGTACACCGGCCAGGCGCCTAGCTCACGGAGCGGAAGAGACGCCCGGTCCGCGGGTTAATGGTCTGCCGTGTGAGTCCACGTTTAACAATAATGACGCCGTTGCTCCGTAAAGTGTACACCTGGGCGGAATGACCCGTGACTTCCGCCACGCTTTCGCACAGCGTCTAGGCGTCTCGTGTATTTTACTTTCTGCATTATTATGGCTGTAACAAGTTGTTCATGAGCCTTTCGAATTTTCTAAGAACGAGTTCCTCGGACAACGGCGCACATCGGCTAAATTATTACAAAATATTCCACCAGAAGTATGTCGAGAGGTCGTTAAGAATAAGCAGTTTTGAAACACTAATACGGTGTCTCCGAATTGTCGCCGCGCAAGGCGCAGTTTTACCCAACTTCTCAGTTTTTGATATGACACTGCGTCTACCAGATAGAGGAATCCAAGAATTTTCACCTTCAAAAAATGTACAGTTTAACGCATCAGCGAGCTACTGCGCGCGTTTGCATAGCCGTAGTTTACCACTCGCGCTCTAGCTCCTGTGATTGCAACGTGCGAAAACGTCTTTTTGTTTTCCAGAACTGCGAAAAGAATCTCACTTCTCTTTCTTATCTGCGTGCTCCTTGCGCGGCACGTGGCAGGAAGCCCTGCTAGGGACACTGCACGGCCGCATGACCGTGCAGGTGGAACTTGGGAGGGTTGGACGACCAACAGATGAGAGTGCGGGGCCAAGTCGGAAGCGGCCAACAAAACTTTTTCACGTGTTCTTAGGGCACAGGCACTCTCAAGAAAGACAGGCTGCGATGCCATAAGCGTCCGCGACGGCTGATGCTAGAAGGAGATCTCCTTATGATGATGAACTTCAGTTAAACAGTAGTTAATCGAAACTTAATAAAAGAGCCCACCGCATCACCCGCTCCAGCCACCCGCAATGCAGTGCGTCCTCCACAAGGCCATAGTGCGACTTTTCACACTCATTTTTCCTGCGCCAAGCACGAGAGTAGAATGTCCTGCACACCCAAGTTGCCACCACCATCGACCCAATAGCAGTCAAGAGGCTCATGGAAAGCATTTAGTCGCGATTTTTATTATTATATTTGTTTGCCCTGTAACGCCCATTCGTTCATGTAATGTACCAACATGAGACCTTTGAGGAACCAAATACGTTAATAAACTGATGTTGCACGGCTTGGTGCGGGACCTTAAACAATGAAAAAACAGTCTTGCCGTCACGAACGAAAGGCAACCTATTCCATTTTCATATTGCATCAGTAACACACTAATAAAGAAAGTTAAAGAATAAAAATACCTAGGCATAAGGTTTACAAAAACTATTCCATTGTCCAAACTCATTGAGAACGTTTGCGCACCCGCCTCTCGAATATTATGCTTTCTGGGACATAAACTGAAAACAGCACCTCTATATTTAAAACTTTTAGCCTACAGCATTAACATATCATAGCGGATGAAATGCGCTTAACACAGGCGAGAGCCCGACGAAACAAAGCTGGCCGCAAACGGCTGAGAGCCCAGATCAGTCTGCGCCCCCCCCCCCCCCATTCTTCCTCGAATTCTTCAGTAAGCCGCTACGCGGCGTAACATTATTGTCGAAATTCTCTTTCTTTCTAGGATTTCTGGAACATAAACTGAAAACAGCACCTCTGGATTTAAAACTTTTAGCCTGCAGAATTAACATACGAGTGTGGTCGAAATTGTAATACGCATTAGAAGTATGGGATCCCTTTTACCTGAAGGATCAACAAACTCGAAATGGTTCAGAACTGAGGAGTGCGCTTCATTATTTTTAACAAGCTTAGCTCCACTAATTTGCCTTCACAACAAGTGGCTGATACCCATATCCTCACCTTATGATCACGAGGAACTATAGCACGAATTAAATTTCTTCTCACATTGTATAAGTCGCTGGAATCTAACAGAACAACATCCCTGCCACGCGCGTCCAGGTAGCATCACGCTCATAATTTGCTTCCTGTCCACACACGCACTAACTTCTTTAAGAATTCATTTTTTCATTGGAAAGTGACTCAAAGGAATAGTCTCCCCTCGACAGTTTTTTGCACTGATGGTTCTGATCCAGCGTATTTTGCATTTTTCTCTCCTTTCATCCATGCTCTCTGGGTTTGCCTATGCATGTTTTTTTCTGATTAGGCCATCATTTTGCAGTGCTGAAAGGTTCTCTTTCTCGTTTTTTCTGCTGCATGTGTGTTTTTTTAAGTTAATGAAAAAAATGCTTGTACAAACATGTCCACTTGTTCCGTCTCATTAAGACCGATGTATGTGTAAACAGACTCCTGCATAAGGTACAGCAGCTTAGACTCAACGAAAGTGCGTACTCAGAAAAGTACAGAGAAAACGATGAGGCGGCGTAGAAAGTGAAAAGGGACAATCTCGTCCCAAGGTGAGAAATAAAAAATCGTTAACCGGTCGCAGGGTGGTTTGACGCCGCGCCGCCCCGCGGTTTCATAAGCAGACGCCTAATTGCGGCGCCAGGCCGTACTTCCCTTTTCTCGAATTGTGTTTAAGCGAGGAATGCGTCACCCAGGTGTTTGCGTCTCGGACGAGAGCACGTGCGCGCAAGGTCACCGTCGCAGAGTCCGTATCTTCCTCCACCTTCTTTTCTTCTGGGATTAGCGCTTGGTGCACGCGTTAGACGCCCTCTGCCGCGGGACGAGTAGTTGAAGCAGGCTCTGGTGGGCCAGCTGTGCCATGTATGCGGGCACAGCTCATACGCCTCGCATGCGGGAGGTGAGGGGTTCGATCCCCAGTGCCACCGGGTACCCACCGGTGATTCAATGGGTACAAGTTTTTCCACTGGCCTGGTGCTCGGCTTAACCAGAGTGAAATGCTTGGGGAAATGGGTCTTTGGCACCACCTCGAGAAGACGAAAACATCTTGTGCCATGGCGCTCTTTGGCCTCGCCTTGCGCCATAAAAATTCACGCTCTCACACATACTTCCGGCATACTGAGCTCATCGTGGATGTCCAAAAGATTTAGCAACAAGAAAACGCGCAAAGCACCAAAATGCAATCTGGCCTCTCGTGGCACTCTTTGCGCGGCTGATTAGATCGCCACTAGCCACGAAGCAGTGCTGCTTCATGTTGGTGCAGCACTTGTGCCTTTTGTGGAGAGGATCTTGAGGCAATGCTCACAAGTACGGAAGGAAACAGTTTACCACTTATGTGACTAATGCTCTTTAATTAGTGCATGATTTTAGCCGTCAGATGATTAGTGCTCTAAATGGTAGTGATTTTGCTCCTTTACCGGTCAGCCGTTCAAAAGGTGCCCTTCAAAGGAAGGCCCTCACGTAAGGGAACAGACCAGTGGACCAGGAAGGCCTCTTGGTCTATACTGTGCGGCGACGAGTGCAGTCGTCCAGCCTTTGCCACCATGTGCGAAGCAGCATCACGTCTTTGGCTAATACAGCGCTAGCACACAAACGTGTCTGATGTTTACAATACTAAAATGGTTTGGTTTCTGCTTTATGGCGTTTAACATCCAAAGCGACTCTGGCTATGAGTGGCGCCGTAGTGGAGGGCTCCGGATAATTTCGACCACCTGGGGTTCTTTAACGTGCACCGAAACCGCACAGTACACCGGCGTCTAGCATTTCGCCTCCACCAAAATGCGACCGCCGCGAACGGGACCGAACCCGCGTCCTTCGGTTCAGCAGCCGAGTATCATAGCCACTTAGCCACCGCGGCGATTCCAATTCTAAAATGGTGCGTCCGCTTGACCACTGGCAGAAAGCTTTCCAGCGCGACGTGTTAAGGCGAAAGTTCCAGCAAATGCGTAGTAGTGTTTGATGCGAAATAACGCCCGTCATCACGTCACCGCCGCGTGCACATAGCCGGTGCCACGCCCTCTGAGGTACCTTCATCGCTGTCAGAGGGTGCCCGTATTCGCAACAAGACGGCGCCAAACGGCATGAAAGGCGCGCCGCTCGAGACATCCTGCGCATGTGGCAGCCGTAGCAATTCTGATAAGGCCGGATTTGCGGAAGGGCCATGTATACAGCGGGAGGCGGAGCGTCGTGCTCTGAACGTGTGCGGCAGGCAAGAGCCGTACGCGTACGTGACGTACGCGTGCGTGACGTACGCGTGCGTGACGTACGCGTGCGTGACGTACGCGTGCGTGAGAAGATTCTCGAGTTCGTGCCAATGCCTTTCTCAAGCACCATTTGTTAAAGCACTCGTTGCCAAAAGCGGAACGCCCTCGTCACCCGCGCATGCATGGCAGATCATAATGCGATGTATAGAAAGACGGACCTCTCACATAGCACTGTTGTGTCACGATTCAGGGAAGGATTCGATTTAAATATTAAAGAAAACCGCTTAGTGTCGAGAAGCAATTTTTGGAAGAAAAATATTTTAAACATGAACGAAAGAAAAAAAGGCAGAATCTATCGTCATCAGTGGCCCGAACAAAGGCAGATGCTAAGGGACTTTGATCGAAACTCCTTTTTTTTTCTCCTCTACTCCCGTTTGTTCTTCTTTTCCTATACTGTCGTCGATTCTTGAAGGTATAACTTTATTAACGGAATTGTAGATTGCCAGCTTGGAGACTTATAGATAAAGTTGCTTTAAAAAGGAACCTAGTTAACTGACTACCAAGGTATAGTAGTCAACAAAAAGATATTTTCAATTTTTCGCATAAAGTCAAAATATCATGGTAATAAAGGACCTATTTGCTATTTCTGATTACATTATGATGTCATAATTCCCTCTTCTGTCTGGAGATTTTTGGGGCGTAACAATTTGCCTTTAGTTCGTTTTACATTTTCGTCCTTTAATGGGCGCTTCTCACTGGGTTCATTTCCAGTCTGTTCTAAATTATTAACTTGCTGTCACTTCCAGGTGACATATACTGCGCTTACACTTATTACTGCATATCTTTATAAGCAACATAACGCCATCAGGACCCCAAATAGCAGTTATCTGCGGGAGCAACTATGCGATGAAACACTAACAGATTTCACTGGATTTCTAAGTAGCAGAGTCCACGCCTTCACAAGTTTTGAAGTGGTATAGGTTCAGAGAAGGTTTGGGTTCTCGATCTTCGTAGAAGACACGCCAGAACGACCGACCAAGTTGTTGAAAAAGAAATGTTTCCTGCTGGCCTAGAAAACTCTAGACTGACTGTTATCGGTATATCGATATTTCAGAAGATTTGACCTTTTTACCAGCCTCTACAGTAACCCCATGAACTGTGAGACGTCATCTGCAATGTGCTGAACTAAACTACAGCAGCCCAGCTCAAACCATGCACATCCGTGAAAAGAATTCGGTTACCAGGGTCATGCACGTAAACGAAGACCCGGTTTGGATAGGTCGTGAATGGAAAAGAGTGAGTTAATTAGATGAATCGAAGTTCTTGTGCGGGAATAATGGGATTTGTTGTATACGTCGCCTCAAACGCAATTTATATGGACCTCGTTGTCAGCTTACCACGTCAAACCACAGAGATGGGAACGTAATGGCACAGGGCTCATTCTCCACTCCTGGAGTTTGTCTCCTTGAGTGTATTCAAGGTACCATGAGAGAAGAGGTTGATCAGGGCATTCTTGAAAAGATTATGCATCGATGGGCACGCAAGAATCTGGGGTTTCAATAACTGTTTCAAAAGAATTACTACAAGAAGCGCGTTTCTACGGTTGTTAAAGATTCAATAAAAAAGAAGACGGTGTACCTTATGGAGTGGTGAAGCCATCCTATCAATATTATTTCAAGTTGTATATATTTGTGTAAGCGTCGTGCGTACTCTGGGCGACAAAAAACTCAGCAGCGCCTAGCATAAACTCGAGAAGCTGCTCCAAGAGTGAGGACCCTAGGCTAGACGCTCACTGACAGCTTCCTGGACGCCATGCTTCGGCGGGATCAGGCAGTGGTCGCCAAAAAAGGTTTGCGTGTGTAGTATTGATGCAGTAGGTTATTGGGAAAATCATTCTTAATATAAAATTTTTGCCTGATTTTGAAATAAAAACAATCCCTGATACCTTCATGCAGCGCAGAAAGCAATTCTTCAATAAATTTGCTGTGGGAACAAATTGCCGCCTAAATCGGATGATAAATATTGGTTGATATTGTGTAAAAAGTCTGATATTGTCATTCCAATAACATCGTGCGCAAATTTTAGTGCGCTAAAAAATGCTGAATTCGAAAAAATGAAATATATATATTTTTTCTTCGCTACTCCATGCCTTAACATTGACTGAGTTATTCGTGGTGAAGGTAAACTTGCTTCCGAGGATGTAGTTAGGTAGCTAGACACTGATTTTCTCTTTTCTCCTCTTCCACAGTTACTGTCGCTTTGAAGGAGTTCTGGTTTCCTTGAACCTGAGGTTGATGAAAATCACACCCCTTTGCTGGTTCCATTATAGTGGTTTAATCTTCTTGTGGACGTCATTATCACCTATGATTGTTGGCAGCTACTGAAATTTTTTAGGTTGTTTCTTAATCATGGTGCGTCGTGGCTATTCTTGCGGCAATAGCTTGCTATTTTGGTTTTAGATTCTGTTTATTTAGACCCCCTAGAAATCTGTTCGTTCCCTGTCTTATGGCCGCAGAGGGCAATTTTGTCGCTATGTAATTTTCAGGGTTGTTTGCGTCTTCATGTACTCGTTGTAAGTTTTTGTTGATTATTGTACGCGGGTGCTAGCCTTTCATCTTGCTTCGTTAGATCGGGCATCACCGCGGCGGTTGAATTTGTTTGGAGGAGAAATTCTAGAGGCCCGTGTACTGTGCGATGTCAGTGCACGTTAAAAAACCCCAGGTGGTCGAAATTTCCGGAGCCCTCCACTGCGGCGTCTCTCATAGCCTTAGTCGCTTTGGGACGTTAAACCCCATAAACCAAACCAAACCAGATCGGGCATCAAGGCGACGTAATCTTCTGCAAGAGGGGCTCAGCGTGTCAATTTCACAGCCTTCCGCTAGCCTTCCATAAATCGTGCTAGTGCTCTCCGTACTCACGTTAATGGCTGGCACTGCGAACATTGTTGTTGTTGTTGTTGTTGTTGCCTTGGTGGCATGGCACACTGCGAACATTCCCCTTCGTTTCCCTTGATGCTTCATCTCTCTTCTTCTCGTTTGGGTGATTATTTTTGTTGGCAGTTGATTGATTTCAATTTCTTCTCCAATTCCGATGACTTTTAAATTTTAAAGCTCTTGATATCTTCCCTTCCTTGATTGTGTTTGCTTAGGTGGTCCAAGAATTCTGGATGGCCGGAACGAACCACCATTCCCTGGTTTCTTTTGGTGTCCTTACTTTGGAGCTACACGGGATCGTCTTTTTTCTCGAGAGTACCCATGAGTTGCTCTTGACTTGTTTTGTTTGATCAGATAAAGATAGCAGTGGTGTTTTGTTCTCCTTTACCTCCCTCTAGGGACTGCAGTTTCCCCGGGACGAGCAATGTTTTGACTACATTACTGCACTGCAGTTTTTCGAAATGTGCTTTCTTGAAATGGTTCTCGTGAAACAGCTCCCACTTCAATTACTTCAGCTTCTAAACTTCTTTCATTATGCGCGGCAGTTCTGTTCCGATCACTTCGTCTCTTCCACAGACTACCGCCATCCGCATGAGGGCTTCCGTTATCGGTCCGTAGATCTCTGCCCTCTAAGGCCTTCTTGAACATTGTGTTTGGAAGTTTTCCTACCAATCTCCGTCTTGAAGGTCCGACTCCTTATTTTGTGTGTCCTAACTTGTGTGTCCTAACTTGTGTGTCCTAACAAAAGCCGTCCGCCCTCCATGACACAAAATTCAGATGATATCAGAATGCCGATATACTATGCGACAACAGATGTAAACGAGCATGTATAGTCATGAATGACGAGGCATAACATAATATGACATAACATAATAAGTCATGACTCGCAGCCGTAATCATGATTCGTAGTGATTGTGCAGCGTAGCATGACTGAGAACATTACATGATTTGCGATGTAAGGTGTACAGAGCTTGGAGTTTGTACAAAGTATTCATAGTCATGACTCATAGACATTCTGCGACGTAGCATGATCGAACAGATGCGACATGGACATATATTGCTTTCGCATTCTCACACGTAAGCAGTCTTAAGCGTCTCTGCCGAATTATCTTTATTCTTATCATTTCTCTCTTCATCGATGCCGTGTCTCCGGTGCAATCATTTGTTGTCTCATCGCCGGTATCGGTGTCGCTCTATTCTTTTCTTCCGCGTGATGCTTTGTCTCTTCTGTCCATGCTTGAGCGGTCGTTTTTGTTGGCTTTCCTGTCGTTGCCGCCTTCTGGTTACCGCCGCATCTTAGTGTGTCTCTTCCTCGTTGTTGCTTCGTGTAGAGTCTTCTTCACTACTTGAGTCTTCCTCAGCCCCAAGTAGTTCGCTTTTGGGTCAAGTTCTTCCCATTTCACTCGTGAGCCCCAGTGCCGTCTTCTGCAGGTGTTCATCCTTTGTTGTTTCGTCCTTGGTATTCATAAATTCCTAAAGGTTGTCTTCACTATCACTCTGTGTAGGGTCATCTTCACTGTTTACAACCGCTTTTCTTCCTTAGGGTATTCGAAAAAATTTACTTCTTGCTGGAGCCCTTATGACTTTCATTTTTTTTTTTTTGCTGTTGCCTCCTGAGTACGGTCCTCACTCGTAGTCCCGTCGATGGTGTAACTATCGGTCGAGCTGTCTCCACTGCGTGGCTGTTTGCCGTTTGCTAGTAACCTGCGAAAGTCTTAGTGGGACGTCAGTTTCTCCACGTCATTTACTGCCTCTTTGGGATCCGGATTCTTGAGGACCGGGAGGGCAGTCGCTTCTCACTTGTGGTCCAACGCTTGTTCTCGCAAATTCGACCGCGTATATTTTACGCGAATATATTCCTTTCTGCTTTGCTCATATCTTTTATGGCAGTTTGTCTTGCCCAGGACTGCTTCCTGGATCATTTTCCTGCAGTAGAGGTTACTATTATTCGAAATAAATTTGACATTTTAACTTTTACGGTAAATTTGCGTCGTTTCCCTATCGAAAAATCTCATATGAATTCATATGTGTCTCGTATCATTTCATATATGTCACATACGAGCTATATGTGTCAGATATGTGTCTCGAATGAACTCGTGTGCAGCCCATATGAGTTATATGTGTCAGTATATGTGCCTCATATGAACACATATATGATTCATATGAGTTCATATGTGTCACATATGTGCCTCGTATGGACTCATATGGGCATCATATGAGCTATATGTGTCGACGAATGCGCCTCGTGTCAGCACATATGCTTCATACGAGGCATATGTGTCTCGTATGAACGCGTATGGGCTGCGTACCAGGTCATACGCGTCATAAATGTCACGGATGAACACATGTGCTGCATATATAGTAGTTCACGCGCTACGGAAATGTGCCTTATATGGACTTATTGTATGTGTGGCATACCTCAACTGACACGCGACACTCGTGCGTATACAAGAGCTCCGATATGCATCGTATCAGCTTACATCAATCTCGTGCGAAACAGATAGACGCTGATGAGTGCCTCTTACAGAGTGGGCCTTGCTGTTTGCAACACGCGGAAAAGAAGGGATGAACAAGCGATTAACAAGTGCCCAATCAACGCATAAAAAAAGCTCTTGGCCTACGCGTTTCATATATTTTTCTCCTTGATTCTCTGCGTGTGCCCTCTTGTTGTAAACAGCGGCTATTCAAATAGTCTGACGGTCGGCGTTTCCAATGTGCTTGGACAAACGTTCAGCTAGAAGGCAAAACTGCCTTCTGGGCTTAGTTGAGCTGTCGTAAAACTGCATAGCGAATAACGCCAGGCGTTTTCATGCCAGAGCTCCGACTGTAGTTAACAATACGTGCGCAATGAGAGTACTACCATGAAAGGTGCAGGCGCTGTGAAAATTAAAATACATACAATTATCACATCTTTCAGTGCTTATCACAGAGCACATCAAGATTCACAATATCAGTGGAAGTGCAGTCGGCTGTAGTTCAGCTCCTTAAACCTGGCAAATAAACATTTGACCTCGCACCTAACCGTCGAATTCGAAAGCAGTGGGAAGCATATCGAAAGTCTCGTCATCCGAATATAATGCAAACATTTTCGGGGTAAGTATTAAGCAGCCCGGGAACTTGAGACGTGAACCAGTTTGATTGAAGTTTTCCCCCATTTTACGGAAGTTCTTCCATGCAATAAAGAAAAAAAAAGTCAGCCGTGGTGTAGTAGTTAGTGTAGTGAGCTGTTGATCTCTAGGACAGTGGTTAAAATCCGCAAGGAGGCGTAGCTTTCTTTTTTTCGCCCTCAACTTTTTTTAGTCCACTAACTTCAATGGAAGTTATTTTATTGTTAATTGCCTTTTAATTCCACCGCAGCCCTTCCCATTCCTTTCCTAAAAATTGTAAACGAGACACATATGGCACATATTTCATAATCTCGTATGAACCAGACACATATGACACACATATATGAGATTTTTCGATAGGGTTATGCTACTTGCTCATTCAGTAATGCGACAGGCCTCTACTTTTTACATTCGAATGGCTTCGAAGTCTTCCATTAATGATTTTGATCTTTCTCCATAAAACAAAAAGGCGATTTTCTACTTTCGGCTCATTTAACAGAATATGCTTGCTGTCTGCTCTCACTGCACTGTAGGCTACCATGAGCCTTGGTAGCTAGGATACATAAATCCTCTGGCTTTCGTACAATTCTTGGATTGGTGGATCAGGCTGCTGATTTTTCCCTCTATTACCCGCGGCTTGTGGGGCAGCGCTGAAAGTAACTGAAACAGCTGCTAAAGCCCAATGTGGAGCGTTCATCATCTGCATTACGACGAGTGGAATCACGATTTTAGTGCGAAAGCTTTTCTAGACTATGTCGCGGAGTCATGTCACCAAAACTTGTCCGCAAAACGTGTCCGCAGCAGTTGTGTCGTTCTCAGAACAGGTAGCATCAAACGAGAGGTAGTAATCGAAATAAGATAATGAGAGGATACTTCGCAAAAAAAATTAAGTCGATAGGATCATTAGTTCAGTAGCTAGAGCCAAAAATTTCGCAGACGTCGATAAAGAGAGTGAACGGGAAAACAGCCGTAGATGGAAAAATAGTGGGAAAATAGGCAAATGAGTAGAAATAAAGTTTGAAGTGAAATGAAATGTATTTGATGAGTGATCGTTAATCGAACAAAAAGTTTAATTCACGTAGATTAATTAGTTAATTTATTATCAGCAAAAACCATTGGCTGGTTGAATAGGCTGGACGGGGATATAGTAAATGGACGGGAAAGCAACTGTGGCACCAAATTTAAAAAACCAAAATGGTTGGTTGAGATAATAGAAGCTATAATCAGAGTAAATAAATCGATCTGTAATTAAAACCTATGATAATTACGATAATTCAATCATTCAATTAATTAAAAAACAAGAAAAAGATTGGAAACAGAAGCAAAGATAGGCGACGAGTGCCGAGGTGGCGTCAATGCTTTCGCATTACTCCAAATGCGGGTCGCCGCAGTGATCTCTAATTTTTTTAGAATTTCTTGAAAGCATTTCGCTACTTCCAGCCCTATGTTACGTAAGGAAATCGAATAATTCTTCTATACCGCCTATGCTACACTTTGGCTCACATTTTTCTGGAAGTGAAATTGAAGCTACACCACGCGCGGTAACCCCTAGAACGCAAGAGAGGCCGGTCGTGCGATAGCAGCAGCGCCGAGCAACCAGGCGCCACTCGCAAGAGCGAAAACTTTCGGCCACTCAGCTTCTGATTTTGTGGCACCAGAAGTAGCTTCGATTTCGGTGCCAACATAATGAGACACCTCGTGCTGTGTTGAATGAACTGTTCAAAGAATAAAAAAATACCTTTCAATGTTTAGGGAAATCCCCCAAGGTGGATCAGATTTGTAGGACCAGTTTTTCTTCCACTGCCAAGTTTCTTAGAAGGCTGCAGAGCTTTTCTATTTAGACGTGTGGATGGGCTTGGGTTGATGCCAATGAGTAATTGCGCCCTTAAGTCCTTACTACAATGAAAAAACGCATAAAGAGCTGGACGCACGACATCTAAGAAAGTTTGTAATGGTGGCGTTTTTTATGCACGCCCAGTTATTAGTCGGCAAATGCAAAGCCCGCGAATAACATATTTCTGTCTTGCCTTACTATGGCCCATCGGAAATTTGCGTGGTATTTAGCCTTATTTTCTGATTTGATTGAGCTGCAAGAGAGCGATTATGGCAAACTGCATGTTACACAGCGAAAAACTCAACAAATACTCAGCAAGGCCGTTATTGCTGGTGAAATTTTTTTTAATTTTGTAGCGTCTAAACTGGCAGCGCTTGTGAAGGTTTTCCGTCTCTCAGAAAAGCTGAAAATTCTGAAGCGAAAGTTTCACCAATCACCCTACAGACTGTGTCCGGATGCAAAGTGCTGGTATCGTCATGAGAATAGCAGTGCAGCGTAGTCGCAAGCCGCATCGAAGCCACCGAGAAACTGATTATGAATAAGCCGATAATTGGCATTCTTGGGAATCTCACTTCTACGCGAGCAATTGTCAGGGATTTTGAGCGCGCCATATGATACATCTAGAAGTTCTCGTATCCTTGTGTTTCGGCACTTCCCAGTGGTGTTCTGCGGGTTAGCGCCTCTTAAGAAAGAAGTTTTAATGTAGGCAAAGTATAAAGATATTTCGCTGTGTCAATTTGGCATTGGTTGCGCTCGAAGAACGGACAAAAATAACCTTCTAAGAATCACTGTGGCAAAAACGAAACGAATCTTGTTTCGATCCAAATGTTAAGATAACGGCAGCAGTACCATATGCTTATATTTTGCCCCCACCCTCTGTGCGAACATTGGATGCAATTTAGGTAGACGAAGTTGACTGGAACGCATGCACTAACTTCTTGTCGACAAAAGGTTCCTAGTTTGGAGGTTCAACTTATAGCATTCGCCACAAACTACTCCAGAAAGTTATGCTCTTTAAATTCAATTTTTTCCTCATGACTTTACTATCATCACTTGGTTCAGCCCGCACCCCCCCCCCCCCCCGAATTCACGAAGAAATAGAACCTATTACATCAAATATTTATTCGCACTATCAAATCGAAGATGTACACTGTCGTTATTCTTCATATAAATTTTTCAAAAAAGCGTCTCCACTTCAAATGCAAAACGCCCTGGTTCGATTTCCAGCCTCGACACAATTTTTTTTAAGCAGTGACGCAGAAACGCGGATACTTTTGCTAACATTCCTTGGTCACGACAGTATGAGGCATTAAAGGCTTTCGCCTTAAAATTTGTGGAACTTCTTTCGGAATACAGGCGCTCCAGTACCAGCTTCCACTGAAACTGAAGAAACTAATAGGTAACACCGTTCAACTTTGAGCATTTTGTTGAACTGAGTCTGCACAAGTGTAAGCTTTGTTCTAGCTTCTCATCCACTGCTCTCGCGCCTTTTTGTTTGGAATGTTAATTTCTCCATCCATTTTAATTCGATAAGATTAATATTGTAAAATGCTTCTCACGTAATATTACGAAATTGTTTCTGGGAAAGGTGGTGGGAAAATTTTCTTTCAGATGGTACTGAAATTGTCGTTAATCCCTTCCACTCACCAATCATTCTGCCAAGTGCGTCTGTTACGCGGTGTTTCTAAGCTCCCGGTAGAGGAAGCAAGCCCTCGCAAAGCTTTTTCTGCCGGAGTCCCGTATACATCTAGTTAACGCAAATAAAAACGCATTAAATCTTCCATATAACAATGTACACTCATCTTAAGGGCCTTCGCACCAGGTTTCTTTGCTATAAATAAAACAAGTGCAACATGTAGACAGACTACCGTAGCCTTTCCAAAGTATTACGGCCATGCTCATCGGGAAAGACGGTGAAAATTGACATGACGGCTCGCTTGCGTTTTCCGTCGACGCAACCAGAATATTCTTGCTTGTCATTTGGTGCATAGTGTGCCGTACTGTTAGCGCATGAAGACCGATAGCACAGAAGACGAAGGATACGAGACAAAGCGTTGCAAGCAGTTACGCTTTGTGTCGTACCCTTCGTTTTCAGTTGGGCTGACAGTACCGCACTCTCCTTTCCCTTGCCGATGACCAAATGGCTGCACTCATGCCACATAAATGGTGGGGAGGCTTTCGTTCGTCGATCACCTCGGAATATTTACAGGTTATCTATTTTTTTTGACCCCCGATCACATGCGCCGTGCAGCACCTTTTTTAATCGGTGCCGTCTGTTTTACTCCGAAAGCAGTGCAAGTGTACACCCCCCCCCCCCTCCTTGGGATTCTGGTGTCCATTGAAGTGAAGCCTCCCCCCCCCCCCCCCCCCTCAGAATCAACAGCCAGCTCCCTACCGCACCCACATTGAACCAAGAAAAATTCTCACTCGTGTACAAAGCTTCGGCTTAGAGTAAAAGTATCAAAGTAGTCATCGAGAGTAAACCGACTGCTTTTGCGGAATTGTTGCATCACATGTCTAATCATCCCGTGATATTTGTTTCTACGTCAGGAAGCTCAGTTCTTCCCCTATTCTTTCAGGGTTGTGCACATATCGCACCTCCACGCGCACTCGAGCCCACAGGGTAAAACCACATTCTGAATTGCTTATAATTGTTTTATAGCTGATTGCGCTATTGTTATCTGCTACATCTAGGCGATAATGGGCGGGGATTTACGCCACCCCTTCGCGCCTCCCCGCACAGAAGAGCAGAAACAAATTTTTCTTTTGCGGGAGCTAGTCGATAGGCGTCAGAAAGAAAGCCTGTCTAAGAAGAAACTCTTGAGGAAACTGGCGAAAGGGCTTGGTTGCGATTGGTGTACCTTTGCTCCTAATGAGAACTGAGAAGAAATATTTTCTAGGAACTTTGTCCTTGGGAGATCACCTACAGCCACAACAGTTCGTATAACAAAGTCCCTGACTTCAGAAGGATGAGGAACCCTTTAATGAACCTGCGGTTGGTAGAAATAAATATTCAGTAAGCACGTAACAGCGATGCCCATCGTTAGCACCATTACCACGTCAGAAAAGCCGGGCGCTAAATCAGTAGACGTGTGTGCAGAATACCCACAACCTGGCCAAGTAAAAAATGAGGACAACGCCGATGAGTACGAAACGAAACAGGGTACACGATTGATTGGTGCTGCCTCAGTATATTCTTCTGCCATCTCTTGTCTTTTTTTTTTTGCCGCTTTCTTCATGAGTTTTTGTTTTGGTTATGACATAGTTATCGCAGTAATACACTTTGCAATGCTCCGTGCTCTGCCCTTCAGCAGTTTGTGCAAAGAAAGAAAAATGCGGGGGGGGGGGGGGGGTCCTGAGAGCTTACCCTGCAGCAGCACTGCTGTCCAGAACAGTGACGCTCTATCATTTTCAGGCAAGTCTAAAATTCTTGGCTTGTTTTATTCCAATCGGCAACAAATTCTTAAGTTTTGCTCCCTCAAAACTCCACTCTCCTTCCTTCTACACACTGGGACAGACAGAAATATTAAAGCTACCATTCCCGGCTTTCGTTCCGTTGCTAACGGGTATACAGAACGTACGAAGAGGAAATGGGCACTTTGTATTCGTGATATTCTTAACGTCAAGAGATATTTTGTAATCTCGTAAATTCTTGAAGGACATTAACTTATGAGCTCCGAAAGCATTATTTCTGGAAATTCCAGAGGTAGCAAGGTCGATGGTTCGCAACGCGTGTTTTTGGAGTGTCAGCAAAGGTAATAAATATGTTTCATATGTTACTTCCCAAGATTCACTGCAGCAACTAAGATGGCTGTGACACCATGAAAAGCACAATGAACCAAGAATTGTGCGTGGATATGGACAAATGGCTATCAAATACAACTCTTAAATATTTAAATGAAAGCGCAATCTGAATAACATTATTATCAATAGATATGGGTGTAACACTTGAATCGAAAAACTATTGTTTCCAACAAAAGACAGCATACTTGCTTTTTCAGTGTTTAAAGCTATGTGGTTATTGCAAAACTATGCAGAAATTCGTTGTAGTTAGTTGATTATATATTTTCTGTTACCGAAGCGAGTTGCCGTTAAATATAAGTGCAGTGTTATATGCTTACATCAAAACCTCTGAGCACTGTAATGCTCTTGGATACATTGATAAGAACAGAGCATGAAAGCGATTCCAAAGCAGAACACTGTGGCACATCGCAACTATTTTCGTATTTAGAGGAACGGCTGAAAGACAACTTGCTGTTGTCGTGATGACAACTAACTTCGAAAACATTGAAGAGGTGTGTTACATACGCCAAATCTCTCGAGTATCGTTGACAGAGTGGAGTGCGGAATACTGCCGCAAGGCCTTTTAATGTCTATAAATACGCCTACTGAAAAGCTACGGTTATGAAGAGCGGATAAAATAAATTGCAAAAGAGTGAATAAAGCTGTGGACGTGGATCTGCTGGAGACGAAGCCATGCTGCTGTAATCATATTATATTGATAGCACCAAGAACCGTCTTTAGTTAATCAGTACCTACTTTTTCAAACACCATATTGATCAACCGCAATAGTGGTATTGTCCTGTAGCTAGAAGGGCTGTTTTATATTCTGGGACAATTTATGCAATGTTTAGAATATCAGGGTAGATGCCAGAGAACAACGCGTGAATTAATAATCTACATACAGGAACACTCAGCAAATCAATGTCGCCCTTAATTACCTTGGCCTGTACTACATCTGCTCCGGCCGCTTTCTTCGTGCCCATGACTGCGACAGTTACTTCAAATGGCGCGATTTTGAGATCTTGATCCTTTCTTGCCGAATAGTTCAATTATCATCTTAACGTCAGCAGTATCAGGAAGTAGTGAGACCAGTTTAGAACAATCGCTCAGAACCTCATCGATATTACTGCTGTGTCACATTATCTGAAATTACTGCTACTGATGACTCCTTGGGTAATTCCCACCTCGGATTTCCGGGGTAGTTTTTCACGCATAAAACTAGCAAAGAGGGGCATATGCACATATTTTCACAAATCTGTCTGTTTTTCATGTCAAAGTTAATTTCACTGATGCGGAGTTTTAGCATTAATAATCGCACATAGCAGCATGTCGGCTAACTTATTATTAATTTACCGTCCACTATCAGCGATTGTGCCCACTTTTGTTTTGGATTTACGACATGCCATTACAGAAAAGTGTTCTGTCGGTAACCTTTGTATAATAGGAGGCATACGCATCGATCTCCTTAAACAAGAGCGATCTGCCGCAGAAAGTTACCTGAACATACTTACAGGCTGCGGCATTGAAGTCCTCATGAATTCAGTTTACACAGGCCGCGAAGGGGGAATTCGAATGTTGTCTAGAACCAAGCAGCAGCGACGTTAGTTGTACTGTGTAACTGAAGCGCCAAAATGAGTTGAGCGGACAAACATAGGACAAACATAAAGACGAGAAAAATAACTGGCTACATATTTTTCATTTAAAACCATTTAAAACACCACTCTAGTTGTTTCAATTTCAATTCAGTTTCAATTTATTTATTCAGCACCATATTGATGGCGCTGGCAGCGTAGGAAAAAACCAACAAAACCGTCGACTTGACGGGAACCGCGCCCCCGTTACAAACATCACAGGCGCCGGCAGAAACGCCGCAGTTTCTGACACTGAACCGAACCTCAGCAATTCAAGAAAATGATCAAAAAGTGCATTCAAGACATGCTTAGTGAACAAGGAATCTGACAGTGTAGATATACGCCCCATATAGACGTTCACTTTCACTCTTTTCGAAAACGGACATTTTTTTTTTCATATAAAGTGACCTGCAGAAATGCAAAATGCAGAAAAAAATGCGATCACAAAAATAATACAAAAGGTAAAAAAATACACAAGAATTGGGGGGAAGTTATTTGCCACTAAAATAAACTCAGCAAACATTTCTTCTAGGCGTTGCAGTTTCTATTTTTTGCCACTAAGACAATGGAGATGGTTGTTTGAGGAATGTGTTTTGTTCCGAATGTACGGTAGCTGATGTTCACTCCTTTGCTGTCCATAATTCGTGTGGCTGGTCGGAATACACCAGGGCGGGATGTGGCGAATTAGTCTTGTTTTTACATTAGGTCTTAGGTTTGCAATGTCTTGTAATATTCTGAGTCTTTATTTATTTTATATACTGAAGCACGACCATATATTCATACAACCGTTTTGGTTTAGGTACTGGTTTTACAAATATTTTGTTGTGTACATTTTATGGGAAAGAAAAACGCCGGTTTATAGAAAATATTCACGTTCGCGTTCTCTCAATGCGGCGGGCAGCGGCTTAATGCAATCCACATTGACCAAGGTGAATTGCTTTTGCCGCTACCTGCCGGCCTTGGCTGGCTCGTGTAGGTCTCCTCATCTCGTGACTTCGTTGCCTGCGGCTGCTCGCCTTTTATCAGCGCCAGCTTTAAGTGCTCGTTTGCTTTTTGTCATCCTGCGAAGTTCTCGTCGGCTAAATGCACGGGCTTGTTTTCTGCCATCCCGGCCGCATTTCCAGTCGCGTGTTTTGGCGCTGCCACCTACGGAAGGACGGTGTGGTTCGAGACGATAAGAGCACAGCACACGGAGAACTGACGCTCCGTTGGAAATTATCGAAGTGCGCATTGCTCCGCTGGCCTCTCTGCGACGGTAGGGTATTACAGTCACATCGGTATGCTGTTGTCAGTGGGTCCCTATAAAAAACCAGAAAGGTGTAACGTCTGTATTGGAGGTGTCAGGTGTGAATTTCGGATAATCGCTTGGTAGTTGGCACGAAAGAGCCTGTTACATTGTAACTTCTGTTCATTTCCTTGCACTTGCAGTAGGACTGAGTGATTGTGTTCTGTACTGACTATACCGAGTGAAAAAATTACGAGGAACTTTAGCGGCTAAAGTGCTGAAAGGCGAAAGCCTGAGTGCTGCATTCTGCTACACGATTGTTCGCTTCACATTTTGTTGGTGCATTAATTAACTGCCAATTAATGACGCTTAAGCTCCGCCTTTAGGAGTGGAACGCGACAGCGTGTTGTAGCGCTGCCAGGGAGTCCATTGAACGCCACCACCCGTTCGGCGCGATGCCTTGCCCTTTGAACGCAACGCTTTTTAAGGAAAGTAAATGGCGCAGTAATTCTCTGTCGTCTCGGTGGACACCTGAGCCGCACTGTACAGGAAGGGAGGAAGTGGAGTGAAAGAAGAAAGAGGGACCGTAATGAAGAAAATGGAAATTGTATTTGAGGAAAGGAAATTACGCATTAACTGTCTCGCATATATCAGTAGCACTAGTCGAAAATTGTATTTGACGAAAGAAAGTTGCGCAGTAACTGTCTCACATATTTCGGTGGACACCCATCAAAATTCGCGCGTGGTGACATCACGACAATTTGGACCAATCTGAAACGCGGACAAATACGCCTTGCTCGTCAGTAAATTGTTTTTTGAGGAAAGGAAATGTATCTGTCTCGCATATCTCGGTGCACACCTGAACCTCGCCGTAACAGGAAGGGAGGAAGATGGGAGTGAACGAAGACACCGTATTCACTAGACGCACCTTTGTTCATTCCAAACCATCGAGTTGGCATAGCCGAGTGGTAGTGTGCTCGACTCGCACTCCGGAGACCGGGGTTCGATTCCCAAGCTCGGCCAATTTCTTACTCGGTTTTATTTATTTATCTGGCCTGACTAGAAAAGTTAATTGCACTAATTGGTTAAGTAAGCAATTAACTAAACTCAAACTTACTTGGAGCATCACTATACGATCCCTTCAATTGGTTGCATGGTTAGTAGCCAAAGTACAATTGGCCCCGTTTGAAATTCGCGCACTGTGACATTACGACCGTTTCGACCAACTGAAAAGCGTGACATTTCTTGTCGACAGCTCCTGCTTACAACGATGAGGCATTAAAGGCTTCCGCCTTAAAAATGTATGAGAATTATTTGTGTTCATGGTGAAGAACCGCTATGATCAGCGTGCACTTGGCAGTGAGTAGAAGTATACATATACTTCAAATCATTGCAAATGTTCGTAAATGCTTTCATAGCGAATAAATACGACGTCCCAGCTAACTTTAGGCAGGGTTTAAAAATATTCCGCGGCACCCTAAGACGACACAACCAAATGCATGTTGCTGTCTATTGTATGGAGCAAGTCACACTATTTTTTTATTGTGCACACGGTTGAGTTTTCCTATGAACGGTGTTGACTCCATGTGGAGTGTTGGTACGATGCGACGACGTCTTGCTGATTCATACTTGCTTAACAGCATTATTCGAGGACAAATTTAACGAACTATGTTTATTTTTCTTTTCAACCTTGAAGGAAAAATATTAAAAGCGACTGATTCACAAAGAAACCTCACAAAATCAGCCCCTGAATACTACTTCCTTTAATTCTCGTTATCCACGCTGGGCTAAACTAACAAAGCGGAGTCGGAGCAACACATGCCAACTTCTTCGCTTCCGCGGAACTGCCTGGTCCAGTTGCGAAGAGAAGATAGCTGACCTCCTCAACATACTTTGGGCAAGCCAATAGGCGACTTATTGAAGTACGGGTCTGGGCTAGCTGTAAAGCCACGAGTGAATGCTACAGAAAGCTCTCATTCCCGCTTCCGTCAACAAGAGATGCAAAATAGAGCTCATATTCCCGGCTTAGCGCATCAGTCAAAGCTGATTTGTATTAGCAGCCGAGAAGTCGGGAGTGGCAGGTACATTTTAACCCTACACAGGCGGCTGGGCCTCTCACAGGCCCGCTTTAGCGTCCATACACTCACGTGCATACTCGGCCTTCTCCAGCTGGCGGTCTTCGGTTCTATCACGTTCCCGGCACACTACAAGGGCTCCAGACCCTGTTTGGACGAAGCAAATATTCCATTTTTTAGTATTGTCGTATTCGCTCTAAACCCTCTGTTGGTTATGATGCACCTGCCGGCCCGGCTGGGTGTTGTCGCCGGCACGCAGCACGCCTGTATGCCGATGACATCACCTTGAGGGACACGCAGGACAGCATAGGGGACATTGAAACTAGCCTGCGAGCAGCGGCGACGGTAGTAGACCGCTACGCCCACCGCTGCGGTCTTCAATGTTCCCATCAAAAATAGGAATTTCTGCACCTCCGACAATCGCCAAAGTGCACAACTCAAATCTCGCTTTCTCTTAACAGTGGTCCCATACGCGAAAGTGACAAGATACGGGTTCTCGGACTCTACGTCTATTAACACATACGGCCAGACACTACCCTGGCTAAACTCCGTAAAGACGGGGACCAGGTGGGCCACATGGTCCGCCGGGTTTTTAACAAACACGGGGGTTACGAAGTAAGAATGCTTTGCGGCTTACAAACGCCTACGTTACCAGTCGAATTCTCTCTTCGACTCCTTATCTCCACCTACAGAAACAAGAGGAGGATGCCCTTGAGGTCATCCTTCGCAAAATTATTAAGCGTGCCCTAGACCTCCCAGTCACTACTTCAAACAGCCGTCTTATGGCTTTTGGGGTGGTGAATACTTTCCGGGAGCTCCGGGCGGCACACCTCACAAACCAGTAGACGTGCTTGTAGCAAACGGAGTCGAGTCGCCGCCTTCTTGCTTGACTCCATATCCAAAACACCACTCTCATGGAAGACAGGTTTGGCATCCCAGAACTGTGGAGACGCGTTCATGTGCGACCTCTTCCAGCCAACATGTCCCACGAAGATCATAATTGTCGGCGCCTGGCACGAACGGAAGCCCTAGCCCGAGCTTATGGCAGCAAAACAGGTGTATACTACTTGGCCGCCTCCGACCCTCACCACAGGGGATGGCACACGGCCGCGGTAGTTAACAACAGCAACACAGTTAACGGCCTCGCCTTCAGAACCAGCAGTGCAACACAGGAAGAAGACGTCGCGATTTCTCTCGCGGCCTCACATTCCGATTTTGAATATATAATCAGCGACTCGCGAGAGGCCTGTCGGAACGTCGAACAAGGCTGCACTCCCTTCCTAGCCTAGCGAATCTTCAAAATTGCATACTTGATACAGGCCCCGCACACCATTACCTTCTATTGGCCCCTGCACATCAGGGCTTGGCAGGCAACGAGGCAGCAGACGCAGCCGCCCGCGCGCTCCCTCACCAGGCTGCTTTCTCCTCCCCACCCGATCAGGAATCTGATTTTAATCCGGTCTATACCTTCGAAGATATTGCAACATACTATCAAGATAGTCATCGACCTTACCCCCGCCCATGTAAAGGCCTCAAGAAGGTGGATGAGCGGCTCTTTCCCCGCCTTCTCACCAACACATTGCTGTGACCGGTAGCCCTAAAACATTTTGACCCTTCCTTTAACGGACCCTTCCTGCCCCTCCAACCTGGCTATTCCCCCCATCCCCAACCCAACCCAAGAGGTCTGGGAGGCGACCGTGCTCGGCTGCCACGACTTACAGGCCCAACAGGCCTTAGTCGAGAGCGCCCGGGCGGCGGCCACCGCCACTGGGGTCCCAAATTAGGGACCTCCACCTAGTGCTTGCAAGGACCGGTCCCTTACGTGCTGCCACAAGCATACCTCCTGTCCCTTTGTAGCCCCAATAAATGTTTTCACCACCAACACCTCCGTTGGTTTTAAGAAAAGGAAAGGCGCATAACTGCTTCAATTTTTTGTGAGAGGACATCACGGCCACCTCACAGAGCGATTGAGTGGTCCAGTGAGCTAGTGAACTGGAGGGTTTAGACTTCGTTGGTTTTGAGAAAAGGAAAGGCGCATTACTGGCTTCCATGGTCAGTGGACACATCAATCGCGCTTTAAGTTACGTGGCGTTGATGTCAATCTGCAAAACTCGTTAAGCGTTACACGGCTGCCGTTGTAACCTCTAAATTGCTTCTACTAAATGGCTTGTAGAAAGGTATTACAGCTTTCGCTGTCAAAAAGTAAGCTGTAGGACCTGTCTCCGCAGAAACGCGCGTGAAGAATTTTGCTGATGTGGATGCATGACGCCAACGAAAGCAGCTTTTTTTTTCCCTGAAGTGTTTTATGTGTTTTCCCAGAAGGCCTTCGAGACACGAAGACAAAATAAATTAAAGGTAGACTTCGGCTCCACATTAAAGGTATGACGTGATAGCGTTGATGGGTTCGTGCCCATATATACGGAATTGCTCACTCTCGACTTTACATTTTAGTTCCCTGGAAGCCCTCATACGACTCCAGGCGCATGCTGAGTGGTGCCGCGGTGAAGCGATTCACTACAGCCCTGCGATGGAAGCTGCTGCCAACGTTGGGGCTTGTGCGACCCAGGTTGCTCTTCCCGAGCACCCTCCCGCGACCAATCAATAATTTAACTGCCATGTGGCACGGTGCCAAGTTTGTTAACGATCCGTAGGGTAGGTTGTGATGACGCCACTAGCTCACGTGACATAGGTGACCCACCTAGGTTGCTTCTACGGGGATTTTTCGCCCACAACGCTGACGACTACGCCGTATTTTCTGCAGAACGGGATTTTTAACGCTATCGCGTTAGAATGCAGTGACGAGAGCTTCACAAACTGGTTTACTAGCGAGAACACCTAAATAATACGGCTGCCTTACAGGAAAACGCCTTTTTCGTCAGGTTCTGAAGAAAGCGCTAGGCAAATTTTAATGTCGCCTGGCAGGTTTTAACATTCGCCTTTCAGCTGCCCTGGCCTACGTCGTCGGAGCGCGTGCTTTTGGTCTGGTAGAGAAAACATGCGACTTCTGACAGCTTGGTGCAGAAGTCCTATGTCTATCCCGGTGGCTGTAGTCAGGAGAAGAGAAGCTCTGACGCGTAACCAGGGCGTCTCTATTCGGGATAAGAAAAACGGCGGAGAACGCTGGAAACATTGCAAAACGAAGTAAAAGTGGGCAGTTTCACGCATCGGACCACGCTGCTTTGCTTGAAGTGAGCTCGTTTTATGTGTGTGATGCAATCGGAGATCAAGCTGTGAGGGGTGGTGGCGTTTCCCTGTGCTTTGCCATCACTAGAATAGGACAGCAGCTATTTCGCTTCACTAGGGACAGCACGCGCTGAAAAAAAGTGGAAATCGCAGGCCAAACGAGTTTACTGAAAACCAACATGCAACTCCAAAGTATGTAGGTAAGGCATGCGGAACACTTGCATTTCAGAACAATTTTGGCGGGAGTGGAGGTATAATGCTGAGCTCAAACGTTTCTTGCTCATCTTTTCTGACATTAGCAGCCGTCTAAGGCACCTTCTCGCACTTCATTTCCTCGTGAACGTGATGCTTGCTGTATCGTAGTCTTTGGCTGAAACGCCGCTTGTCTGTGTCGTAGGTGTTTCTTCCTTTGTGCTCGTCATTTTTACGCTGCCGTTATGTGGAAGCAAAGTAACCAACTTGCCCAAAAGCTCGTTTTACTAAAGCTCGAATAAACAATCCTGATTTTTGGAAAGTAATCGCGATGTAGAGTATCCGGGTGAAAAGATTGCTATGGAATAGGCTACGCCCGTCGTGATAATGTAACGACTGTTCATAAGGCGCCGAGTTTCTGGACAGACCGCCTGCGAAATATCATTTGTCAAGTGATAGTGACAACGCCAAGGACAAGGAATGAACAGGATGGAGTAAAATTGAAACTTTTTTTTTTATTTGGCACACTTGCCCCACGAATAACTGAACAGTTCGGCGGCGGCGTAGCACCGAGCGTTTTCGGTGGCCGTAGAACAAATTGCCCGCCGCACTGGGATGTGCTCAATTTAAAGCTGACAACGAACTGTCGCGATAAGGCGTGCATTGTAAGCACAACAGCCTCAACGTAGACTCGGTTCCACCTGGCTGCGAACTTTCGAAAAAACTCTGCTCGCGTCTTGCGTCACAAATGAAACGATAAAGCTGCATTTCCAGCAACTCTGATCATGAACAGAGAAACATTACAAGCCTTCGCAGCAATATACGTTCTTGTAACTAACTCCAGGACACTGTTAAAATAATATCTGGTACCACCATGTGTTAACAGAACAACGAATTTATGGAATTCCACGCGGTAGCGGCAGTTTTCTTTCCGAAGCGGCCCGCCGCCGCATTGAACTCAGTGTTGCCGAACGGGACCCAATATGCCGCCTTCCAGACCCTGAAAGCGGTGTTGGTAAAGGCCAGGGGCTTGTCATCGAATTGCCCTACCGGAGCTGGAGGCGGCCTGGTATCGTCTGCGCGGTCTTCAGCTAAAGCCGGCGGTTACCTTTCGCTCGCTCAGCATTGCGTTTGAGAAGTGCTTTTCACGTAGAGCTGTCTAGGCTGTCTAGATTAAATGACTGCATCAGCCAGGAAATATAGCGCACGCGAGAGCATGTCGGACGCCACCAGAAGATTGCGCGATTCGGCGAAAGACCAAGTGGATAGAGCGCGGTAGTATACGTGGGAACATATCTAATAACGTGGCCCCTACATTTCTGCAGTCATGTCTTCGATAGGCGGGAGCCGTAATAACAAAGCTTTTATGCCACTGTGCCACTGTACGCGCACTGCCCAATCATCACATGCTGGGAAAACGCAATTCTGCAAAATCACCCCGTCGTGTTATAAAACGCGCGTACGTCATTCGAAATATGACCATTTTCTTATATGCATCAAGGTAGGTGTTGCACGCCGAGCTGTCAGTATCGACGTCGTGCTGGCGACGCCAGGCTGGCCATTTTGCAGACTCGATACCCATCGCCAGAAATAATGGCCGACCGCCACCTCGATTCGCGCAGCAACGTGTAGCCGTAGAATTCTTCAGCGCGTGGTCATAAACATGTTTTCCCCGGCCGCATTTCCGTGCACCTTGTCGCTTGCAAAGGCGCCGCGATGGGCATTCACACCGCGAACTACGTCATTTACTGGCGGGCAAGAGGCGCCGCTTGCATAGCGCAAGCAAAAACATGAAACTCCTGACGTCGTCGGCGCCGCTTTCGATTCCACGCGGATGAGGCGTACAGTGCGACCGCTACAGTGTGCGGCCTTGAAGCGAGCGCGATTGCACGAGACCCGAGCGTGCTACTCGTGAGAGAAAGTTGTTGGCAGTGGCCCAGCCTGCTCTGCCGGTGTTCCTTGGCCGCGGAAGGAGCGGGCGTGGGAAGCGCGGTAAGTCCGGGGCATTGGAGGACAAATGTCGGGTGTGAGGACACAAGAAAGAGAAACAACATCTGTGGGTCTGCTCGTGTGCTGTCTCCTGATGAGAACGCAAAAACAAGAAACGACAGAGAAATAATACTAAAGCGTCGAACTGGCAACAATGCAGAGAAAACATACCGGGGTGCCAAAAGCCACGGGAATTATTCTGTTATTGTCCACGCGCGTACCTGATCGACATGTGGGATCCCCCCCGAGGCATGCTGCCTGGAAACGCGCATACGCCGTTCTCATAGTTTCCACCACTCGTAGGAGAAATGCCGGAAACCTGCATTTGTGGGCAGTGGTGGAAGCCGGATTATTGCTGTGATCACTCCACCCATCATTTACATGTTAAAAGGCAAAGAAACTGCATGCAGCAAAGCCGCGTTCCTTCGGCGAATGGTTAAGGAAGAACGAGGGGATTGTCGCCGGCAGAAAAAGACCGCCGCTTAGTCTGTATGGGGCTCGTTATCGTAATGTTGGTGCCAGGCTGCTGAAAGGCTCCAGTGGACATATCGGACGGCCGCACAACCAGCTGCCGCGGCGTCCACACTAACCGACACTGTAACTGTTGTGAAGGCATGCCGCATTCTTCAGAGATATCAATTTGCGGGCGTCAAATTATATTTAGGAGCGCTTAACCATAGTCCTTATTGAAGGACTGGGATCTGAGCTTCGGCAGCGAAGTACAACCTTGCGTGTTCTCTGAAATTCATTTTTCGCTGTACTGCTGGCGACTGTGCCACCTTTGCTCACAGCACACCAGTGTCGTTTCCATTGCTTGGGTGTGCCGACTAAAAATGTGATTCTTTTCGTACTTGGAGCGGGGCTTCAAGGGTGCTTTCCACCCATGTTTTTAGAAACTAGTCCTTAACGTTAATGTTTTTTTATTTCGCATGTGGCAACACGAGACCTGATGATGCGTTTATAGCGCATAAAGTAGTTTTCCATTAGTCCTCACGAAGGTGAGTTCAGAGGGAATTCGAGCAGCTCGAGGAGAGCAGACTTGGGATCAATACGCGAGTGATTAGCTGCCTCATCGATGCCATTTTTGTGCTCAGTC
Organism: Amblyomma mixtum; assembly: GCF_055824585.1. Taxonomy (NCBI): domain Eukaryota; kingdom Metazoa; phylum Arthropoda; class Arachnida; order Ixodida; family Ixodidae; genus Amblyomma; species Amblyomma mixtum. Next base: position 369,764,187 of record NC_143014.1, on the reverse strand, counting down.
CGAGGTCGGTGGTCAACCACAAAGCCATAGTTTTGACCGAAGATATGCGAAAACGAGCGTGCAGTAGCAAGAATCTGATGCAACATCGCGCATCCCAAGTTAATTCGGAGTACACTCCCTCGACTTCAGCAAGGGTTGTCAGGCTAGTTAGCCTGACACATTAAATTCCATGAAAAGTTGTTCACGCTAAACAGACGAAACATAGAAAGACAGGACGAGCGCACATGCGCTCGTGCTGTCTGACGTGCGCCAGTCCTGTCGTCTTGTCTTTGTTTGCGGCGTCTTTTTTGCGCAAAAAACCTTTTACGTCGACATCGTCCCGTTAAATCCGATGGTCGTTATAATCGTATTCACTACTAAGTTTAGGCTGGTTGCATTGACGCTCAGAGCAATTACGGCTTACTGCATGAGCTAGTAACCCAGAAGCCCTGAAACTCAGGTCTCATTTATTGGCTCTGAGTTGAGTAGAACGGCATGAATTCAGCTCCCAAGGTTTTTTCTCTCCATCATTATTTTTCTCTTGAACCGAATTACATGCCCGCTTGCCAACAAGGCCCTTTAAGTACTGAAAGTGACAATGTTTCTCTCCAAGGACAAGAAATCGCTCCCACCTTTTGTTTACTTCTGTGCAATTACAGTAGTGGAAATCCGCCGCCTAATGCACAGGGCGTGCTGTGGCGTCACGATTACGCGCCCTGTGGGTAGGAAAATTCCAGAAAGACTTTACACCACGTGAGCGCCACCACACAAGCCGGCTAGTCATGGGATGTGATTTCACAAGCAGAAGAAATGGGTAATGGGGGCCGCCGATGCCAGCATCACCTGTGTCCTACATGAAGAAGACAAAAGTTTTTCTAGATGAGTTCCGCGAAAACTGACCGATGGACAAGACTTTGCGCTTCCCTGTATGAGGCAGTATTGAGCCGCGATGACGTTACGAACGGTGCTTTTATTCAATCAGTTGTCACAATTAACAAGACGCTTTCTCAATACCCCAAATCAAGCGGCAACCAAGTCAGTGGCAGCATACGAGCTGCCCATCGCCGAAGAAATTCCGCGCTACTGCGAAAATGTGGCAGCCGTGCTTTGGTACACCCAAGGGGTCAGGGTAACAAAGTCAAGTCCCCGATGGCGTTACAGCAGAGGGAAGTTTCTTACAAAATCCAGGGAATAATTGTCAGAAAAGAATGCACCTGCGTGCTTCCGTGAAGATAATGCAGGGCTCCATGAAGAGGTTCCTGTTAAAACATTACTTAGTAGAAGAACTTTGAAGTGATTCCTCATGTTCCGTACGTACTTGATCTCACAACTAGCCATTATGGTGGGCTTTTCCGAAGTTACGGGCTTCCTTCACAATCGCGTATTTTCAGAGCAATCCTCTATCGCATCAGCTTTCTTTTCAGTGGTCAGAAAGGATCTATAACCACGCGCAGCCTCCGTGCAGTAATGGCGCCACTGTTGCAAGAAATGTGTGGCTCCGCAGGCTGATTATTTTTAAAAATGATCCCAACCGGAGACTTCTGAAGTCACAAGCTCGTTCAACAAATATTTCGAGGCCTTAAAATCAGAGCCCATCTTGTGAGTAAACTGCTTGCGCACCACTTATGTCAGTATTTTCCACGCGTCTTGCTCACTGCGGCCGCTTCACCACGATTAGTCCTGTCTTCAAGAGTACTGTATCCCCGCTCGTTTCCTACGCATTCTGAGTTATGAATTATACTCGCACAGTGTTGTTCACTGCTACAGTGAACACGAAGGCACCGTATGTTCGACAACTAACGGGCAGTGCAGGAAACTGCCGGGGTCCCCTCACTTCTTGCTCGTGCACTGTTGTATGCGCCTAATTCTGGTGTGACACTGCCACCAAAGTGAATTCCGTGCACCTGTGTTCATTCTAGCAGCAAACGAGCCTGTACATCTCCAAACGCCCGCAGTTCTAACACCGCGCGCATGTTTCGAATAGACTTCATTCATTCAATACAAACTTCTCTACGTCTTCAACTCCTCAACGTCATTATAATGCGCAACAAAGTCAGGCAAAATATCTCCGCCGAATGAAGCAGCCACGCACCGTACATATACTACCATAACATGGGAATCAATCGAAGACTAGCAGATGCTGAGCGCGCGCAAAGGTCATTAGATCACGAAATCATTGCTGTTCAATCTGTCCTATGGAAAACCAAATAGCTCTTTCGATTCGGGTTCAGTTCCGGATGTATTTCCGAAGTACATCCATTTCCATTTTAAAGGGGCTGTGACCAGGTTCTGGACATTTCAAACAAGCCCAGTGCATCGATTAGGTATCGGAGATGGCAAAATACTGCAGCAATGCGCGTGCCAGAAAGCAGCAAATCAAATCTCTCTAACGTTTTCTTCCGAAGAGTCAAACCTCCTCATTTTCTTCCCTGGCTCGTCGGACCGTAGATACGATGTACGAACAGGGACGGCATCCGTCTCTCGGACTGACGGGTGGGCGTAGACGACCACTGCGTGTGTGAGCCGCACGCTTTTCTCTCGCCCCCTTGGCGCACGCTAAAAGATATGCTGCTCCACCGGACTCCACGCCAAACGCGGAGGAGGAGGAATGGGAATTTGGCTTGCAGATGCCAGGCAGGAGAGTGAAAAACCTCCGAGAGGGAACGGAAGGGGAGGAACACGGCAAAATTGGCTGATTAAGGCGGCTGTAACTGCGCTGTTAATTAGCATTTTTCAAATAATGTTTGCGGCTGCGCGTTGGGGGGCGATGCCTCACAGTCACCGGGGTAGAAAATATTTTCGACCGGAGAGTGGTCAGTTTCCCCTGAAGTAACCCAACAACCCACTTTGAAGTAAATAGCGTTTCGGGTTTTGTATTTGGGTGACAGCTACGCATAGCTCCGGTTTTCCGTACCCTTTGTTCAGTAGAGCTCATGTGCACTTGTTGCTTCAAAAGGCCAGAAGCACCCAGACTGCGCTTGTTGCGGGACCACTGAGTGTATGCGCAAACCAAGTACTGCAGTGTCTCCGAGGTGCAGGGGCAAAAAGAGAAAGCGCCCATTAAACACGCGTCCCTTGTTCCCGTACAGCCTCGATACGAGTTAGGTAAGTCATCAGAACAAACAGTCTGTTTTTGTTTGGTTACTGGATAACGCAATCGACAGGTTTTTGTTGTTGTTTTTTTTCAAGTTCTTTCCACCTGCCCGAGCTCAGCTGAAGGCATCAAAGATAACATTTTGTGGTCGTGTGCTGATATTTCTGTATGCTCAGTCCATCCACTGTGCGTGTCGTATGCGCTCCTTTCCTTTTGGGCACGCGCTGTTTGCTTCTCTCCTCTCTCCGACCGCTTCGCAAGTCTTCACTAACTATGGATTATAGCCGCGAACGGCCGTCTGATCTTTCCTCTCTTATTCATTTTTTTCCCTACTTGTAGAAAAAAATGACCTGTCGGCTACTGCGATGGCGAAGAAATGTAAGTTACAAATTTTATTTGCATTTTTGTTTAACAGAATTATTCAGCGTATTTCAGGCGCTTACTAACCACGGCCACAGTTCTTTGAACGGTCTAATAAGCGTCCGTATTACCCCATAATGGGTAGAAACTGTCACTGTTTAGCTAACGTTCGTATTTTTGTCACGCTTGATAACACCAACGATTAATATATGCATTACAACTATGGACACAAGCCTATCAAAGCATCGACATTGAGGACCACCACTGAATCACAAGAGAAAAGGAGCTCAAGAAACTTCTACAGCCTTAAGCGAGTCTGTGAACCAAGGCTACGGTTTTTGTTTCAGTTGTCGGCAGGTTGGGCGTTTTTATGGTAGGAGATAAGTTTCTAATGGGCCGACGAAACGATACAATGCGTTGTGCGAGAACGAAGTTGCACACTTGCATGGCTGGTACACCCAAGGGTATCAAAATTATTTTGCTAAGGGCGCACACTCTTGGAAAACTTCTTTTTCCGTGCTCAATATCCTCCTGAGGACCGGCTCCGGAAAATTAATCCAACAAATAAAATTCAGTAGGGTCGCTTTTTGGGCTTTTTGGTACATAGTTTCAATACACTGTAGAGCAGCAAAAGACGAGGACACAAGAGACGAGAGACGGACACCACGAGCGCTCGTGGTGTTCGTCTCTCGTCTCTTGTGTCCTTGTCTTTTGCTGCGCTACAGTGTAGTGGAACAAATAAACGAACGGAATGGCATTCATTGTTTCCATGAGCGGAGCCTTAGGGCCGTAAACACTCTTTTAAGAGCTGTGCTGCCATCCAGTGAGTATGGTCACTAGCGTATTGTTTTCCTTTTTTTTTTTGCGGAAGGGGTGGGGGCGGAGGGGGAGGGGGAGGGGCGTGTAAAGTCATAGGGAATACGCTGACTCTAGACGGAAACTGCGTATTGAGCCCATACAAGTAAGTGGGCAACGTATGAACGTCGTCATGATCCAACGGATTGTGGCTTGCCAACTTAAACTGTTTAAACGCTCGTTAGATCTGGGCAAAGAACGGAGTTTAAAACTGGCAACGTAGTTCGTTGGTAGTCGGCGGCATGCAGTGTAGTTGTCGACTGTAAACGTCCTGTAAACAACGGCAAAATCATCGCGTTTGGTGCATTTCTGATACTAGCTTTAAAGGGGTCTAGATGCCTAACTTATGGGTGCGTGTTTTCTTCTTTGTAAAGATCTGCAAGGCACTACTATACATGGATTACCCAGTGGTATTCTCTAACGGCCGCTAAATAATTTATAATCGAACTTCTTTCTCGTGTAGTTTCGGTTTCGGTTTTGACAGCCGAATTATGACTGGGACGTCAATGTGTGCTTACAGGTGACGTGAGGCATGCAAAAACTGCGGTAAAATCGCTGCTTTGCCGTTTTCATCCACTGCAATGTTAAAGTCAGCCTGTCTCAAGAGACGTAATGACAACTAATGTAGAAGCGGCAATTATATAGCAGTTTTTTGACGTCTCACGTGGCCTATAAGCACAACGTTGACGCCAGAGGCATCATTCGGCTGTTGGAACCGAAACCGAAGCAGCATGGCAGAAAAATTTGATTTAAATTATTTAGCGGTCGTAGGCGAACACCAAGTGGTGATTGATGCGTAGTACTGTCTTCCGCATCATTGTAGAGAAGAAAATGTGCCACCAAAATTAGGTGTCTATATTCCGCTAACTTCATACATTATTTCTCTAAATTGTTATTTGGAGGCGAGTACGACTGTGACGCGCTTTGGAGTGCATTTCGTCTATCAAGCACACGGGATTATGTATGTCCTCTGTTCCCGATTGCCAAATAGACGTCAAAAATTTCCTTTGGCTCAAGAGGGTGAACACAATAACCAAAGGAAATGGGACCAATTTTAGCAACAACGGCACAGAGTGGTTTATTTTGGATGGTCAGCGTTCAGTTAAAGTAAACGTCAAAGCTTTCGTGAACTGCCTCGAGCCTCATACTTTTTTTTTATCTTTCGTTCGCCAACGACGATGTTGCCGTGTCTTCTGGCGCGGGACGAGCCCATAACGGGATTATTCGTCCTCAACAACGTTCACAGCTTCATCACGAAGTACTACACGGGCATCTCGACGGTATGCATAGTAGCAGCTCGGTGGAAACAAAAGTGCGCCAAACAGTGTCACCTTTACTTACCGCATGCATTAAAGCTGCAAAACGTACTTGCAAACGCATTCAGTCGCTAAGATCTGTTAACCAGAGGTTGTTGCGAGAGTGCGGTATTAATTTATGGAACAGCTTCAACCTGCCACGCTAAGATGAATTTATTGTTTTTTATTCATTTATATCACGTTCCCTCATGGCCCATGCAAAGTCATTAGAGCGGGGAGTGAGCGGTTTATGTTTAAGTGAAACAAGAGCACCAACGAGAAATGAAAAAAAAATATGAAGTTTCAGAACTTACTCCGTTCCTTCATCAGGTGTGACTGCGGGCGAGTTGTACCTGGCCTTTGTAAGCCCTCGTTTGTTCACCCGCGGGACAACTGAACGTAGACCTTAGATGTAAGAGGGGCACAGGGTTCCTAGGGAGCGGTTAACATTCCCCCGCGTCTGCTGAATGTGCCATGACTCAAGTAAGAGCCTCTTGCGCGGGGTAGGCTGGGTGTCTGGTACGATGGCTCTCCCGAAGTCAATCTTGTGGTCACATGCCTCGCAGTGTTCGGCCACATCGCTCAAATCCCTGTTCATTTGTTTCACATCCGCTTTGTGCTGCTTCATTCTTTCGGGAAAATTCTTAGTTTCGACAATGCACAATGCAGAGCACTTTGAGCAGGGGATCATGTACACCACGTCTTCGACCTTTTCTGTCGGCCTAAGTTCTTTTAGGCGATGAGGAGGCGTCCGATGGTGGAAGTCAAGGGAACCATTGTCCTGGACACCGAGCCTTGCCCGCTCAGGAGGCTCTTATTTCAGTCACGGCACATACCGCAGACGCGGGAGAATGCTAACCGCTCAGTCGGAAACCTTCCCCCATGTTACATCCACGGTCTACGGTCAGCGACCCGGCAGGTGAGTAGCCGCCTGTCAAAAAATGATTGGCAGGAAGTCTTGTGTTCTATGCTAATGAGACACATTAACTATTCGTAGAAAAATTCCAAACGACCTACAACTGCTGCTTTTCCTATATTACAAAACGAGACCACGGTTAGCTCGAAAACCCTGGGTGACTTTTAAAGTCTTAAGTCCATTCGGGAAAGCAATACATTCTTTCAGCGCATCAAACATACTAAAAATTGAGCAGACCTTCAGTCTTTCAAGGAATATAGAAAGAGAACAAACCTTTTGCGCAAAAGTAAGCAGAGCTACTTTGAAAACATTTTACAGAATGACACAACCAAACGATCTGACGTTTTCTGGAGGCGCTTAAATACTGTTCTAAACCGCCAGTCAGGCCATAGCGATCCTCCCATCCAGCACTCTGTTAACAAGAACACACTTATTGGTGACGAACTCGCTGAAGCTTTTAATAACAGCATAACATGTGTGAAAAACACAATACGTGAATGTGCATTTTCGCTTCCGGCAACTGTTCTTGAAATTAAAGAAGTTTTGGATTATGGGGGTGTAACGTCCCAAAGCGACTCAGGCTAAGGGGGACGCCGTAGTGAATGGCTCCGGAAATTTCGACCACCTGGAGTTCTTTAACGTGCACTGACATCGCACAGTATACGGGCCTCTATAATTTCGCCTCCATCGAAATTCGACCGCCACAGCCGGAATCGAACCCGCGTCTTTCGTGTCAGCAGCCGAGCGCCATCACCACTGAGCCACCGCGGCGGCGAAATTAATGAAGTCTTCTTGTATTAAAAACAAGTCCGTGTGTCGATGCTGATGACATACTAGCACACCCAATTAATCATGCCATTGATAATTTAGCACCTTAGTTGGAAGAAATTACAAACCTAATATTTTCTATGGGGAACTTCCCACGCCCGCTAGAAATGGTAAAAGTTGCAGTGGTTTTTAAACAAGGTGACGAAAACAGTATGCCGAAATACAGACCCATATCGATTCTACCCTTAATTTCTAAAGGTGTTGAAAAACTACGGCATGACAGAGTCACCCGTTTTTTGATTAAACATGGCGTTTTAACGCCTCTGCAATTTTAATTCACAAAACACCGTACAACGGAGAGCACATTACTAAAACAAAAAGAAATAATTTGATAATCGTTCGAGCGAGACAATATGTGTTAGGAATTTTCGTAACTTCTCGAAAATATCTCAAACCAGAGTACTCTTACGGCTTAACTTAAACATTAGGGTTTTCGAGGTATATATTTTGTTTCTTTTGCGAAGCTACTTAAAAAATCGGACACAGCAAATAAAAGTAAATGATTACACATCAAACTTTGCATATCTCCGCAGTGGTGTCCCTCAACGCAAAATTCTTGGCCCGTTATTGTTCAATATTTATTTAAACGACCCACGAAACAATAACAAATATGCTAGATTCATAGTATACGCCGATGACACAGGTTTTTTCTTCTGCCGCCTTGGTGACTCAATGGTTATGGTGCTAGGCTAATGACCCGAAAGAGGCGGGTTCGATCCCGGCCGCAGCGGTTGCCTTTCGATGGAGCCGAAATCCTAGATGCCCGTGTACTGTGCGATGTCAGTGCACGTTAAAGAACCCCAGGTGGTCGAAATTTCCGAGCCTTTAACTGCGACGCCGCTCGTAGCCTGAGCCGCTTTGGGACGTTACACCCGCATAAACCATAAACAGGTTTATTCTTCCCAGGACCTCATTTATCAGAGCTCGCATCAAATGCAAATAACAGCCAAGCGAATTTGGCTCATTGCAGCGAAGTGAATTCTATTCTTATCAATGTTTCTAAAACAAAAGCCCTTTTCTTTTCGTCCCATGAAACAAGCTAATAAGTCATAATTTTAATATGATACTGTCTAGAGCAAACGTTGAAATTACTTCGGTTGTTAAAAGCTTGCGTATTATTTTTCAAGATAGCAAGTCGTTGGACGCTCATATCGGGATGACTAGCTCTAAACTATCTCGAACCGTTGGCCTGTTATCGTGCCTACGCTTTCTCTTACAACAAAGCATCAAATTACTGCTTTACCATGGTCTCTTTTTTTCTACATTAGGTTTGGTTTATGGGGTTTAACGTCCCAAAGCGACTGAGGCTATGAGAGACGCCGTAGTGGAGGGCTCCGAAAATTTCGACCACCTGGGGTTCTTTAACGTGCACTGACATCGCACAGTACACGGGCCTCTAGAATTTCTCCTCCAAAGAAATTCCAGCCGCCGCGGCCGGGATCGAACCCGCGTCTTTCGGGTCAGCAGCCGAGCACCATAGCCGCTGAGCCACCGCGGCGGCTTTATTTTTTTCTACATTAAGACATTGAGCTTAGCCTGCGGTACTACAACGGCTAGAAATCTAACTAAAGTATATAAACTACAAAAGAAAAACTGATGTGTTTTAGCTCTGGTGAAACCTGGTTGGTTGCGAAAGCAAGAATAGCAGAGGGTGAATGCACACGTATGCAGAATTTTTCATTCTCGATTTAACATTCATAGATATGTAACATTCATTCACTCTAACTAAACTATATAAACTACAAAAGAAAAATTGCTGTGGTTTAGCTCTGGTGAAACCTAGTTGGTTGCGAAAGCAAAAACAGCAGAGGGTGAATGCACATGTATGCAGAATTTTTCACTCTCTATTTAGCATTCATAGATATGTAACATTCATTCACCCTAACTAAAGTATATAAACTACAAAAGAAAAATTGGTGTGGTTTTTTTAACTCTGGTTAAACCTAGTTGGTTGTGAAAGCAAAAACAGCAGAAGGTGAATGCACATGTATGCAGAATTTTTCACTCTCTATTTAGCATTCATAGATGGCATTCAGTCCTCATACAACTATCAGCGCAGTGTGGCAGCGGTTAAGAGATGTTCCATTGCACTGGCAGGTGGCAGTTTCTATTACAGCCACCCGTAGGCTTTGTGCCACACATGTTGCTCTTCCCGAGCAACCTCTCGCGCAGCTGGCGGGACGCTCTTCCTAACTTACCCGAGCTAACCAGAGTAACTAGGGTAACTCGATTTGCTAGGCAACGGCACAAGATCGCGGTTGCTAAGCAACGGCGACTCGAGGTCAACTGAGAGGCTGACGTCACACCATCTGTTAGGCGCGGCGGCGGCTCCTCGAGGAGCAGGGGGGTCCACGGATCAAGCGACGAGCGGTTAGACCTAGCGTAGTCTTGCTTTCGCAGTATAATAGTGCACATAATTTTGAAACGCTTCTTATGATGCACAAACTGTGGGGTTTTAATTAAGGAGATAAATGCGTTTTCCGCGTTTAACCGCGGCTGACACAACTCAAAACCACCAGACCCCGCCCCGTGATCGCGCACGCTACCGAGCGCTCGCCGACCACGGCGGGTCTTGCTCTGAGGGAAACAAAGGAACGACACTATGGCTGACACAAACAGTCATTCATTACAATAACAAGCACGCCAGCTAGCAACAGAATACGCTTAGGAATCGAGGACGTCCGACTCACCAGCACGGTTACGAGCGAAAATTCGTCCACGGCAGTGCAAAGGGGAAACTCCGAGGAGGCCGAACGGGACGAGCTGGCAGGAGAATGTTCCCAACGTTTGGACCTTTAATGCCTTCGGTGGAGGCAACGCACCACTTTGGCCCCAGCTTCCTGCAGACGGCACCTCCGGCCGGACCCTACCAGGGGAAATCGGCAGTTGCCTTTTCCTGTCTTCCCCTCCGCCTTTCACTTTCCTATTCTCTTTCTCACAAACTCTCCTGTCCTCTTCTCTGCAGAGAAGGTTAAATCTTGTGCGGCTAACCACCCTGTGTTACGTCATGTTTGGTTAAAGTTACAGTGTACAAATGGCATGGGCAGGACTTGCCTGCAAGTTCCGCTCCCGTCCCCTTGCTGGGCTCCATGCAGGCGTCTGGCACCGGAACCGGAGGACAAATAATTTTTATGACTTTCTTTCTTCAACAAATGATCGCCCTCAGAAAAGAGAGCGGACCGAAGTAACTCCAGAATTCATAAAAAAAAGAAACTTTCTTGAGATTCCATGTCCTTCATAGTGAGGTCGAAGGAAAAACAGCAAGGATCCTATCGCCATTCTTAGTTGCAAGTGCGTGACCGAAGCCTCGGGCTCAGGATAAAAGGCAACAAAAATGTCCAGTGGGTACCTTTTGATAAACTCATAGATGATGCCCAGCACTGAAAACTTTCGAACATAGTGGTCATTGGGGGCACCCCTGTCACAATAACTGCTGATAAATCATTGAAAACAGCTCTTGGCGCGATTTTAGAAAGTGATTTCTACATTTAACACAGAAGGAAATGTTGGACTCAGTAACCAGAACCAGGGTGTTACCAATGTCTAAAGCATAAAAATCCGGAAAAACAATAAACAAATCTCTGCTAAGCACCTAGTCCTCATGTTTAACCACAGCACACTTTCAGACTCATTAAAAGTAGGTACCTGGTGATAAATGTCCGCCCATATATAACCTCCGTCGATGTTTCAACTGTCAGAAGTTTGATCATTGCTCCCAAAGTTGTCGCGGCCACCAAACATCTGCTAAATGCGCTTCAAAAGAACATCCTACCGATAACTGTCAAACCAAACTCCGAAAACTGTTAGGCGAACACCCCACCTACTCAAAGTCTTGCCCAGCATGGAATACTGAAAAATAAGTCGTCTCTATGAAAACAAAGGAAAACATTTCATATAAAGAAGCGCGTAAACGACTTTCGCACACGACTGGCACATTCTCTTTCAATGCAAAGACTAACTTCGTTTGTCGTACGTGGGCGCCGCACACCACACCAGGCTTCGGCACCTGTCCATGCCGCAGGCTGCGGGCCTGTGGTAGGGCCATCTGCGCCCCTGGGTGGAGGAGCTAACACTACTCTGCCAACCCCAAAGCAAGTTCTGCAGACCCCCGCGTCGGCGGGCCTTAAGGCCTCTTCCCAGAGGTCGAGGTATAACTCGAACGTCAACGTGCCCTCTGCACGGTCGTCCAGCTCGTCTGAAGAGGTGATGGACACGACCAAAGGCAGCCCTGTGCCATCCACGTCGTACGGACGGCGGGGCTCCTTGTATCGGTCAAAAAAGTTATAACAAAAACCTAGTCTAGCTTTTCCAGTTTGCACATATGAAATAAAATGGTGTTCATTGTACACTGAAATTGCAGGTGACTTATAGGCAAGTTAAGCGACACAAAAGAAATCTTTGCTTCACTGTCACCTGTGTTCCCGTTTGCACACGAGAAACGAACCTGGGTCCCCAGCATACCAAAGTCCTTAAGAAATATAATGTTTTCTGCCGCTGTCGAGAACAAGCGAGCAGGCCTTGGGCCAGCGTCGCCATTATAGTACAAAGCGGAGTCGCAGCTCCTGAAGTAAAACTTAAAACAAGACTAGAGGCCGTAGCAGCCACTCTCTTTACATATAAAACTATTACAGTGTGCTCCATATACCTCGAGCCACAACTGAAAGCAACTCACAGTGAGTTAGAGAACCTTGTAGAGCAACTGCCAGAGCCATATCTCGTAGTTCGCGATCTTGCTGCACATTCCTCTTTTTGGGGAAGTGAGAAAACGTATACCAGAGGTCAGATTATATAGGATTTAATGCTATGTAGTTATAGCTGCTTGCGGAACTTTCTTAAATCCACATACTGATACCCAACCTCGGGGAATTTGGGCTATTTAGATTTGTATTTTAGTTCACCGTGAGTTTTTAGCAATTTTAAATGAATGTTTTAGACAACCCGCTTGAAAGCAGTCATCTCCTTATCATAATAAGCCTGTTCTCTTCGCCAACAGCCATGGCGACAAAATCACGGCGTTGGAAGCTACATTTAGTTGGCTTGTCGTTGTTTAGAAAATAAGTTTATAGCATGTAATTTGAGTGGTTCGCTATAACCACAATGTGTGGTACACACAAGAATGTAAGGAGTAAAAAAACAAACTAAAGCACACAGCGAATTTCGTAGATACCCAAAATAATCTATTATAATTAAAAAATGCGAAAGCTAAAGCGCGTTATGTACGTCGAAATTCTGAAAAAATATCCTGCCAAAATTATGTATCGCCTATCACCAGCTCATTAACATTGAAAAAAATTGTGGGAGCAGGTTCGTAAACTAAATGATTGGTACTCTCCTTCCACAATTCCTTTTCTGACAACGCCTGGTACAAAAATAAGTTGGTTTGGTTCATGGGGTTTCAACGTCCCAAAGCGACACAGGCTATGAGGGACGCCGTAGTGAAGGGCTGCGGAAATTTCGACCACCTCGGGTTCATTAACGTGCACTGACATCGCACAGTACACGGGCCTCTAGCATTTCGCCTCCACCGAAATTTGACCGCCACGGCGAGAAGCAAACCCGTGTCTTTCGGGTCAGCAGCCGAATGCCATAACCACTGAGGCACAGCGGCGGCTCCTTTCGATAGTTTGATTACCCTGCTAGAAATAGGGTGCTGTCTACCGGCAAACCAACCGCTCTAGGACACATGAAGTTCATTAAGAAATGCTGGCTCATCTATGAACGCTCTGTAGAAGCACTTTTGAAACTTTTTAACAGAGTATAGGTATTAGGAATAATGCTTGAGGCTTGGAAAAAGCAGTTACTGTACCATTCTTGAAATCTGGAAAACTAGCAACCTCACCTAGCACTTACAGGCCCATAGCCTTTACCAGTTGGCTCGCTAAATGTTTCGAAACCATTCTGAACATTAGACTGATGTTTGTTCTCGAATCCCGTGAACTTCTCGACATCCACCACTGTGGTTTTAAAAAAGCCTGCTGAACAACTCACCATTTTGTCCGCCTTGAAAATGCAGCCAGAGAAGCATTTATACACAGAAAACACAGGCTTGCTGTTTTTTTTCGTCTGAAAAACGCCTACGACACTACAGCGCACCTAAGTCACCGCGGCAAGATGGTTAACTGCTTGAAAAAAATTTTTATCTCACCGTTCATTTGAAGTACGCCTCGGTTCGATTTTGGGGGGGAAACTTCGTTAATGAAAATGGGGCATCGCAGTGGTGTATTTTAAGTACTACACTCTTAGTAGCGAAATTGCATTCCGTCGCTAAAATAATTCTAAAGTCCGTTATGTATTTTCTAATGTTGATGATATTCAAATTACATGCACATCCACCATTTTATCCACATTTGAGGAAGATGTTACTCCATGAAACAAGCTAGCGATTTGGGCAGGCAAGAATGGATTTAAGTTTTCCCCACAAAGAACGATTGCAGTTCCCTTCTCGCTCAAAAGAGGCGTGCAGATGAAAATAAACTTTCAGTAAAAGACAAGCGTAAATCTTTAGTCAAATAAAAGAAAGCTTCCAGATGGCTGATTACACTCAAAGTACTCTAACAAAAAAGATAGGGATCCGATAAAGTATGTCTTTTACAAATCTACCGCTCTGGATTACGCTCTACCTTAGATTATGAATGCGTTGTGTATGGGCCTGCAAGAACATCCTAATTTAACGATTGGATTCTGTACAAAACCAAGGTCTGCGTCTCTGAACTGGCGCATACTGTTCAATAGTCTCCATATAGAAACAAATAAACCACCCCTTGGAAACAGAATAGCCATGCTTACGTTGTTTATGTACTGAAAAGAAGGTCGCTACCAAAACACCTGTGTTACCCCATAGTTACTAAATGCACATCCAGAACACTCTTTACCAACAAATCCCAAGCATTCCAACCTTTTCTCCTCCGCTTTGAAGAAAAATGCCAAGAAATAAACATACTGGACGCACTTCCCGATATTGCCCGGAGACCCGACCTACTGCCACCTTGGCAGACGTTTCCTGTTGTATAAGATTTTGCAATGACACAGATTCACATGTAAAAAGAGTTTTTGGCAATAAGTGAAGAGCACAGATTTTTTCACAGATGGTTCTAGAACAGCACTGAACGTTGGAATTGCGGTAATACAAAGGAAATGAGAGGAAGTAGTCAGGCTGCCTGAGTGCGCTTCAGGTTACACGGCAGAATGTTAGGCAGGCCATTGCTGTGGCTGTAGAAAAAAATAATGAAGAAAAATATTGAAAACAGTGTTTTCTATGCTGACTCCCTCAGCGTAATTACAAAATTAAACTCCAGAAATGCAGTCCAACCCATAATAGGAGACATGATACACAGTGTAGTAAAAGGTGATACACAAAGACGCAAAATGATGTTCTGCTGAGTCGCCAGCCACGTGGGAATCAGCGGAAACGAGAGCGCTGAAGCATGCACCGCGCGCGCCCATAATGAAAAAATTAAAAAAGCAAGCACACCTCATAAAGACTGCATGACGTTTGTACAAAATAAAGTGAGAGCAAAATGACAGGCTTCATGCGACAACGGAGTTAACAATAAGCTGAACTTTGTAAAGCCCGTCCTGGGTGAATGGAAGGCCTGTAGGCACCAAGAACGTTATATAGAAATAATTTTATGTCGACACATATCTTACACACAACTTCCTACTGACAAAACAAGAGAAACCTGTTCGCGACAGATCACATAATAATTACATATAATCACATTTTCTTCTCATGCGCAAAAGTAAAAAACGAAGAAAAAGTACTTTACTCAATTTTATAAAAAACAAAGAAACAGTACTTTACTCAATTTTAGAAAAAACTAAGGAAAAGTACTTTACTCAATTTTATAGGGAATGCGTCCTTTTCATCCGGCGCTGCTCTTAGGTGATAATGCAATTGTTAACATGTCTTGTGTTTTCAGCATTCTAAATGAAGGAGACTTTCCAGCTGCAAATTTTGACCCACTGCTTTGCTACATTATTTGATACACCTCAGCCACTTTCTCATTCCTGGGAAGAAGGCTCAGGTCTGTATTTGTTTTGTTGGGAGCCTCCAGTTCCTTGCCCAACCAACGATGGCCACTGAGGTTACGCGACCTTCTTTAAAGCTTGTACTATTAGCGTTTGCCAAATTTCTTCCTCTTGTGAGCACTCGGCAGTACAAATAACTTTTTAGGCTTGCTACATCATCGCTGTTTTTTTTTTGCACGTTTTTGCAGATTTCTGGAGCAAACAGTTTCTCGATAACTTGAGTATGGCACATGATAGCCTTAGCTGCTCATGCGCCACTAAACACAACGCATACAACGCAAGGGTGAAGACTATGAAGAAGGCGGCGTCCCAGATGAAGACTTTTAGCATTGTGGCGATGTAGTTTCGTAGACGCATACCAGTTTAGCGGACGTGCAGTGGCTGCGTCTGGTCATCCCCTGTCACTGCGCGTGCGCAGTCGGTGTCCGGTAAACCTGCGTACGTCTACGCTGGCACGTCTCTGCTATGATAAAAGTCTCCAATTAAACTGCCTCCGTTTCGCTATATTTTCTTACAGCTAGATGCCCTGAAGCTGGAAGCTACACCTGGCTCGTAAAACGTGCTGGAGAAGCGCGTGATTGGCGAGCACTGTTGCCAATCGCTGCCCAAGTGGCGTTTTTACATGCCATATGCTTGTACATCTCGGCGGTTCCCAATTTCCACTTCAATGCCGACCGATACAGAATGGAAAACAGTGCAGGCTCAGTTTTGACCGGAATTATTCCCCTTTATTCGAAGCAAAACGCAATGGCGGGAAGGAAGAACACAACAGAAACGGCGGTCAAAACTAGGCTTTGATCATTTTTTAAAAACCAGACGATCACTTCTGCAGAAGCCGTTTTTGCCATGTAATGCCATGTGGCCTCAAATTGAGCGGATTTTTGTAACCGCTGATCTCATAAATAGTGGTTGGACTTTTTGGATACAGAGTACGCGGAATTCAATTTTTAAAATCCTATTTTAACCGAAAAAACTCAGTATTCTTGATACGCGCTCCGTAGTTGAGGCCGCCTTACGATCGTTTTTGTGCTAATCCACAAGCATGCGGACGCCGGAGCGCACAAGTCAGACAAGACGCGTATGGCCAGTCCGGCGACCGCGGGAAAGTTGGTTCAACTTCAACTTTTGCACAGATGTGCGGGTCCAGCCGGCGACAGGATTGCAGCGATTTTGGCTGCAATTTATGTGACGTCTCAGGCCCCAAGCTCGCTTCTTCCGGGAGTAAGATATGGCCGCCCGTCGATTGAACCAGGGAGCGTGGCATAGGCGGTGGCACCTATGCCGCGAAGCGTATTATATTGGCCACATGTTGCTATCGCGAGTGTTCAGGACGACTGCGAACTTCGCCGCGTGCATCAGCGGTGAGCGACAGTTCCCCTAGTTGAATTCTGTAATCATCGACGCTGATGG
The DNA here is from genome assembly GCF_055824585.1 of Amblyomma mixtum. Lineage (NCBI taxonomy): Eukaryota > Metazoa > Arthropoda > Arachnida > Ixodida > Ixodidae > Amblyomma > Amblyomma mixtum. The sequence continues at coordinate 369,747,422 of NC_143014.1, read as the reverse complement.
AGCTGACAGAACGCCTCTTCAAACCGACGCAAGACCTACGCGTCGGTGGTGTCACTAAGAGTTTATATGGAGCTGTTTGTGGTTGTTGCAATCGTTCCTAATTCCTGCGAGGATCATCACGCACAGCGCCGAGTACCAGCTGCTCACGGTGAATTTGTTGTGCGTGCATGACCTGCATAGAACAGTGACCACTGTCCGCGTAGTGAAAGTGATTGCAGTCGGAGCGAGTGCTTTTCTATCAAGGCAGCGAAATGTTCCGCTGGGAGAAGCTCACTACACACGCCATGTATTCCGAATGCTGAAATAACGTTGTTGTCGTGCAGCTGGTCGCATTCGTTGCGATTGTTGCAGTGATGGCGACCGAAGCGATCACACGACGTTGTTTCTGCTACGCCTCCGTTACCATTTTGATCGAAATTCGTGCGGACACTGCGCTTGAGAACTTCCGTGTGTGCAAGGTGACACGATTTTGGCTGCACGGCTGTCAGACTGTCTTCTGCGGCAACAGCAGCAACGTCGCCATCCTTCTATGGATTGGTGCTTCATTCAGTACATTTTGTGATGACGGTTGCTCGAGTTACGACCGGCCGGTGGCACTGTGTAGCCTGTGCGAAAACATCGGCGAGCAGTGCAAATATATCTTCGAGAGCGTAATTTCTTTTTTTTCTTGCCGGCTTGGCGGACCTATGTCTGCAATAAATACCTGCTGATGAATGGGTGACTGAACACTTCTTCTATTACGCGATTGGAAACAAGAATCATAGCTGCATTTAAATCACGGTTGGTTCACACTGTACAAATCCCGAATATGTGCCAATTCATGTATTTGTTTTTCGTGAGCATTTCACTTGATGTTACATAAAAAATATGGTAGCGTCTTATGCTTCGCTATACAAGCAACCCGTATACTTGGTTCCTGATCAAAACTGTCCACAGAGCAAGTTGTGCATAACAACTATCGATGAAAAACAAAAAAAAATTAAGAAAACCTACGGCGAGGTTTAGGTGTCCACCGAGATGTGAGAGACAGATACATTTCCTTTCCTCAAAAACCAATTTACCGACAAGCAAGGCGTAGAACCGAACGGGCGTTGGCGTTCTGTGGACTCCCTGCCAGCGTTGCAAGACGCTGTCGCGTTCCACTCTTAGAGGCGAAGCTTAACATCTTAACCACACATCAGTGGCACAAGCAGCAACACCGTGTTTAAGGCTGTCGCCTCACCGCACTTTAGGTCAACAAAGTGCCCCCCTGAATTTTTTTGGTGGTAAGCGGTTGTTGAGCAGTGCTCCCTGGGTCAGCAGCACCAGTTTGTTTAACAAGACATTATCGAAGCCTTGAGAAAAAGATGTCGTCGATGCACATGCAGAAGTCCATCTGGTACCTTCATTGCCTGCGACTTTTTGCGGTAGACATTATTACTTGCCTGCTGAGTGATAGCGATGGTGGGCACAATCAGCTGTATTTCGACAGTGTAGAATGCTTCCCCATTACCTTAACCCTCCTTGCATTTTGCAGGTGCAAAAATTTATTTGCTCACACATAAATGCATATTTGCACCTCCTTCAGTGATCGGCTTGTTTCATGGCACACTTCTACGTTCACATTTGTGTGGTCACGACAGCACCATTCCTGCATGCATTCCAAAGCTGCAACAGCAAGGCTTATTTCAGTTCTTCGAAATGTGCTAAGCACTGTTGCATGGTGGTTCGCTCTCCAATGATTATGTTGCCCCGTTTCTGACAGTCCTGTAGTATCAATGGAACCGTTTACCTGCCGAAACAAAGACCATATTTAATTCGAACCTATTCCATTACTCCTCAGATTGTATGAAATGCCTGTTGCTGCTTGCATTAGCAGATTCCCCGCTTTGTACCGGCGCCTAGTCCTGTTCTTGCCAGCCGCGCATGCCTGAAACAGGAGCATTGCATTTTTCTTTTCTTATGCAGTGTACTCTGTTTAAAAAGTGCTAACCTAACATTGTGGGCTGCGGGTAGGCATTTGTGAGGTTGTAATGCAAGCAAGCGGCTTTGTTCTTTTATTTTTACGCAGCTTAATTCATGCTATGCAATGAGCAATCTACGCCAGTATGTGAGTCGCCGAGCCCTGACAATGATTTTTACAGCAGAAAGAGAAGTGATTTGGCAGCCAGGATGTTTGTGAGCAGGAGAAGTCGGTGTACCTGGTAGTTCAGAAGTTAACATAAAATTCTGTGCAGGCATTGGGACGAGTAGTGTGATGGCAATTCCATTGTGTAAGAAAGATAATGATCCAGGCAGTTTTTGATTTGTCTACTGAAATCTAAAGTTTTAACATTCTTTCCACTCAGCATGTTCTGGGACAAGAACAAATGCGACAATGGGCTGTATGCATTTTCACTCTGTCCACATTGATCAGCGAGCTTGATTTGGTTTATGGGCTCGTTTTAAAGGGGTTTAACGTCCCAAAGCGACTCAGGCTATGAGGAACGCCGTAGTGAAGGGCTCCGGAAGTTTCGACCACCTGAGGTTCTTTAACGTGCACTGACATTGCACAGTGCACGGGCCTCTAGAATTTCGCCTCCATCGACATTCGACCGCCGTGGCCGAGATCAAACCCGCGTCTTTCGGGTCCGCAGCCGAGCACCATAACCACTGAGTCACCGCGGCGGCTCGATCAGCGAGTTTCCATGTTAACTGTCCATAATTTGAGTTCATATTAAGAAGGCCTTCATTAACATGGCATGGCTGTATACAAGATATTGTGCTTAATTTTTAGTTCTGATGATGACACAAGCAATTGATCTTTGTGTTATTTAGCCGTGTGAATAAAGAAGTACCTTTGTCTTTGCAAATTATTAAAGATGATTGAAGAATTCGTTGTATGGTACAGCGGTTTCTTGGTTGAAGAATAACGATTCGCTTGACCTGACACCACTTTTAAACAGCAGGTTGCAAAATGAGCTCAGTTGAGCTGGTAAAACTACCTTAGGAACAAAGACGACTGGAAACAACACCACGGCGCAGGGTCGCAAAATACCACTGCACAGGATAGCAACTCTTGTTCTGTCGTCCTTGTCCCTTAATGCAGTTTTGACATGCCAATTTGCCACGGGTTCACCCGACAGTACACTCGGATCAAGCTCAGTAAAACTTACAGAAAACAACAGGACAGGAAGCAGGGTCTACGCATACCTATCGCATGCTGTGCAGAGAGTTCCCTGCTTCATCATAGCTTGGCCTCTGTATGAGTCTTACCCAGCATCACCCAGCACCTATGCTCTATTTGTGTCATTGGCATGTGCTGCAAACCACTAAACACATTTTGTACTCTTGCCCTGCTAGATTGTTTTGGCCCATTAAGTTGTTTCATCAAAACCGGCAAGCTTTTAGAAAATATTCCTGCAATAGCCAATTTGCTCTCGTTCTTCACGACATGCACCTTGACTGCAACATATATTCCCCTCGATGCTTTTTTTTCCTCGGTTTTGAAAAAGCACGTGATTACCTTATTTATGTAAGGCTGATTTTATCGTGCTTTAACTTGTATCCAATAGCTCTAAACAGGATCCAAGCGTAAACACCAGCCGTCGGCAGATTTCCCTTGCCAATTCTTACGCATACTGCTTTTCTTCCTGCAATCTTGGACGTCCCCCAAGGCCTCAGCTTTTTATTACTCCCATTGTGACCTTCCCTTCAGTACTCTGTCGCATGCCTGCACTGACGGCTATATGGGGTCTGCCATCTTGCAATCAATACCAGCGTTTTAGTTCCCGAATACAATGTTTCGCATGCTCTAGAATGGCCTGTTTGCTAATGCTACTAAGAATGAACTATTTTTTTATTGTCAGCATTACTGCATGTTGCCTACTTCAAGGCCTTCTCAAGAAAGGCATATTCACTGTATGCTGGTTCAAGCACTCAGCCGTTAATATGGCTTACAGTGCATCATGGTCTCACCTAATAATCCTTATACACCCACCCACAACCTTGGATATTTAAACCATAGCATGTACTTAGCATCCCCGTCTTCCAAGTTACTTGCGTTCAAATCCCCTGTGTGGCAGCACCTTGGGTGTCCTAATGGCACATTGCACAAATCTATCTTAACTAGAATCCTAGAATGAGTTCAGACCTGAGCCGCTTCTTTTATTCTCTCAGACTATTTTTGAAGCCCCAGAGTCACTGCACTGAAGGGGAATCCTCAAATTTCTTCATCTCGTGCAGAAACTGCAGGTTTTTTTTTACTGTTTGCCGTGACATAACGAACTAATCTGTTCCGACACATGGTTCCTTGCACTGGCCCGCACAAGCATTGTTGTGCTTCAGTTAGCTCATGCCGCTGCGTTTCAAGACTGATTTTCATTTTTGGAACGAAGGGCTGGAATGGTCTTCCACCTCAGAAGGCTTACCCACCTCTTGTCCTTTGAGCTGGTCACTGCAGAAATCCACGCAGTAAATGATGATGCTGGTCCACTGATTTAGGTAAATCCCCTAAGGCGGAGATTTGTAATAAGGGAGTAATTACTCATTAGCATCCCCCTCTATGTGAGTGCAGCTATAAGTCTACAAAGGAAAGGTATACAGGTTCCACAGAAACTTCTTAGTTAAAAGGAAATTTGTCCTGACCTTGGGTTCCAACCTGGGACCACCGCCTCGCCGGGGCAGTCGCTTTGCCAACGGAGCTAACAGAGACGGCTAGCACATAGTAGGGCGAGCTCGAAGTGGGAACGGTGCTGGTCCAGTGTTTTAGGGGAATCTCTTTATGTGGAGATGTTTTGTAATAAGGGAGTAATCACTCATTAGCATCCACCCAACTGCAGCCATAAGGCTACACAGAAAGACAACAAAGCTTTCCTTTGTAGCCGTGTAACTGCCTAGACGCTGGGGGTCAATTGCTTCCTTATTAGTAAATTACAAACTTATCAAGTTCCTACTTGACTCACCATGTCAAAGCTCACCACTCAAGTATTGCAATTTACGACTATTTAGGTTTAATAAATGTTAAAATAAATTGGTCTAATGAAGTTCTTAGTCGCTTGCTCAGCTCGGCAAATCAATAAAATGCTATCTTATGCATAAGAATTTTCCTCACGCTCTGTTTGAAGTAATATCGGTGCAGATTTACGAAATAGTTTTGTCGCACGCTGCGGTTGCATTTAAGCTAACTTACACACTGTGCACAAGCTAGGTCTAGCCAGCTAAAGTCGTGCACTGCAAAGCTCAGCATCCGGCGCTTCTATCTTGTCTGTCCAGCTAAGCAACACACCGACTTCATAACGTGGCTCAGTGAGAATGCTACAAATGCATGCTTTTGCATGTGACTTTTATATATTCAGGATAATTTTAAGAGGGCTGTTGGTTCATCCTGAAAACAAAAGCCATCAACTTCTAGATGCAGCAAAGAGATGCCAGTAAACACAAGAGCCATCACTGCTTTTCTGTTTTTCTTCGGCGTTCTTCGGCATAACTTCAGATTGGTCCGTTTTCATGTCTCTGGTGCCTATTGATGCTTAGTCAGTTTCTTTCCTTGAAAACCAGACTGGCAGTGAAATAGGTATATATTGCTGAAGATGTTGATAGTCAGAAACTAACAGTATACTTTAAAATTCAACATGTCTTAAGTGGTATGTACATCAGTTAACAGTATAGCAATGCTCATTTTTGCTTGCTAGCTTGTGAACTGGTCATCCTTACATTCAGTCATTATACATTTTAGTGAAAAGTTAAAATAACTCTTAAACGTTGCTTTAAAGCTGTATCAGAGGACATATGCATATATGCCTGTCACATACTTAAATGGCATATTTTTAATTTCACTTTATTGTTCGACATCATAGCTCTTATACTGGAAATCCAAAACGCGGGTTCGATCCCGACCGCGGCGGCTAATTTCGATGGAGGCGAAATTCTAGAGGCCCGTGTACTGTGCGATGTCAGTGCACGTTAAAAAAGAACCCCAGGTGGTCGAAATTTCCGGAACCCTTCACTACGGCGTCTCTCATAGCCTGAGTAGCTTGGGACGTTAAATCCCAATAAACCAAACCAAACCACTCAATTTTACAAATTCTGCTCGAGATGTTAGTGTTTGCTCAAGATAACCATTAGCATTAACCATTAGATATGGTCATCGTATCCTGTTTACTTGAGTATACGTAGTATTCTTTCCCAGCCTAAGCCAGGATCCGTTGCCAAGTAAACCCTTCAAATTGGTTCTTGCATTTCCTGTACCTGTGATCCAGTTTACTGGCTCCCACATCTAATTATGTTTATATTAATGCGAATTGCATGTACAGCCTTTTATGCAATTCAAAGGCGCCCACTTTGTTTTGCATTCACAGTGACATTTGAGAATACTTTGGAGATGCACACGACAACAATGACATGGCCTTCAGCAGAACTTCCCATACTTGTTTTCAACGCTGCATTCTGGCTTGTGCACCAGTAATATGAGTTCAGAAAAGAATGCTAAAGGACAACTTGATGGCCCGCTGTCATTTTGCAGAATAAAGCCGCGCACTTTAGCGGAGTGATGCACGTCTAAGCTCCTTCGCAGCCACAGAGTGCTATTTCTCTTTTGGCTTTCGTAATGGCCTGAAGAGTACGAAGAAAATACATCATTATTGTTGCATTGTCACTGTTGAGTGAAATGCAGAATTGGTTTAATTGCAATTGATTTTACCTGTTGCAAACGGTTGGAAATGTCATAACTTTTCATGTGCATTTGTATCTGTGTTTGACAGCAGTGTGCTAAAATGTGAATTTTTAGTGCATGCACAATTTAATCACGCACACACACACCTCACACATTGAATAGATAAGCATGTCATTTGCAATAACAGTCATTAGAGAGCCAGGGAGGAGACCGTTTACGTATCACAGTCACTACTACTGTGGAAATTCTAGGGCAAGACTGCAAGTACAATCATTTTTTTCTCTGTCAACAATGCAAAAAACACTGCAGTGTGCTATTTTGAATAACTGACCAAAAATTTTAAGTATGTAATTTTAACTGTTTGAAAAATGTGATTATCCCAGTTGTAATTACGGAGGTTGTTAGCTGCCTGTACTGCTGCCTGATCTGATCGAGAATTCGCGATAGAATCGCGTCGTCGTTCTGAAATCGTAGGGGCAGTGCAAATTTCAGAGGAGGCAGCCTTCCTTATTTTGGAGCGTAAATCGTAGGCCGTTGTGAGAACATTGCGATCGAATAAAGAGGAGTACGCGATTGCGAAGTGAAGCATTTTTCAGCCTCTTGGATAGAAATGCTGCAATTAGGTATCGTTTCCCACGACATCGCTTCAGATGATCAGGCTCGCCAGCGATGGTGCAGTTTTGTCGCGAATTGGTTCGCGGCCGTCAGGGTCGGCCGTACTGAGATCCGTGGCCACCTCGCCCGACTGCGATTTTACCTTCGACGAAAACCCCGCAGCTAAAGAACGTTAACGCAACAGATGACTCGAGTACGCCGCAATTAATATGACTAAGTTCTACCGCAGGATTTGCTACAAACACAAGCCTGTACCGCCGCACGTGATTAGACGGGAAGCTACTCGAACGCTGGAACCGTCTGGCTCACCCGCAAGAAGCAAAGTGATCGTACAACACCTTTCTGCCCCACGTCCCCACGCAGGCTGAAAACGTGCGACCCGCATGCTTGAGGAATCCGCACAAAAAACGATCGTAAAAAGGCCCTTAGCTGGCTAACAAGTAGGAGTTACACTCAGTCAAAGAGGAATATTCACAAATCGCCGGTGGCAGGAAAGTGCTGAGAACTTTTTATTGATCAGCGCAGCTGTGCACTTTCAGGTATTCCCATGTTATCTTCCACGCCGCTGCGTCGTCGCCATACATCGTCTGCTTGTTCACTGTCATCATACGCTTAGGGCAGATACTTGGTTAAGCAGGTGTTTCCACTGCGTGCGAGGGCTCTCGAAACCAAGCATAAGTGTCACGAAAAATTGGCATGTTCAGGCTACTAGGAAGGTGAAGGGGCAGTTCTATCACTCGTCGGCACCCAGACCATGCGATGTGCCGGCCTGTCGCTCAAGTTGGCGCAACAACCGAAATAATACGACAGCCCACCATCTGCATGCAGAGCTGTAAACGCTTTACAGCTAATTAACGACAGTATGGGCATTATGCTACTGATAAATCAAATGCCGAAGCTTACAACAAAGGAAAGATAAACTATAAATGACTTCTCCCCACATATAAATACCACATTTCAACCGCTGCGGTGGCTCAGCGGTCATGGGGCTTGGCTGCTGGCCCGAAAGACCCGGGTTCGATCCCGGCAGGGCGGTTGCATTTCTATGCAGGCGAAATGCTGGAGCCCCATGTACTTCTGGCATGTTAGTGCACGTTTAAGAACCCTAATTGGCCCAAATTCCCGGTGCCCTCTACTGCGGCGTCCCTGATAGCCTCAGTCGCATTGGGACTTTAAACCCCAAAAATCCGTAAATATCACATTTCATCAGCGAAAAAAAAAACGTTTATTCTTATTCGTCGGTAGGAAATAATTATTCACTGAAAAAAAAACGAAAATATTGTTCTGAAATAAACATCAAAATGTTTGCCGAATTCTAAAAAAAATGAAAACACCATAAGCCTAACCTCTACCCATAACTAATTAAACTCACTTAAAACCAGTTTAGACACTACAATTAGCCCGCATACTTGCATTGCAAACCTAGAGACAGCCGTATTCGTGGAAGACTGTTTCCTTTGGCGAAACCATCGTAGCACCCCCGTGTTTCGCGGTTTCGGCCCGATCAATGTGGCGTCATGTGCTGTTGCCGTCAATGTGCTGTCACTGTGCCGATTTCTCGTCATCATTGCACCGTGCATTCGTGACGTCATGGGACATGCATCGTGTCTATCAGCGGTGACCTCAGATCACGTGGCTTGCCCGGAATCTAAAAAAAAGGACTCGCGCCTTCGATCTTCGCCAGTTGGCGAGGCAGCAGCGGAACCGGCGGGATGCTCAGTAATCTTTTCTGCTTTGTGCTGCAGGTTAGTAGTACTGCAGAAGTTCATTGTTATCAAAGCGATGACCGCTATTTAGTGCTGCTGCCTTACCCACCATGCAACTAGTTTTTAGTGTCATGTACTAGTACTCCTGTAGCGCATATCTTACGGCTCTGCGGTGACAGGACAATCCAGGTCCTGCGGAAAAAACGTTTCTCCTAGAACTGTTCGGTGGCAGCGTAACATTATGGACACAATGGAAGCAGCGGATAAATCCCAGGCCAGAGTTGACACAAAGCTCGCTCAGGTAACCGCTAGAACTGATGCCGTCGAGCAGCAGCTTTCGAGTCTACACCAACTGGGCATCAAGGCAAGAAATTTGAGCATAAACTATCCGATCACGAGAGCGATTTATCTGCGCTTCACACAAAGTGGATGATCTGCAAAACAAGCTGCCGACACAACTTCCTTTATGATTCGGTGGAATCCAGTAACGAGACGCTCGATCAACTAGAAAGGAAAGTAAAAATGAAGTCATATTCTATCACTTCAACTTGGTTGGTTTGGTTTGTGGGGGTTTACCGTCCCAAAGCGACTCAGGCTATGTGGACGCCGTTCTGAAGGGCTCCGGAAATTTCGACCACATTGGGTTCTTTAACGTGCAGTGACGTCCCACAGTACACGGGCCTCTAGAAGTTCGCCTCCATCGAAATTCGACCTCCGCGGCCGCGATCGAACCCGCGTCTTTCGAGTCCACTAACCACTAAGTCCGTAACCGCTAAGCCACCGCGGCGGCCACTTCGACTTCAACAAAAACTTCCTATAATTGTCATCAGGATTATGCGCAGGGTTAGTCGTAAAATGAAAACATATCCCTGCCAGTAACTATAAAAGTTATTGATTACCGAGAGAAAAACATCCATCTTAAGCGTGGCCTACAAGCTTAAAAACACTTCGCTGTAGATATCGGAATACTTCTCACACCGGTTTCGCGAACAGCGAAAACAGCTATGCAAGAGCGTTAAATAGGAGAAAAATAACGGAGCTAAGGTTCAGCTTATCTATGACAAGCTCGGTGTTGACAGGCTCTTCTTTGGTTGCGATGAGGTCAAAGGAAGTCGCTTCAAATTAGGTAAAAGAAGGCAGCAGCTGACGGCGAAAGTCTCAACAGCAATCGCTGTCAACACTGAACATCAACTGCCGAAGTGTAACTAACAAATGAACTCGATTAAACACGGTTAAATGAACTCGGTTAAATGTACGACGTCTGGGTCATTCGAAATGACAGTAGTCTCTCTGTCATCCCCAATGATCAAGGCGTTGCTACTTTAACCGAGACGCAGCTCAGTGGCACTATCTATGATTGTGAATTTGTACGTCCGGGTACAGTGTTTACCGAAAAGACTGAGGTAGTATATGTGTAGGGGTATGGATATTATACTAATGCAGTTTAAAAGTTTGATCTACGCCCAATGTATCAAACACGAAGTGCATTTTTGCAAAGCATATTCGGGAAGTATCAAGTATGTTTAGGCGCTTTGTACAGCCCCCCCCCCCCCAATTCCAGGATTACTGCTTTGGAAGAATTTAGGAAATACTTCATTGTGCTTGTCAAACCTGTGGATAGGGTAATCCTGTCTGGAGATTTCAATCTGCCTAACATAGACCGGTCATCCAGGTCAGTTAAAAATTGCAGAGATAAGATATGTGAATTAATGTTAGATCTAGCGTTCATCTTTGATTTGTTACAAGTAGTTAAAGGTTTTACTGGAATACAGGAAAGCACGAAATAGCTTTTAGACCTTCGCTTTGCGAGCGGGACCATATAAGTCAAAACAAACTGCCAGATATTTTCTGGAATATATAATCACCAGGAAGCCTTACTTACTTTTACACGTGTTGCTGAAAACAAGAACAGACATAACTCAGTTTTTCCCAGTTCCTCTCGTGCAGATGATGCATCAAGTTTTGATATGTTTTCGTTTTCTTTCGACATATTTCATAACAGCACCGCTGATGTGCATAGCCAGTGGTCCTCTTTTAAAAACATCGTGGATTAATGTAGTGACTGTTCTGTACCGATGGTTAAGATGGATAAGTCGCTCTACACTGCAGCTCAAAAGAAAACAAACGGCTAAAGAAAAATCATAACGGTGATTGTTCTGACATCATTGCACATATAATTTTCGCTGTGACTCTAGATCTCGAAGAATAAACGTCACTAGATAAAGAGAGATATTATGGTGTCTCACTCACCAATTAAAATTCTGCATCTCCAAAACAATTCTGGCGAGCGATTTTCCCTACTGCTACAAACTACGACAAAATTCTCATTGATAACAACCTAGTATCCGGCGCCAAACAGGTGGCAAATGCATATAATCTTTATTTCATATCTGTTATTCACAAAAGATAATGACACGTTATCCAATTTTTTTTCAAGCTTACCGCCAACACCACAAGTTGCGATCAGGGAACAGGAAATTTTCAATATGCTTTTGAACCTAGATACTGAAAAGCCTTTTCGCCCCGATCAAAATCTGATCGCTTTACAGAAAATATGCTGAAAAGGTAGCTAAATATATATGTTTTTTTTCTAAATCACTACTTGACGGCCAAATTCCGAAGGTCAGGAGGACCGCCGGAGTCAACCCACTGCATAAAAATGGAAAGAAAAACCGAATTGTTAATTACCGCCCGATTTCACTAACTTCTACAGTTTGCAATATGTTGAAATGTAGTCAACCCATTATGCCTAACTAAGTGTTCTGAATGTGGTTATGTATAATATGCACACGGATTAAGTAGAGGCGGCCGCCGCGGTGGCTCAGTGGTTATGGTGCTCGGCTGCTGACCCAAAAGACGCGGGTTCGATCCCGGCCGCGGCGGTTGAATTTCTTTGGAGGAGAAATTCTAGAGGCCCGTGTACTGTGCGATGTCAGTGCACGTTAAAGAACCCCAGGTGGTCGAAATTTCCGGGGCCCTTCACTACGGCGTCTCTCATAGCCTTAGTCGCTTTGGGACTTTAAATCCCATAAACCAACCAACCTAAGTAGAGGCTATTCAAAATGCACACAATTGATCGAAACCGAGCACGATTTTGCTACATCAGTAAATAACGGTAACCAAACAGACGCTATTTTAATGGATTTATCCAAAGCATTCGGCAAAGTTTCTCACAAACTATTCTTCAAATTGGATAAATTGATCAAAAATTTTCAGCTCACATAATGGATATCTGCATACATTCACGATGCCCATCAATTCTTTGTATTCGATAAAGAACACTGAACTACACTTTCATGTAACTCTAGCAATCACCAAAAGGCTCGATGCTTGGACACGTTTTATTTCTAGTATGTATTAATGATATCGTGCGTGCCATTCCTGTTAAAGTTAAATTGAATGCTTCTTACTTTGTTATTTTCCTAAAGTGAAAAGTGCTACTGAACAAATAGTTTTAAATAATACTTTCGGCAAAGTTATCGCTTGGCGCGATACTTAGCAAATGCCTGTTAAGTAAAAAAAAAAAGTTGTGTGTATGAAACTAACTAGCAAAAAAGTGCCTTTAGAATTCCAGTACTCCTGCAAAGAAAACATATTAAAAGAGGTGTCTCAACATAAGTATTTAGGGCTTTGGATTACGAATAATCTTGACTGGTTTGGTTTGGTTGGTTTATGGGGTTTAATGTCCCAAAGCGACTAAGGCTATGAGAGACGCCGTAGTGGAGGGCTCCGGAAATTTCGACCACCTGGGGTTCTTTAACGTGCACTGACATCGCACAGTACACGGGTCTCTAGAATTTCTCCACCAAAGAAATTCAACCGCCGCGCCCGGATTCGAACCCACGTCTTTCGGGTCAGCAGCCGAGCACTATAACCACTGAGCCACCGCGGCGGCCCTCTTGACTGGAATAAAGAAGTAGATTATGTGATAGTTAATGATAATCTTAAATTGTTTTTTTTTTTTTGCTTCGAAGGGCCCCTAAACTTTCCTCTCCAAGCGTTCGTCAACTTGCCTACAAGTCCATTGTACTTCCAATACTAGATTAAGCTGCCATCTTTTGGGGCCCGTACACAAAAACTAATATCAATAAAATTGAAAGTGTGCAGAAAAGA